>NC_058368.1:123985342-124312160 GCF_018350175.1 Felis catus
TCTATATCTAGTTTACAAAGATATTCAAAATTTTCTTCCAAAATCCTTAAGTTTTACTTGTTCTGTTTAGATTTTAAATTTATCTGGAACGTAATGGTGTATATTGGTGGTCTACCTTAATGTTTGCTTCCAAAAAGAAAGGTCATTTGTCCCAACACTTCTTTTGAAGGTTTCTGTATTAGTTTCCTAATGCTGCTGTAACAAAGCACCACAGCTGGGTGGTTTAAAACAATAAAAATTGATTCTCTTAGAGTTTTAGTGGCTACAAGTCTGAAATCAAGGTGTTAGCAGAGCCATGCGGTCTCTGAAGCCTCTAGCGGAGAATCTGTTCCATGCCTTTCCCTTAGCTTTTGGTGGTGGCAGTTGATCCCTGGTATTTCTTGACTGAAAGCTCTTTAATTCTAAACTCTGCCTCCACTGTAACAAGGTTTTCTCCCTTTGTGTGTCTGGGTCTCTGCATCTACTCTTATAAAGATACCAGTCATATTGGATTAAGAGCCCACCCTACTCCAGTATGATAACTCAACCAGTTATATCTGCAACAACCTTACTTCTAAATCAGGTCATAATCTGAAGTTCTAGGAAGGACATGGATTTTGGGCAGACACTGTTCAACCCAGTAGAGTCTGCATCTGTGTTCTCTTTTGGTTTCCACTGCTCTGTATGTCTATCCATGCACAAATAGAGCTCTATTAATTCTATGGGCTTATTGTAAGTTTTATTATCTGCTAGGATGATTCCCTCTTCATTGTTATTCTTTCAGAATCATATACTTGACCTTATTTTTCCAGATAAAAATTTAGTATCTGTATTAATTAAAAAAATTTTTTTTAATGTTTATTTATATTTGAGAGAGGGAGAGAGAGAGAGACAGTGTGAACAGGGGTGGCAGTGCAATGTGGGCAGAGAGAGATGGAGACACAGAATCTGAAGTAGGCTCCAGGCTCTGAGCTGTCACAGGCTGAGGTGGGGCTCAAACTCACAAACTGTGATATCATGACCTGAGCCGAAGTTGGGACACTTAACCGACAGAGACACCCAGGTGCCCCTTAAAGTTTTTTTTTATTATTATTTAACAAATTAAAAAAAAAATATTCATTTTTGAGAGAGAAACTGAGTGCGAGTCGGGGAGGGGCAGAGAGAGAGAGGGAGACACAGAATCTGAAGCAGGCTCCAGGCTCTGAGCTGTCAGCCCAGAGCCCGATGAGGGGATTGAACCCACTAACCGCGAGATCATGAACTGAGCCAAAGTCAGACATTTAACTGACTGATCCCCCAGGTGCCCCTAGTATCTGTATTTACATTCAGAAAAATCTTACTGCCATTTTGATAAAACTGCAGTAAATTTATGTATTAACTTGGAAGGAAAGTGTCTTTGGGGCACATAGGTAGCTCAGTCAGTTGAACATCTGGCTCTTGGTTTTGGGTCACGTCATGTTCTCACAGTTTATGAGATTGAGCCTGGCATCAGGCACTGCTCTGACAACAGGGAGCTTGTTTGGAATTCTCTTTTTCCCTTTCTCTCTCTGCCCCTCACCCACTCACAAGTTCATTCTCTGTCTAAACTTTTTAAAAAAGTATCTTTACTGTAGTTAGTTTTTCCATATATGGGCCTGGTTATCTCCTGTTTATTTATAATTTTTCCATAAAGGTGTCACATATCTTTTGAATATTTAACTCTAGTAATTATGTTTTCTTGGTTGAGACTATTAATGCTGTTTGGAAAGTTTTTGTTTTAATGTTTGTTTATTTTTTTTATTTTATTTTTTTTTTTAAATTTTTTTTTCCCAACGTTTATTTATTTTTGGGACAGAGAGAGACAGAGCATGAACGGGGGAGGGGCAGAGAGAGAGGGAGACACAGAATCAGAAACAGGCTCCAGGCTCCGAGCCATCAGCCCAGAGCCTGACGCGGGGCTCGAACTCACGGACCGCGAGATCGTGACCTGGCTGAAGTCAAACGCTTAACCGACTGCGCCACCCAGGCGCCCCAATGTTTGTTTATTTTTGAGAGACGGAGACAGAGTGTGAGGGGGGAGGGGCAGAGAGAGAGACAGAAAGAGACCGAATCCAAAGCAGGCTCCAAGCTGTCAGCACAAGAGCCTGATACAGGGCTTGAATTTAGGGATTGCGAGACCATGACCTGAGCTGAAGTCAGATGCTTAATGGACTGAGCCACCCAAGTGCTCTGACGCTGTTTTGAAATTAATACTCTGATGAATTTGTTAAGTAATCAGGAAATACGGTCAATATGAAAGTCTATAACATATTTAAAAAAAATAAATGGCCAGTCCCTCTAAACCACAATTACAACAGAACAGTAAATAATTAAATAATGTTTACTCTGCTTATGTTTTCATATCCTATTCCTTCTAACTTGTCTTCCTTGCTTGTTATACTCAACACAAACAGTAACACCTTAGCAGGCTGAATTATATTTAAGCTGCTGCCAGACATCATTTCAACCACTCAGAATCTTAAATTTTTTTAAAACACTTATTATGGATTCAGTAACTATGATGTAAAACTGGCTGAGCTCTAAGACCCATCGCAGGCAGCAGACCAATTTCTCTCCTTTCCCTTGTCTGCCCCTGCCACGCTTGGGTGCCCCTGGCCCAGGCTGGGTTCATTTTTGAGTTGGCCTGGTCCATGCTTAGTTTGTTCAGGAGTACAGCCATGGACAAGCCCCAGAAGTGGCATCACTGCTTCATGTCAGGGTCCAGAACTTAAACTTGGAGTTTAGTGTGACCCCCAGACTCCTTTCCATGAAGGAAAGGAATGCTGCCCCATGAAGATCCTGGATGTTGGCCACCAAGCCAGAGCCTGACGACCTGTGCCGAGCACCAAATCTAGGTGTCTGCCTGGGGAGCCTTTCTTACTGGAGCCGGCTGGGCCAAAGTCTTGCCCAAAGTCTTGGGTTGTCCTTGTCTGCTTTTTTTGTATTTGAGTGGACCATTAAAAATGCTGGTAGGAAATCAACTTTATGTGCATGGACACAGCATGTTGAGTGCTTGGCTCCTCTATCAAGTAATGGGGCCAGGGCCAGGCTGTTTTGTTGGGGAGAGCAGTTTCCCTAGAGAGGAATTAGCTAGTGTTTGTCAAGAGGATTTATGTTTTTATTTATTTTTATTATTATTATTTTTTTAAGTTTATTTATTTTGAGAGGGCAAGCAGTGGAGGGGCAGAGAGAGAGAGAGAGGGAGAGAGAGAATCCCAAGCAGGCTCCTTGCTGACAGCATGGAGTCTGATGTGGGGCTTGAACTTAATGAACCACGAGATCATGACCTGAGCTGAAACCAAGAATCAGACACTTAATTGACCCACCCAGGCGCCCCTAAGATTTAAGTTTTTTAAACTCTGTTTCCTATTTAATTTTCCTCTTTTGTCATTCCCTCCTCTTTATCTCATTGTATGACACAATGGGGCAGAGACAGGAAGAGACACAGAATCTGAAGCAGCCTCCAGGCACTGAGCTGTCAATACAGAGCCTCATGTGGGGCTCGAACTCACAAACTCTGAGATCGTGACCTGAGTCAGTTAAGTCTGTCGCTTAACTGACTGAGCCACCCAGGCACCCCAGTATGGCACAGATCTTATGTTGCCTTTGCTGATTTTTTTCATTACCCTTTTTTGAATGATTTGAATTAGTCCTAGATGAGCTATTTATGTAAGGGAGTATCAGGTGCTCTTTTCCCCCAAAGGAACTGTTCTTCTTTATGTGTGTTTTAAAACATGCTGTTTTGTGTGCCTGTTTTTTCTATGCGTGTATTTTTAACTTAGAAAAATGTAATTGAGGTAAAGATCTCATTCTTTCCCACCCTACCACTATGCTTAAGACTTACTTGTAATGGATCATTGATTTCATTGTTTGTAACTACTGCAAGGTATTTAATACCCTTTGTCTTCAAGTTTTATTTACACCCCAACCCCACTCCCATAATGGACCCTGAGAATACATCTTATCACCCTCCACTACCACAAAGGTGAACATTTCTGTACATATCCCTTCATAGACTGGAGTGAGAATGTCTTTGGGTAATGGACACAGGAGAGGAATTAGAGGGTCATGGGTGTATGTGTACTTAATTTGACTGAATACTTAATAATTGCTCTCTAGAATAACTATGTCAGTGTATACTCCCATCAGTTGGATATAAAGGTTTTTATATCTCCATTGATATTTGATACTATTCAGTCTTCTAAATTTAGCCAGCCTATTGGGTATAAAGTAAAATCTCATTGTTTTAAATACATTTATCTGATTAACAGCTGAAGTATCTCTTCATATGTTTGGTAATATTTTAGGTTTCTCCTGTAAGTTGCCTCTTCATGTTTTTAGCCCATTTTTCTTTTATGCATGCTCTGTTTCTCTTATTGATTGGCAGGCATTCCTCCTGTATTTTAGATTTTGTGCTCTTCTGATTTATACATGGCCAATATTTCCTTCCATACTGTAATCTGTCATCTTTGTCCGTGATGCGTCTTACTGTTGAAAAATTTTGTTGTGAGGTCATTGAACTAATTTTTTTTACTTTCTGATATGCTTTTGCAGTTTTGATTAAACTCTGTCACCTCAGCGTTAGGAGTAACCACCTGTTACTGTTAGAGTTTTTTACTTTTTACATTTAGCTTTTAATCATCTGACTCTATCCTTTAGAAAAAAAATTCATGGTAACTATTTCAGTGACAAATCAGAACATTGTGTATTCAGTATGAGTGAATACAGGATTCACAAAAGATCTTTGCATTTGGGCTTTTGTGGTCAACCCAGACCATGGGTCTATAGCAGTTAAAATGAAGTGTTTTTTTTTTTTTTAATTGTGGTACAATAAACATACAACGTAAAATTTGTCATTTTAACCATGATATTTTTATTTATTTATTTAAAAAAATTTTTTTTTCACTTTTATTTACTTTTGAGACAGGGAGAGAGACAGAGCATGAATGGGGGAGGGTCAGAGAGAGGGAGACACAGAATCTGAAACAGGCTCCAGGCTCTGAGCTGTCAGCCCAGAGCCCGACGCGGGGCTCGAACTCACAGACCGCGAGATCATGACCTGAGCCGAAGTCAGCCGCTCAACCGACTGAGCCACCCATGCGCCCCTAACCATGATATTTTTAAATTAAAAAAAATTTTTTAAGACTAGATTTTTTAGAGTGGTTTTAGTTCATAGCAAAATTGAGGGGAAGGCATAGATATTTCCAATGTGACCTATTCCACACCTGTGTAGCCTCCCCCATTATCAACATTCCCAACCATATTTGTACATTTATTACAGTTGAACCTACACTGACACTTTATAATCACCTAAAGTCCATAGTTCACATTATAGCTCACTCTTGGTGTTGTATGTTCTGTGGGTTTGGATGAATGTATAATGACATGTATCCATCATGTATCAAAAAGAGCATTTTCAGTGCCCTAAAAATCCTCTGTATGCTGCCTATTCATCTCTCTTCCTCCCCTATCCCCTAGCAACCAATGCTGTTTTTACTGTCTACATAGTTTTACCTTTTCTAGGGTGTCACACAGTTGGAATCATACAGTATGTAGGCTTTTCACATTGGGTTCTTTCACTTAGTAATATGCATTTAAGCTTCCTCCATGTCTTTTCATGGCTTGATAGCTCAGTTTTTTTTTTTTTTAAAGCAATGAATAATATGCTGTTGTCTGGATGTAGCACAATTTTAAATTTATTCACCTGCTGATGGATGTATTGATTGCTTCCAAGTTTTGGCTATAAAGCTGCTATAAACACAACCATGTGCAGGTTTTTGTGTGGATATGAGTTTTCAGCTCCTTTGGGTAAATACCAGAGAGCACTCTTGCTAGATGATATGGTAGGAGTATGTTTAGTTTTGTAAGAAACTACCAAACTGTCTTGCTAAATATCAATACCCTTTTACCTTCCCATCAAATAAATGAGTTCCTGTTGCTATATATCCTTGCTAGCATTTGATATTTTCAGTGTTAATGGATTTGGGCCCTCCATATAGGTATATGGTGGTATCTTAATGTTTTAATTTGCATTTCTCTGATGTCCTATCATGTGGAGTATCTTTCCATATGCCTGTTTGCCATCCGTGTATCTCTTTTGTTGAGGTCTCTGTTACGGTCTTGGACCCATTTTTTAATTGGATTTGTTTTCTTGTTGAATTTTAAGAGTTCTTTGTTTTGGCTAACAGTCCTTTATCAGATGTGTTCTTAGATATTTTCTCCCAGTGTGTGGCTTGTTTTCTCATTTTTTTGACATTGCGTTTTGCAGAGCAGAAGTTTTTAACTTCAGTGAAGTTCAGCTTATCACTTATTTCTTTAATGGATCATACATTTGGTGTTGTGTCTAATAAGTCATCTCCATACCCAAGGTCATCTATGTTTTCTTCTATGTTTTCTTCCAGATGTTGTATAGTTTTGCACATACATTTAGATCTGTGATCCATTTTGAGTTAATTTTTGTGAAGGGTGTAAGGTTGGATCTGTGTTCTTTTTTTTTTCCCTCCCTGTGGGTATTTAGTTCTAGCACCATTCTTTGAAGACTGTCTTTGTTCCATTGTACTGCCTTTTGACCCTATTTATGTGGATGTTTCTTGGTCTCTGTTCTGTTCCATTGATTGATTCTTTTGTCAATACTACACTTTTTTTTAAATCTTTTTTTGAATATTTTATTTACTTATTTTTAAGAGAGAAAGAGCACAAGGAGGGGAGGGACACACAGAGAGAGGGAGACACAGAATCTGAAGCAGGCTCCAGGCTCCAAGCTGTCAGCTCAGAGCCTGACATGGGGCTTGAACCCATGAACTGTGAGATCATGACCTGAGCTGAAGTTGGACCCTTAACCAACTGAGCCACCCACGCGCCCCAATACCTCACTGTCTTGATCACTATAGGTTTATAATATAGTATATAGTATACTATTGAAGTTGGGTAGTGTCATTCATCCAACTTTGTTCTTCTTCAATATTATGTTGGCTATTCTAGGTATAGAATGTAAAATCTCCATATAAAAATTTAGAATTGGTTTGCCAATATCCATAAAATAACTTGCTGGGATTTTGATTGGGTTGGCATTGAATCTATAGATCAAGTTGTGAAGAACTGACATCTTGACAATAGTTTTTGTATCTATGAATGTGAAATATCTTTCCATTTATTTGGTTCTTTGGTTTTTGTTCATGAGGGTTTTGTAGTTATCCTCACAGAGATCTGTATATTTTGTTAGATTTATACCTATTCACTTTTTTTAAGTGCTAATGTAAATGGTAATGTGTTTGATTTTCAAATTCAACTTGTTCATTACTGTTATATAGTAAAGCAGTTGGTTTTGTATATTAATCTGGTATCCTTATCCTTTGCTATAATTGCATATTAGTTCCTGGCATTTTTTGTCTGTATTTTAGATTTTCTACATTAATGATAATGTCATTTGTGAAAAAAGAGTTTTATTTCTTCTTTCCCAATATGTATACCTTTCATTTTCTTTTTTTGTCTTATTACATTAGTTAGAACTTCCAGTATGATATTGAAATGGAGTGATGAGAGGGCACATCCTTGACTTGTACATGATCTTCGTGGAAAAGCTTTGAGATTCTCAGTATTAAGTGTGATGTTACCTCTGGGTTTTTTGTAGATAGTCTTTATGAAGTTGAAGAAGCTTAACCTGCTTAACCATTTTTAAGTGTACAGTTGAATCCTTTATTTTGAATATGATGTAAAATAGAGATCCATTTTTTTTCTGCATAAAGTTTTCTCTGCAACATCTGTTAAACATGCTCTCTTTTCCCTGGTGATGTGTGATGCAGATTTCATCTCTTAACACAGATTTTGTCCTTTTGTTGTCTTAAAGTAATGAATAAAGCATATCATTCACTAACTAGTAATAAAAATAATAATCATTTAGACTTTTCTCAATTTCAGTTAATGCTCCCAAATTTTTATAATTAAAGTATGATGTTTGCTTTAGGCTTACATTAGTTGTTTTTTTTTTTTTTTTTTTTTTCAACGTTTATTTATTTTTGGGACAGAGAGAGACAGAGCATGAACGGGGGAGGGGCAGAGAGAGAGGGAGACACAGAATCGGAAACAGGCTCCAGGCTCTGAGCCATCAGCCCAGAGCCTGACGTGGGGCTCGAACTCCAGGACCGCGAGATCGTGACCTGGTTGAAGTCGGACGCTTAACCGACTGCGCCACCCAGGCGCCCCTTTTTTTTTTTTAAATGTTTTTTAAATTTTTTTTTTTACATTAGTTGTTTTTTAAATCATGCCAAGGAAGTTTTTTTCCACTTCTGGTCAAATATTAGTTTTGTTTAGAAAAGGCAGTTGAATGTTAATAAATGCTTTTTTTAAAAAAATTACTTGTATCTGTTGTCTCCTTTAAATCTCTTAATGTAGTGTTGTAAATGGAGTTCTTTAAACTTGAACAAAATTTGTATTCCTAGTATAAACCCTGCATAGCTATTTTATTGTAGTTTTCAGTGAAACGAGATGTTAATTTTTTTTATTTAGCACTTTAAGATTAATTTATTAAGATTGGCCTCTAGTTTTCTCATGTCCTAATTTAATTTTGATTTTATGCTTTTCATCTTTAAAAAAAAAAATAACCTCTGGAACATGGAAATTACCTGCTAATTACAAGGTTAGTTGCCTTTGTCTTCAGATCTATGTAGACCAAGTTCTTTTTTTAAAAAGAATTTTTTTTTTTATTGAAGCACAGTGTACACACATTCACTATTTTAAAGTAAGATTCACATCATAAATGTACAGCTTGCTGGTTTTGAATAAACTAAACATACTGCTGTGTTGAGTACCCAAATCAAAAAATAGAACATTAGTGGAGCTCTAAAATCCTTCTATGTCTTCCTTCGAAGCACCATCATTCTGACCAGGAGTAACTGCTACTGTGATTTCTGGCAGCACAGATCAGTTTTTCCTGTAAATTGGAATCATTTACAATGGAACTATATATTCTCTTGTGTTCAAGGTTCTCTCCATGTTATCACAAGTAGTTGTGAGTTATTCTTGGATATATGTTTTCTACTTTGTAACTGTGCTGTAAACTGTATTAATGGGCATGTGGGTAGTTTACAGTATTTCCTGTTTTGAATATTTCTGCTGTGAATATTTTCTGGTTTGTCTTTTGGTGGATATAAAAATCTGTTACTCCGAATGTGGTTACCAGACTAGTAGCATTGATGTTACCTGCAAACTTCTTAAAATACAGAATCTAATGCTCCAACCAAAAGTACTGCATCAGAATCTACACTTTAACAAGATCCCCAGTGCACATTACCTTTATAATTGCGTGATCTCTAGATGGAAGACTCAACATTGGTGATTTATTTATTTATTTTTCAATATATGAAGTTTATTGTCAAATTGGTTTCCATACAACACCCAGTGCTCATCCCAAAAGGTGCCCTCCTCAATACCCATCACCCACCCTTCCCGCCCTCCCACCCCCCATCAACCCTCAGTTTGTTCTCAGTTTTTAAGAGTCTCTTATGCTTTGGCTCTCTTCCACTCTAACCACTTTTTTTTTTTTTTTTCCTTCCAACATTGGTGATTTTTAAATGTTTAGTCTTTGAGCTACTTAGGATAATGAAGGGGATTAGAAGTTAGGACAGCTGGTAGCCCTAAAAAATGAGAAGTTGTTTTAGAACTCTTTGCCACAAAGTCTTTCTCATCTTCCCTTAACCTTTTCACCTTGTGTTAAGCAGATCATTTCAGAGGAAGGTTGGAAGATCATAGAGGACTAGAACTCATACTGAAGTCCCATAGTTGTTGGTACTTTTGCTTGGTTCAGTATGTGAGTTGTTGTTGTTGTTTTATTTATTTACTTATTATTTTTTTATTTAAAAAAATTTTTTTTTCAACGTTTATTTATTTTTGGGACAGAGAGAGACAGAGCATGAACAGGCAAGGGGCAGAGAGAGAGGGAGACACAGAATCGGAAACAGGCTCCAGGCTCCGAGCCATCAGCCCAGAGCCCGACGCGGGGCTTGAACTCACTGACCGCGAGATCGTGACCTGGCTGAAGTCGGACGCCTAACCGACTGCGCCACCCAGGCGCCCCTGTTGTTGTTTTTTTAAGTTCATAATTTGCTCCTCCTTCCTGGATCTGGTCCAAATGTGACTATATATGAGATATATTCTTTGGTCACTGGGTGGGAATTGCTTTCATTAATCTGATTTCATTTTAAATGGAGTTTATTTTTATTTCTTTTGATTTGTTTTGATAGGGTTCAGAGCACTATAGAAAAATAGCTATGCTTCATCATTTATTTATATTACAGATTTCTGTACTGATGTTTTTCTTCCTATGTATTTTGTTGGGGATTGAACTGGATAAAATTCAGTGATGGCACTTAGTTAAATTTGTGAAAGTGAGAGCAGTAATCCCTAAAATTACTAAAGAAAAATTAAACATGAAGAGAGTATGAGTGGGGGAGAGGGACAGTGGTAGAGAGAGAAAGAATCTCCAGCAGGCTCCACGTTCAGCATGGAACCCCACATGGGGCTCAATCCCACCATCCTGGGATCATGACCTGAGCCGAAAGCAAGGGTCAGACCTTCAACTGATGGAACCACCAGGCACCTGTTTTTTTTTGTTTTTAAAGAAACTTATTACATATGTACATTGTACACTATATTTAAGATTGCTTCTTGAGTTTTACAAAAATGGTAACTTACTATATATAGTCTTTTTCTGCAATTTGAATTTTTCACTCAGTTTTCTTTTTAAGTTTTATCCATGTTGACAGTTGTTTTGGTCCATTTATAATCATACTCTTACATGAATACACTACACATATACAATATATATAATTCTCTATAATAAATTATGGAACATATTTACATATGTAATACTCTTGTGTGACTGTGCCACATATTTTTATTCTCTTACTGATGCATATATGAGTTGTTTCCTTTTTGCTGGTACGAACAAAGCTGCCATGAACATCCCTTAAATTGCTAAGTATATTTTTTTAAGTCATAAATTGTGTTGAGTTATATCATAGACCTATGGAGGTAGTTTTTTCTTTTTAATATGTTGATGTTGTTAATTACCTTTTGAAGACATTGTGATGTTAAAATGCCCTTGCATATGGGGAAAAACCCAAGTTGGTCATAATGTTTTGTCTGTTCAGTTTCCTTTGGGGTTGTTTTGCTAATAATTGTTTTGGAGATATTGCATCTACTTGTGAGAGTTTTCCTTGTCATGTCAAAATTATGTTCACTTGGTAGAATGGGTTGGGGAATAATTCCTCTATTTCTGGGGATGGTTGTAGAAAATTGAAATAATTTGTTCTTTGAGATTTGATAGAGCTCACCTGTAAAACTGTTTAGGCATGATGTAGAGATTTAAGTATTGATTCAATTTCTGTATGACAGTTTGATTTGTTTATCCAGAGGAGAAGTTAATATACTTTCAAAAAGTATACTCTTTTAAAATTAGGATTAAGATTGATTTATAGCTTCACTATAGTATACGATTTGTTCTTGTTCCCCTATGTCTTTGACTGGTTTTGTTATTAGCAAACTTAAAACTGTTTTCCAGTCAGTCATGTGGTTGAAAAAAGCTATTTCCTTCCTTTGATTTCCATTCTGTTTAGTTGAGTAAGCTTTAGTTACCATTTATTTTTCTTTTGGAAAACTCCCTTAGATAGACTACTAGGCTGTTTGTTTTTCTTATTGATTTATATAATTCTCCTTTGTCCTGTGGGTGGTACATTGGAATGGCTTAAAATTTGTGTACCACCAGATGCTAATTTGGATTTGCTTCAAAATGTTAATTGCTTTAGAAATGGATGATGGACCTTCTGGAAGAGATCATTTCATGAGAAGTGGATTTGCTTCTGGGAGGAGTTTGGGAAACAGAGGTAAGTATCTTTGTCTTTCATTAAAACTTCTCAACTGTAGAATGAATAGAGGCTATTATGGCTGTTGAGTGCAAAGCTAAATCTGTTATAACTCTCTGCAGAGTAGACTTTGAGGTAATGAGTTTATCATTTTTTCAACTATGAGTGTTCTTTTTGCTTTTTTTTCCTTTTCTGGGATAGTAGGAGATAGTTCAATTGATAAAAATAGATTGGTTAGATTGATTAAAGATAGTTGCTTTACAGAGCTGCTACTTAATGTGTTTGATTATTGATTTCCAACAATTGGCATGGGAGGAATGTTGGTAAAAACTTCACAGATGAGGGTGAGAAGAACCTGTTTTTTTTTAAATTTCTCAAGAAAGCACAGAAGCATTTCTCTTAGGTCATTAATATTAAGAGGTTATTTTCCCAGTGTTGAAACTTTTCATTGTTATTTTTAGATCAACCGTGTGATCTGATAATGACACAGCAGAACACCTTACTATGGCCCATTTTTAAAATTGTTATTAAAATGCTGAAAGTATTCTGCTTTATGTTTTAGTATAGTGTGATAAAATATGAGAACCTCCAATTTATTTAAATATCTTTATGACCATTTATTTCTTTTACAAGATGCCATAAATAAGGGCTAATTGGTAGTTTTAAATACACAAAACATTTAATCTTGAATTCATTAGATGTTGAAAAATCTTACTTCTAAGGATTTTTATTCATTGGAAACTAAAGGTGTGGCATTTCATTTGATATTTGGAAAACTTAATTTCTTGTTTGGATTCAGTTAACATAGTTAACATGTGGATCTATATTTTGATATAATTTGGAAATAATTATTTAAAAAAATTTTAAGTTTATTTATTTTGAGAGAGAGCATGAGTAGGGTAGGGGCAGAGAGAGAGAGGAGGGAGAGAGAACCCCAAGCAGGCTTGGAGCCATGAGCACAGAACCCAGTATGGGGCTCAAACCCATGAACTGTGAGATTATCACGCAAGCCAGAATCAAGAGTTGGATGCTTAACCAACTGAGCCACCTAGGTCCCCCAATTTATTCCTTAAATATGCACATACATTCTGTTTTTAAAACCTTCATAGTAAGAAGCATTGATGAATAAAAATCATGTAATCTTGCCAAGAGGTTCAGGTGTGGGTTTTGTTAGTTATTACTAACATTAGAGATAATATCTTAATATTACACTTAGAGAAATATTTAATATTGGATTTATTTTAAAACTTTATTTTTGAGTAGATGTTTTTAAATCCCATTTTAGAATAGATGAGGTGACACTTTTTGATGTAGATTTCAAAATATTATTGAAAAAAATCTTTTTAAAAGTTTAAATACTTTATTTTTACCAAAGCCAGAAATGTTTTGAATTAACTATTTTTAAATTTTCAAGTTCAGAAAGTATACTTATATATCTTCTTAAAGTTTTACATTAATTGAATGTACTTTTTTTCTCTTTTTTTTTAATTGAAGTATAGTTGACCTAAAATATTGAATTAGTTTCAGGTGTACAATGAAGTAATTCATCACCTGTGTGGGTTGTGCTATGCTCACACTTACAACACTATTAACAGTACCATTGATTATATTCCCTATGCTGTACTTTTCATCTGTGTGACTTACTCATTCCATAACTGGAAGCTTGTATCTCTGAATAAAAGCTTTTTAAATGAGAAAAACACCACTTAGACAGTTTATACTACACGTTGTTAATTTCATATGGGTTAGGTTGAAAAACAAACTTACCCAAACTCTTGGTTGAATGTTAATACTTAAAAAAGTTACCATTGTACCACATACAATCTTGGGAATTCATAGACCCATTAATATAACTCCTTTTCGTTATTGTTAACCCGTTATTTTAGTTTCAACCTCTGTGATATTTTTTTCTCAGAACTTGCATAGCTAGTAATTTGTTTTTGAAATTGTCTCTTAATTGATCCCCTTTTTATGTTCTATAAAGTATAACATAAATAGCTTTAACTTCTTGAATCACACACATCTTTAGAATCTGATGAAAATATGGATGATTGCTCTTACGCAGTTTTGCAGGTCCTTTAACTTAGTTGTATTAAGATATTACACAGATAGGTAAGACACAATTTATGAAGACCATAAGATAACACTTTAATTTTTCTAGTGATAGTGTGAAGTGGCAGTTTATGTTGTTTCAGATGTCTTTTGTTCTAGTGTTTTGTTCTAAATAACCATGCTTCTTGCCTTAGCACCTCTGCCCTCAGAAAGATTAATGTAGTGATAGAGAAACACATGGAAAGAAATAAAGTGGTAGTGTGCTGTGGGAATGTGGAGAAAGGATTGATGATGACGGGAGGTCTGAAAGAAGACTTCTTCAGATGAGGTTGCCTTTGAACTGGGGTTTTGAAGTGTGAAAGGAATTTTGATAGGAAAAAATAGGAAAACAGGGAATGCCATGCTGAAGAATTTTGGTAGGAAAATAAGAAAGCAGGGAATGCCTTGCTGAAGTATACAGGAAGGTACAAAGTATTAGAAGTTCACAGTGTGGAACATGGGACATTATTTGGTGTGAATTAAAATGTTGAGAGCTCAGTGTTATGTGGTAGGAGATAAAGTTCAAAGATAATATGAGTAAAGACGCTGGAAGAGTGGAGAGGTGATAAGGGGAGTGGTAGTCACAGCTTTTATTTCTTTATTGCCTAGTTCCTTCCTAATTTGAATTTTAAAAGTGGAAAGATTGAGAAGTTTAAATGTTAACAGAATAAATAAGTAATAAATAATTAAAAAATCGGACAAGAATATAACATGTTCAGTAGCATGTAACCTTCATACAGGGGCATAAGTTTAAGTAGCTGGCTCTATACAGGGTGAGGTTTCAATATACAGAAAATCACAGTTGAATTTCCTCATTAAAAGTCAGGAAAAGTCATTCATGAAATAACAACTAATAGAAAGCTGTATTTTCATCAGTAGTATATTTATGGTTTTACCTTAGTATTATAACTTATGAATTTTTTATAAAAAGTTGAAGCATATTATATCTTTATAAGTTCTTATACTTGTTTCTCCCTATCCTTGGAGGTACCTTTACCCTAAAGATTCATTTAAAATAGGGACACCTCGGGGCACCTGGGTGGCGCAGTCGGTTAAGCGTCCGACTTCAGCCAGGTCACGATCTCGTGGTCTGTGAGTTCGAGCCCCGCGTTGGGCTCTGGGCTGATGGCTCAGAGCCTGGAGCCTGTTTCTGATGCTGTGTCTCCCTCTCTCTCTGCCCCTCCCCCGTTCATGCTCTGTCTCTCTCTGTCCCAAAAATAAATAAACGTCGAAAAAAAAAATTTAAAATAGGGACACCTGGATAGCTCAGTTGGTTAAGCATCCAACTTTGGCTCAGGTCATGGTCTCACGGTTTGGGAGTTTGAGCCCCACGTTGGGCTCTGTGCTGACAGCTCAGAGCCTGGAGCCTGCTTCAGATTCTGTGTCTCCCTCCCTCTCTGCCCCTCCCCTGCTGGCATTCTGTGTCTCTCTCAAAAATAAGTAAACATTAAAAAAATAAAAATAAAACTTAATTATTTAAAATAAAATTAAATAATTTACTTAAAGGGTTTTTTTTTTGTTTTTTTTTTAAATTTTTTTGAGAGAGAGAGAAAGAGCATAAGCAGGGGAGGGGCAGAGAAAAGGGGATACAGAATCCCAATTAGGCTTGGCACCATCAGCACAAAGCCCCACACAGGGCTTAAACCCACAAACCATGAGATCATGACCTGAGCCAAGATCAAGAGTGGGACATTCAACCAACTGCACAATCAAGGCACCCCCTGAAGATTTTATTTTTAAGTAATTTTTACATGCAACATGGGACTTGAATTTACAACTCTGAGGTCAAGAGACCCAGCAAGGTTTCCTCCTTTTTTTTTTTTTTTTAAAGATTTTATTTTTAAGCAATCTCAAGGAGTCCTTTAATTTCTAGTCTTTGATGGCACAGTTAGTTATATGTTTTAAAGAGTTTTAACTCTGTCTGAATTTTCAGATGCTGGTGAGTCTAGTAAAAGGGAGAATACATCCACAATGGGTGGCTTTGGAGTTGGAAGGAGTTTTGGAAACAGAGGTAAACTGCTGATGATAATCTTATAATCACAATTTGAGTGAGACCTAGTTTTTTTTTCCTGTACTCAAGACTCTTCCCCTGTGGCCCCCAGCAAGAGTTCCATCTTATATACTTCAAAAGGTAAATTTGAGTTGAGCAAAGAACCAGTAGTAGCTTTGAAGTTACATTTTTTTTTTTTAAAAACTAAAAACTGTATATCAGAACTGGAGCATAACTTAAGATCAAGACTGATAATGTGAAGATGGACGACTTTACCAAGCATTTTGGAAACCAGACAGTTGAAGAGGGTTGAATGTTGGGAAAGGTCAGTTGTGGAGGGTAGTAGATAGATTATAATCCTTTCTGAACCAACTTAAAAGATTGCAAATACTGACATGAACTAAATAACTGAAAACTTAGGTTTTATGGAATATGCTATTTCTATATAGATTATCTTTATTTGGAAATTATGTATCTTTTCAAGGAAAAACTTTTCATCTAATTACACATTGAAGCTATGGGGTACTTACTTTTGTATCATAATTGTGTATTAGATTTCTGTGTTAAAAGGGATGTTAGATTATTTTGTACGTGAGATATTAAGTGACTTTATATATACATTCTGCATATAAATTTAATACCTGTCAAAGTGATTAGTCTCTGTATTGCAGAAGCCATCATTTAATATAAACATATTTTATAATTTTGCTTAAATACTGATTGACAGGCATCTTATATTGACATTTAATTTTAAGGTATATTATTCCATGAATGTCTTTGCACTAAAGATAATTTTAGTAAGATTCAACATTTAAAAATTTTATGAAATATTACTGATAGATCCTTTTAAAATTAATTTTAGAGACATATCTGTATGTTCCAGAGACACGTAAATCTACGTACAGGTTTTTATTATATGAGAAATCTGAAAGTAGAGTTAAATGAAAGATGTAAAAAAAACTTGCTGAAAATAAAAAATGTTAGAAGAATTTCCTTATTACTGAGATGGGAAAAATTACTAATTATTGGATTATAATTGAGTAATATTGTCCTCTGGCAAATGAAGAGATTGAAGGTTTTAAAACATTTGATATTTTGAATAGAAAGTATGTAGTGTGTTATGTTGATATATAGCCCTAGTTTGACCATGTAATATAGAAGAATATATGACATCTGAGATGCTATAACGTTGGCTGACATTTTACCTTAGTTAATTGACACAAGGCAGAAATTGTTACCCAACCCATGTGAGTTTTTAAAAAAAAATTTTTTTTTTAACATTTATTTATTGAGAGACAGAGAGACACAAAGCATGAGCAGGGGAGGGGTAGAGAGAGGGGGAGACAGAATCTGAAGTAGGCTCCAGGCTCTGGGCTGTCAGTGCAGAGACTGATGTGGGGCTCGAACTCACAAACTGTGAGATCATGACTTGAGCCAAAGTCGGTTGCCTAACCAACTGAGCCATCCAGGTGCCCCCCAACCCGTGTGAGTTTTTATTCAGTATTTATATTTATAGTTCTGTGTAGTTTATCCTGTATTAAAGGGGCATCATAACAAGTAGCACTTGTTTTGCTGTTTTTTGCCCTTTCTCTTTTGGTTTGTTTACCACAGAGATACAGGTAATTGTTTTCAGAAATTTGCAAGTTTAATTTTCTATTTTGTATAGGTTTTTCAAATAACAAGTTTGAAGAAGGTGATAGCTCTGGTTTCTGGAGACGTAAGTTTAATGTTTTTTGTAGCGGCTTTTAGAATTGAATGTTCAGAGTACATGCTAAAGGGAAAACTAGGATTGTGGCAGTGGTTTTCAGTTCTAATTTATTCAAACCCACTTTCATACAGCAATTATAACCAGAGCCCTGACCAAGATTTCAGGCATCCTAGTTTGGCCTATTGCCATTTGACTTAGTCTATGAGGTACAACTTCTGAATGGTTTGCTACCTTAAGAAAAAGGGGATAATAGAACAAGTTAAGAATCAAAACTCCATGTCCATATACACATAGAGTTTGGGACATGCAGATCCCTATTCAGACTTACATAATTCTTGACAGTGGAAAAAGATTCATGAGTATGTAGATGACTGCTGCTATCAAGGCATTTCTATCAAAAGTACTGACACACTGGTTTGGAGGAGTAAAGAGAATGATGAGAGTAGAGTAGTGTTATCAGAAGATAGATTATAAAAATTAATAGTGCTTTCTACTGATAAAGTAGATTTGGATGAGGCCTTGGAAGCTGTATTTAAAAAGCCTGCCTGGTGATCCTGATGTCATTTTGTTTGGTAATCACTTATCTATGGAAACATAATGACATAATACATCTTGGATTTGCAACTTTGTTTCCTGGCCCTGCTTTGTGACCTAGTTAAATGACTTAGAGCAAGTTGCTTAATTTGTCAGAGCCACAATTTGCTATTCTGCAGAGTGGAGGCCATCATATTAAAAGGTTGTTAGGCAAACTTAATGAAAATGTGTGTGAAAATATGAAGTTTAAAACCACACACATTCATGGTAAACAGTAAATGCCATCCATCTTCATGATTTATTTGAGACCTAATCTTTTTATACTCTTAACAGTGATTCTCAAAATCAATACCAAGCCTAGAATGATCACCTTAAAACCTGTTTGGAGTTAGATGGGGTTTTAATATCTCTAATAAGACTGTTTCCCTAAACTGTCGTCAGTCTCATCCTGCCTAATTGTCTCTGTATTTTTTCATATCTTATTCAAATGAAAATGCGCATAACATAGAAGTAATATTTGACAGAAGAAAAAAAACAATTTTTATTCTTTTCCATTTTTGTTCTACCTAATCTCCCATTTTTAAATCAGTTAATATTTCAAGATCATGTTCACCTAACCAATTTGTGCTTTTGAGCACAAAGTCCAGTTTCTCCTGGCACCTGAGAGAACTTGTTTCCTCTAAAATGGTCTGCTTTCTTCTCTTTTGTCTTCTTTCTTCTGTTCTCAAGCTTATGTCCCCTTAAAAAAAACAAACAAAAAAAAAACCCAAAAAACCCCCACATATATATGGATTGAATTCTTTTGTTCTTACAGTTGTTGGCAAGCCCAGGAACAGATTTTAATATCATGATAGAAGCTATTACTTTGCATGCAAATGAATAGCATCTTTTGTGGTTGTTATTTGCCCTGCAGTCTTGTTTCCTCTAGCTGGTATAGCTTTTATCTATTGATAAAAGATGATAATACCCATTTCATAAGGTTTTTGTGAAGATTTAAAAAGTTAGTACATATTATTCATTTAGAACAGTGCTAAACTATACTGAATTCTATTACTATTAATTTTTAATAATTTTATGTGATATTATTTATATAAAATGCTATATGTGACATTTTTGCATACTAATATATATTTGATGTGTTTTATATAATCAATGTATTATGTATTATTTATATGTTTAAAGTGTCTTTATATTTTATTTAAGTTACATATTTTATACAGTTTTAGTGATTTTTATGTAATTAATAATATAATGTGGTCATAGCTGATGTTGGGATAATCTCTGTTTTTTATCCTTGGCTTTATCTTCTAACTCTACAGTGATTTTATTTTTTAACTTTATTTTTTAAAATTTACATCCAAATTCGCGTATGCTGCAGCAGTGATTTCAGGAGTAGATTCCTTAATGCCCCTTACCCATTTAGCCCATCCCCCCCCCCCACACCCCCTCCAGTAAACCTCTGTTCTCCATATTTATGAGTCTCTTATGTTTTGTCCCCCTCCCTGTTTTTATATTACTTTGGTTTCCCTTCCCTTATGTTCTTCTGTTTTGTCTCTTAAAGTCCTCATATGAGCGAAGTCATATATTTATCTTTCTCTAATTTCACTTAGCATAATACCCTGCAGTTACATCCACGTAGTTGCAAATGGCAAGATTTCATTCTTTTTGATTGCTGAGTAGTACTCCCTTGTATGTATGTATGTATGGTATGTATGTGTGTATGTATATATATATATATATACATATATATATGTATATACATATATATACATATATATATACACATGTATACATATATATATATACACACACACACATACCATACATACATACATATGTATATATATATACACACAAACATACCATACATACCACATCTTCTTTATCCATTCATCCATCAATAGACATTTGGGCTCTTTCCATACTTTGGCTATTGTTGGTAGTGCTGCTATAAACCTTGGGGTGCATGTGTCCCTTCAAAACAGCACACCTGTATCCCTTGGATAAATACCTAGTAGTGCAATTGCTGGGTCATAGGGTAGTTCTATTTTTAGTTTTTTGAGGAACCTCCATACTGTTTTCCAGAGTGGCTGTACAGCTTGCATTCCCATACAGTGATTTTTTTAAAATAACTTGTTATTTTGAAATAGTCTAAGACTTACAACAAGTTAGAGTTAACAAGTTAGAGTGTTTCCTTCACTCCTCTGCTAATATAATTGTGCACTTCACCCAACTTCTCCTAATGCCATTAGCCTATTTTAATTCCCAATGTGGTCAAAATATAGGTTTATTTTAGGGGAATAATTGGACAAAAATAATGTGAGACTTCTTTCTCCTTCTCACTTCTCAAATTAATTCATAGGTTGTTTTTTTTTTTTCATATAAGGCAATAAGTGTTAGCTGTCATCATTATTCCAGGGTGTGCTAACCTTTCCCCAATTTTTTCCTTCTTGTTAAGTTCCCTTGTAGTATTAAATCCTGCTTTCTAGAAAGTTGTCTGGTTGTTAGATTGTTCTTAAGGAATGTTTGGTAGTTGTTGACTTCATTTCAAGTAGGAGCCTGCAACAAGAGCTCTGGGTTATTTCTTATAGAACAATATTAATTGTTAAATTAGCATTTTTGCAAGGAACTTAACTGATAGCTTCTAAGCTGTCTAGCCACTTGATGACATTACTGTGACTTAAACTTCTCAGATTTTAAACATTTCATGACATGTATAAAGATCTCTTGAAGTCATTTCTTTATTTCCCAAATGTGGCTTTGTTGGAGTTTTCTAGAAAGAGTTTTGTAAAGTTATTACTAAAGGTCATATTAGTAACATATTTTTAAATTTTGAAAAATTAATCATTTGTTGCTCTCACCTATTCTTTCAAAATAAACATCTCTGGGGGTGGGTTCTAGGAATTTCCTTTTAACCACTTTCTAGCTTATTCTTAGCCTTCAGTGTAGTTATTCTCTATTTAAAAACTGTGGTAATGTTATTTGATAATGTCACTAAAAACAGAAAAGATGGGATATCTGCAAATTCTTTCATTAGGATGATTAGGGAAAAGTTAGCATTAAAAAAAAGCCTCTAATGTCTGAGGTTTATTAAGAAAGGCAAATTACAGAAATATTGATAGCGTTATAAAAAAAAATAGCCATGTATTTCTAGTGGCCTATGGCCTACATTTCAGAACCACTTGACTACTTAATATTTTAGATGTTTCTGAAACCATTTTTAGTCATACTAACATTTTGAAATTCCTATTTTTTGGCTTGTGTGTGGCACTTGGCAAAAAGTGAGTTCTCAATTGTATGCTTAACATTTAACATTTAGATATATTAAATGATTTGTATAGGGAGTTAACTGAATAATGTCTTTATATTTGTTGCTAAAATTGTTTCAAGAATTAAAATGTTATTTTACTTTAAGAAAATATTTTTTCACTAATTTGTCCTGTGACAGTGCTATTTAGATATTTCACCTTTAAAGTTAATTATTTAGATACTATTCACATGTTAAATTTTTATTCAAGAATCTAGTAATGACTGTGAAGATAATCAAACACGGAACAGAGGATTTTCCAAGAGAGGCGGTAAGGACCATATTTTGGAACAGTTTGTACTTACACTTTCTAATGTCATTGGGTTTCTTTCCCTGAAGATCTCCAGAATGTGCTATGAAGTACAGAATAGGGACTATGAGTTCTGGCCATTCACAATATATATGAACTGAGATGTCATTGTCTCTGAATAGAGTATTTGGAGATGAGGGAGAGGGAAGAAATTGTAGATTATTCTTTGTTCAAGTCTGGCAGTGCTCTATCATACTCTGCTAATCCTGCCTCTGATGAAGTTGAGGTGAGATAGTATAAACATTACCATGTTTAATTCTTGATAATCATTTATGGGTAGACATGTGGGTTTTATTTTTGATATTTCAACAACACATAGTGAACTTATAAAATGGATAAAAATTACTGAAAATCCTTACATTAAAAGATATTAAATCTCCTTATATTAAAAGAGTTTATCCTTAGGAACTATATAATAATCAGATACATTAGTATTTTCACCATAACTTGGGAATGGCTTTTTCCTTCCCTATTGAATAGTTAGCCCACGCTCCCTAGTGAAGCTAGGACTTGTGGACTTCAGTATAACCTTCTTAGGGCTGTAAGGTAGGGAGGAATTTGGTGGTGAATGAGGGATGGCTATTTACCTCATAAATTGAATTTTTTAATGATAATTGCAGGGGGACATGTAATAATGGCAAGGAAATTTAAGTAAAAACCAGACTCCCCTTTTAGAATTGCTTTTCCTTTAACAAGCAATTTTAACACTTAATATTCCTAAAGTATTGCTCTTAGTTTTAAATTTTTGGTTGTTTTCTTTAGAACAGTGAGTATCTTCCTCACTATTCTCTTTAAATCTACTTAACTCATACTTATGGGATGCAGTCAGAAGCCAAAAGCTCTATGTGCTTGATCCTGGCCTATTGACTAATACAGGGTGACTCACAGGGAAACAGTCATTTTTGAGTATTCCTGATCGCTGTTCTTTGGAGTTGTATACATTTGAAGGTAGGGAAAGCGTGCACATGGTGGTGAGTAAATACAAGTATGTGTGCATAAATAGAAGTGTATTTAAATTTATATTGAAATATGACATAAAGTACCAGACGTGTGCATGCATCATACATGTTCATAGGCATCCAGATCAAGAAGTAGAAATTACTAGCACCTCAAAAGTGCCTTTTATGATCATATTCACTCAGTAGCAAGTTGCCCACCACATGGGTAATTTGTATTCTGACTTTTGGCGGGACAGATTAATTTTCTGTTTTTGTACCTAATGTAAATGGAATCATACAACATGCTGTTTTGTCTCCAGCTTCTTTCTGCTTAATGTGTTTGTGAGATGCAATCATAGTGTTGGTTGCAGTTGTAATTATTATCATTACTATATAGATTCTTTTGTTTTACTGTTCTGCTGTACAGAACAGCACATGGCTGTTGGGATGTCTTCCAATTTTGGACTATTTTGAAACTGCTGCTGTGGATATTCCAGTACATTGCTTTTGGTGATACTGTTATATATTCAGAAATAGAATTGTTGACTCATAGATTTTGTATATTTTTTTTACTGTCAAATGTTTTCAAGATAAATATACTGAGGTACACTCCCACATCCTCACCTCACTTGGTATTTTCTTCTTAATTTTAACCATTCTGTTAAGTCTGTGGTAATACATTTCATTGTGGTTTTAACTTGCCTGTTCTTGATGGGCTAATAAAATGTGCAATGCATCGTATGTTTACTGGCGATTTGCACATCATCTTTTGTGTAGTGCTGATTGAAGTTTTTTGCCACCTTTTTTTGGGGTGTCTATTTTTACCTTTTTATTTGCAAATTAACACAGAAAATTTGCAAGAACAATAAAAATAACTCTTGGATAACATTTATATTTGGAGACTCTTTGCTCCCTTTAAAGTAATGGAGATAGTGTCTTCTCTTTTTCTTGTTAAATTTTATTTTTTTAGCTTCCACATTCAGATTGTGATTCATCTGGACTTCATTTTTTATATGGTGTAAGATAGGGATCAAGGTCCATTTATATTCCCCATAAGGGTGTGCAGTTGATCCGGTATCACTTTCTGAAAGACTTTCCCTTCCACTCTCCACTGCTAGGCTGCCTTTGCCCTAAATCAGGTGACAGTATTTATGTGGAACTATTCCTGGACTTGGTTCCTTTCCATTGGTCAGTTTCTGTATTTTCACACCTTTGCCATAGCCTAAATTAGTGTAATTTCATAATATGTCCTAATATCTGGTAGTGTAAGTCTTCCAAGTTTATTGTTCTTCAGTATTACTTGGGTTATTGTTAGTCTTTTGCATTTCCATGTGACTTTCAGATTCAGTTTATCAATTTCCAGGAAAAAAACTTAATGGGATATTTTGGGGATTGCACTGAATCTGTAGATTAGTTTGAAGAGAATGGCCATCTTTGCAAATATTGGTGCTTCCAATTCCTGAATATCCCCATCGTAAATCTTGAGTTTTTCCTATGTTTTGCAGTTTTCACTAATGAGTGATTATACGTCTTTCTTTACTTTAGTGTTTGATATTTTGTGATACTTATGTTTATTTATCTAATTTGTCATATAACATAAGCTTCACCATTTTGAGGTATATAATTCAGTAGTTTTAAGTATATTCGCTGTGTTGTATGTCAAATCATCACTCTTTAATTCCTGAATATTTCCTTCTCCCCACTCCCCAAATACCTTGTGCCTATTAGCAATTCATCACATTTCCCTTTTATCTCCATCCTTTAGCAACCCAACCACTAACTGACTTTCTGTAGCTATGGATTTGCCAATTCTGGACTTTATGTAAATGAAATGATATAATATGTGGTTTTTTTGTGTCTTCTTACCATGATGTTTTCAAGGTTTGTCCATGTTGTAGCATGTGATGGTACTTAATTCCTTTTAATGGCTAATTAATAATTCACAGTGTACCATGTTCTGTTTGTTCATCACCTGATGGATTATTGGGTTGTTTCCACTTTTGAGCTATTATGACTAATGCTACTATAAATATTTGCGTACAAGTTTTATGTGAACATGTGTTTTCATTTTTATGGTGTACATACTTAGGAGTGAAACTGAAAAATTGTTTCCTACAGCAGCTGCACCAATTTACATTCCTTCCAACAATGTAGGAGTGTCCCAACTTCTCTGTATCCTCACCAGTCTTTGTTATTGTGTGTCATTTTGGTAGTAGTGATCCTTGTGGGTGTAAAATGGTATCTCATTATGGTTTTGATTGGCATGTCCTGATAACTGTCATAAGACATTTGCCCTTTTCTGTCTGGCTTAATTCACTTAGCATAACGTTTTCAATGTTCATGTTGTAGTATATATCAGAACAAAGAACTTTTCTTTTTATGGTTGAATAATTATCCATTGTATATATAAAATGCTCTTATGTTCGTATGAACATTCATATATGTTTATCTGTTGGAGTCGTTGTTTTTGCATCTTTGGAATATATGCCTAGAAGTGGAATTGCCAGGAGATGGGACTGTAGTAAGTTGAAATATGCCACAGAGTTCACCGTTCTGAGAATCAGCTTAAAATATTCTCTGGGTTACTGCAAGTCTGATTAACTTTCATTTTGGAAAATTTTTATTCTGACAGTTTTTGTCCATTTTTTTTCTTTTTTTGGAGTAGCAGAATATGGAGTTTGTTACTTTGCCATTTTTGCTGATGTCATTGATCAATATCATTTAAAAATTTTCATTTTGTTTCCTGGTATATAGAAATATAATTGAATTTTATATATTGAAGGTTGAGTGACCTCACTAAATTTATGGTAAGTACTTTTTTAAATGAAGAAAAGATGTTTATATTTCTTTTACCCGAAGTTTAAATGATTTATAAAGTTACGCCTTTTTGAGGATTGTTACCAGACATCATTAAGAGCTGTAAGAGTTTGTCAGCTGTCCCTTATGAAATGCAGAACGCACCTCATGGAAGGACTAATGTGTCACCTTTAAAAATACATTAATGTTGGGGCGCCTGAGTGGCTCAGTTCGTTAACCGTCTGGCTTCAGGCTCAGGTCATGATCTCATGGTTTGTGAGTTGGAGCCCTGCGTTGGGCTCTGTGCTGACAGCTCAGAGTTTGGAGCCTGCTTTGGATTCTTTGTCTCACGCTCTCTGCCCCTCCCCCACTTGCTCTCTGTCTCTGTCTCTCTCTCTCTCAAAAATAAACATTAAAAAAAATTAATGTTATTTATGAAAAGTGACTTTTAAAGTGGTAAATTTTGAAATATTTCAATAACTCAGAAAAGCACAGAATATTCTATTACAAACACTTGAATACCACTACCTGGATTTAACAGGAACATTTTGTCATGTATATTTCATATATAAAAAGATACATAATTGTTGGAAGATTCATCTTCCCTTTATATTTTATATTTTCTTCTTCCCAGAGTTAATTTAACATTGGTGTTTGTATATATTTCATATTCATACTTTGATAAAAATTTATTATACCTTTTTGTGACTTATTTTTAAGATTTTATTTTTAGGTAATCTCTACACCCAACGTGGGAATCGAACTTAAAACCCTGAGATCAAGAGTTGCATGCTCTACTGACTGAGCCAGCCAAGCACTCTCCCTCTTTTTGTGACTTTTTTTATTCCTTGTTTTTAAAGATTTATATGTTGAAAGTGTAGATCTAGTTCATTCATTGTAACTTCTGTAGTGCTTTACTTACCTTTTAACCTCTTTATTTAAAAACAAATTATTTTTATGACCATGTGGGATACATAGTGTCCCTACCTTCAAACAAGAAGGTCATGCAGATTTTGAATTGTATGTAACATCCATGTTATTTTTACCTCAAGTTATTAGACTTCTTACATAACTGAAAATTGGCATTAGTTACAGGAAAAGGAAAGCATCTTCATTTAAATGTTTGTGTTTCTCTTGTGTACAGAATTATTAAGCTTTGGTACTAGAAGTACTGAGTCATTTTATAATCGTTGGCTCAGCAGAGAAGCTAGTTTTGAAAAGGAACCAAATTGAATTTACAGAAAGCAGTAGTGATTGGGAGCATAATGAATGGATTAAACAGATTAAAGATGAGTAGAATAAATGAGTCCATATAGAGATCTGAAGAAATTCTCAATTTGGGAATGGAAAACATGAAGATATCTTCTAGGGAAGATAAAATAAGAAGCTCTGTTACTCTAACATATGTCTCTATATCTCCTGAGGAAAGAACACAGAAGATGCAAGAGGGACGGGAAGAATACTATTCAAAGAATAGTTCAGAGACTTTTCTAGAGTTAAGGAGGCACAAGATTACAGAGAGAATTAAAAATTACACCCCTATATGTGTATTGAAATTGCAAAAATATGAAGATAGAAATATTTTGAACTATCAGAAAAAATACTGATCCACCTGTAAAAGAACATTAGATTGATAGCAGAACTTTTGTGCGTTTTTTTTTTTTTCCAATAAAGGTAGAGATCAGAATAGAGGAGAATGTAGAATTCTGAGGAGAATAGTTCTGAATCTGAACTGTTATATCCAGAAAATTTAGTTATCAGAGAGAAATAATACCATTGAGATAAAGACAGTGTTTAGTACTGTCATACCACTGAGGAAACAACTACTAAATCATATTTACTAGTAAGAGGAAACTGCAATAAGAAGTAGGAAGCAATGATGAACAAAACTAAATAAATACACGTTTTAAAAATGGTAAGCATCTTGGTAAGCCTAAGTAAGTATTGCTTCTAGAAGATAGTAATAAATGATGGTAATTAATTTAGGTGTTTTAGAAACAAAGAACCAACATACTAACAAATGAAAAGACTTTAGTTCTTTGTCACCTCAGTAGGAAAGAGAATGGATTGAAACTAATTTCAGGATTTCTTAAAAATGGTAAAACTGAAAGATAATAAGAAAAAGTACATAATGTATAACTCACTAGTGGAGGAAATCCAGTAAAAGGGCAAGACTTTGTAGTAAATAGAAAAGGTTGAAGATAATTTATTTTTTAATTTTTTATTAAAAAAATTGTTTTTGATATTTATTTTTGAGAGAGAGAGAGAGCACAAGCAGGGGGAGGGACAGAGAGAGAGGGAGACCCAGAATCTGAAGCAGGCTCCAGGCTTTGAGCTGTCAGCCCAGAGCCTGATGCGGCACTCAAACCCACGAACTGTGAGATCATGACCTGAGCTGAAGTTGGATGCTTAACTGACTAAGCCACCCAGATTCCCCTAATTTAAATATTTATAAAATATTCATGGTGAGATTGAAGGATATCAGTAAAGGCATAAAATGTAGCATTTGGGAAATCTAATAGAAGGACAGAAAGAACAAAAAAAGTTGAAAAAAACTCAGGAAAGAGAAAACACAAAAGAGGATGAAAGAAGTAAGAAATCCATGTCAGTAATCATAATATGTGTACAGTTACATGTATTTCAGTGCAGAGTTGCAAATAAAGAGCAAAATGTCAGTCCAATATTAACCCCCAAAAGCTGGTATAGAAATAGGAGACAAAATAGACTAAAGCAGACATATTAGGGATAAAGAAATAATTACCTAATGATAAAAGGCATGTTCACTGGGAAAATATTACAGTTTGGAACATGGTTTGAAATCTAACAATATATTCTTATGTATATAAAGCAAAAGTAGACATAATTACATGGAAAAAAATTGCAAATTCTAGTTAAACCATTAATCTTAGGTTTAAACCATTTTTCCGTTACAAACTGATAGAATGAGCAGACCAGAAATGAGTAAGACTATAGAGACTACAGTAGATTTGAATACTAGTTATTAAGCCTGATTTAATATTTCTGTTTGGAATAATACACACCCTTCTTTTACACATTCTTTTACAGCATCTAGAAAATAGATATAATTTTGCCATAAATTAAGGCCAAAAGAAAGTCTCAAAATATACTGTAGAATTTATCATATGCTATGTCCTCTTGTTAAAGTATTGTGAAAACAGAAATCCGTAATGAAAAGCCTAACCCTTGTGGTTTGGAAACTGAATTTCTCAATTTCTGAAAATTCATATGGAAATAATAAAGTATTTAGAACTGAATGGACAGTAAAAACATCAAAACTTAAGGGATACAGCTAAAGCAGCTGACTTTTTGAAGAATGTTTGTAGCCTTAAATGCATTGAGTAGAAAAGATATTAATGTATTCAACTTAAGTAATTAAAAAACTCAGTAGTAGGAGGTTAAAAAGATAATAGACATGAATGAAACAGATACAGTGGAGTGTTATTCACTAAAAGTGAATGAAGTATGCATCAACAAAAAGTTGAATAAAAGGAAGCAAGATAAAAAATACATATTCTATAAGATTCCATTATATAAAGCTCAAACACAAACTGAACAATATGTTGCATAAAGATATGCACATAGTTGGTAAAATTAAAATAGGAGCAAGGAAATGAGAAACAATTCAGGATATTGGTTGAGGAAGGGGGAAACATAGGGTGAAAGACTATACATGGTCTCCCTAGGTCTTGGGAATATTTTTAGTTTTTTTTTTTTTTTTAATATATTTATTTTTGAGAGACAGCATAAGCTGGGGAGGGGCAGAGAGAGAGGGAGACAGATCTGAAGCAGGTTCCACGCTTGTCAGCACACACTCCGACTTGGGCCTTGAACCCATGAACTTAGCATGACCTGAGCTGAAGTTGGACTGGGCTGGACCAGCTGAGCTACCCTGGTGCCCTGGGAACGTTTTTAGTTTTAAGCTGGCTAGTAGGTCTATAGGTTTTCATTTTATTATTCATGTGCTCACACCAAAGTAACATACCTTAAAAAGAAGTGGGTCAAAAAAATAAACTGTTTCTTGAGAAGAGATAAACTCTAACAAGGTTTATTCAAAGATAAAGAGGCACAAATAAATAATTTAGAAAAGGTGGATATAAGTATTGATAAAGAGATTGTTGCTAGATTGAGGAATCTAAGTTTGAGGTTGTAGATGTATCACCATGAATCTACCTTGAATTAAGTCTGCCCTATTTTATAAATAGGCTTTAAAAACACATATAATTCAGTATCAAGAAATACAGGTAGAATTTTTACCTTTATTGAGAAGTTTGTTTGTAAATAGTGGCAAATTCATAAACTGAATCTCACTTTCTTTATTTTCTGTCCAGTTGACGTTTCGTTTTGAATTGACCTTGTTCTGCCTTAGGTGGGATCATATGTTACTTGAAATATTTATACTGATTTTTGGTATTTAATTGAATTTAAAGTGTTTATAGTAGGAAATCAGGCTTTGTATATGTCTATATGTCTCTGCTTTGAGTAAGATGTTTTACTGTTTTCTGTAAAGAACAAATGTAAGCCTAGATTTATCTAATGCTTCTGTGCATTGTAGAAATGTTGTTAATGATACATTTGTGGTAATTTTCAGTGTTTTGCAAGTGGACAGTTTTTTCGTCAAAAAAAATTTTTTTTCAAATAAACTTTTCATCTCAATGTGGGGCTTGAACTCAAGACTCTGGAATAGAGTCCCAAGCTCTACTGACTGAGCCAGCCAACTAACTACCTCTGGTTATTTTTCGTTTTGATTCTCAGAAAGCAGTGGGTTTTTTCTTTTTTTAAATTGTAGCTATATCTGTTTATGGTAGTGAAGTTGAACATTTAATGTTTATTTTTAACAGAGAGAGACAGACAGATTCAGGGACAGAGCGTGAGTGGGGGAAGGGGGAAAGAGAGAGGGAGACACAGAATCTGAAGCAGGCTCCAGGCTCCGAGCTGTCAGCACAGAGCCGGACATGGGGCTCGAACTCACAGATTGCGAGATCATGACCTGAGCCAAAGTCGGACGCTCAACCAACTGAGCCACCCAGGTGCCCCAAAGTTGAACATTTATAGGTCAAATATGGCATTTCTTTTTAGTAACTATTAATGCCTTAAAATACGTAAAGTTACTGAATTATGCAAGGCTTAAAATAAATTTGGACACCATTTCTCCAAGATTTCTTTGTTGTTATTTTGTGTTGTTCTTGTGTGTGTTTTCATATTATAGGCTATCAAGATGGAAATGATTCAGAAGCTTCAGGGTCATCCAGAAGAGGTGGAAGAGGTGGTTTCCGAGGTCGCCGTGGAGGATTTGGTCTAGGAAGTTCAAGTTAGTAGTGAATTGCAAATGGTGTGCTTTATCTGTTAAGAAGGAAATGATAAAAAATAAAACCTATCAGTTAAGCTTGTTGAGAGGATTGTATGAGAAGAGCTTACACTGTAGCTGGTATATAATTGCTTACATTATATATGACATTTTTAGACACATATCTAATTGCATACCTGTTGGAATAGATGAGTCTTTATAGAAGTTTGTGTGACTCAGCTCTTTAATCTTACTTTGTTTTTTTGTTTTTTTTTTTAGAGTTTATTTATTTATTTTGAGAGAAGGAGAGAGCGGGAAAGGGGTGGGGGTGAAGAAAGAATTCCAAGTGGACTCTGCTCTGTCCACACAGAGCCCAATGCAGGGCTCAAACTTACAAACTGTGAGATCATGACCTGAGCCAAAACCAAGAGTAGGGTGCTCAGCCAGCTGAGCCACCCAAGTGCCTAATATTACTGTTTTAAAGCCTTCATCATAAAAGCCAACCTTAGAAATAGGTAGCCTTCTCTAAGACTGTACCCTCCTTTATACCCTCTTTTACCAATTTGGCTTTCTAACAACTTCAGCCATCGTTTCTTAGAGCTAGGGGTATTGACTTCAGAAGTCACTGCTGGATTGCGTGTGTCTCTTAATGGAGGAGGAAAGATGCGTGGTTTTGGAAGTCAAAACTAAATCTGTAATAATTTAATAGATGTATAGGAGATTAGTGAATTGTCACTTTTAAAAAAGTGTAAGGGTCTAGGGGTTGTTCAGGACTTGTAAGGTTTGATTTAGCAACAGTGGGAGCAAGTGGGTACTGTTCTGGAGAATAAGCAAAAAGGCTATGCAATGTGAAGTTTCTGGGGCAGTAGCAGTGCTATTTTTTGGAGGTTATTTAACTTTTGTTTATGTGATATTTTAACATAGTACTGGCCCTAACTTTTTAAAAAAATAATTTTAATAAAAGTTTTGAGAAAGTCATTTGTAATTCAAAGAAATAATTATGGAGAAATCCTTTGTGTGATTCTTAGAAAAATGCTCATTGTGATTCCTTTACAATTTAAACTATTTTGCCTCATATCTTTAACTTCTGGCACTATCACTTGATTTTCTTGTCACTCTTTTAGATTTTCTTCTCTTTATCATTTTAAAACCTCTTAAAAGTAATATAATCTTATTATGTACAAATACAGATAGTGAATATGAACAAGATGAGGGGATGCAGCGTGCTGGTGGCCTTTTTGGTTCTAGAAGACCAACTTTAAGTGGTGCAGGTGAGAAATAGAATTTCTTATTGAATGTTAAACATTCATATATGTTTTTAGCTCTGCAATTAGTAAACTAATAGATGTATTTAAGTATACTTGGTTAGCTCATAATTTTCTATGATTTTTAGATCTGCTTTTTATACATGGGCAGTTTTGCCTTCCTTATAAAATTTGTGCACTGTAAATTATTTCTTCTCTCTTACTTACCAGTTAATTTGATGTATAAATATAGCTTGAATTGGAGGAAGGAAAATGAAGTTTGCAGTGGTTTCAAAGAAAGAACTCTTTAGGTGATTTGAGGAGAAAATGAAAAAACACAGCAACACAATTGTTGATAAAAATGTGCAAATGTGTATATACTGGTACATCCAAACCATAGACTGTTATTCAGTACTAAAAGGAAATGAGCCATCAAACTATGAAAAGACCTGTAGAAACCCTAAATGCATGTTACTAAGTGAAAGAAGCCAATCTGAAAAGGCTACTTAATAAATACTTTCCAACTTTAAGACATTCTGGAAAAGGAACAACTTTGGAGAAGGGTAAAAAGAATAGTGGTTGCCAGGGGTTGGGGGCAGGAAGGAATAGTATGAAGGATTTTTAGAACAGTGAAAATACTTTGTATGATACATCAATGGTGGATACAAGTCATTTTATGTTTTTTCAAACCCATAGAATGTATAACACCGAACGTGAGCCCTACTGTAAACTTTTAATATGATAAACTTCTAATGTTGATAATGGGGGAGGCTGTTAAAATGTGAGGGCAGGAGGGAGGTATCAGAGAAATCTCTGTTCCTTTCTCTCAATTTTTCTGTGAACTTAAAACTCTCTAAAAAAAAAAATGAAGGCTTTAAAGTGTTCACATGAGGAAAAGATTTAAATTAAATGTAGAATTAAGAGATGGATGGACAAAGGGACCAGGTATCCTCAGTACTCAGTATTTGAATAGAAATAGCTATATGTCTAAGTAATCTGCAGAACAATGCGTTACAGGTAATGGTGACACTTACCAAAGCAGAAGTGGCAGTGGAAGTGGACGAGGTGAGTTTTTACTTGGTTTACCTACAAGGGGTTAACATTATTGTAATCCAAATTTAATTTTTTTTAATCTAATTTTTTTCAATATATGAAATTTATTGCCAAATTGGTTTCCATAAAACACCCAGTGCTCATCCCAAAAGGTGCCCTCCTCAATACCCATCACCCACCCTCCCCTACCTCCCACCCCCCATCAACCCTCAGTTTGTTCTCAGTTTTTAAGAGTCTCTTATGCTTTGGCTCTCTCCCACTCTACCTCTTTTTTTTTTTTTTTTCCTTCCCCTCCCCCATGGGTTTCTATTAAGTTTCTCAGGATCCACATAAGAGTGAAACCATATGGTATCTGTCTTTCTCTGTATGGCTTATTTCACTTAGCATGACACTCTCCAGTTCCATCCACATTGCTACAAAGGGCCATATTTCATTCTTTCTCGTTGCCACGTAGTACTACATTGTATATATAAACCACAATTTCTTTATCCATTCATCAGTTGATGGACATTTAGGCTCTTTCCATAATTTGGCTATTGTTGAGAGTGCTGCTATAAACATTGGGGTACAAGTGCCCCTATGCATCAGTACTCCTGTATCCCTTGGGTAAATTCCTAGCAGTACTATTGCTGGGTCATAGGGTAGGTCTATTTTTAATTTTTTGAGGAACCTCCACCCTGTTTTCCAGAGTGGCTGCACCAGTTTGCAACCCACCAACAGTGCAAGAGGGTTCCCGTTTCTCCATATCCTCTCCAGCATCTATAGTCTCCTGATTTGTTCATTTTGGCCACTCTGACCGGCGGAGGTGATATCTGAGTGTGGTTTTGATTTGTATTTCCCTGATGAGGAGCGATGTTGAGCATCTTTTCATGTGCCTGTTGGCCATCCGGATGTCTTCTTGAGAGAAGTGTCTATTCATGTTTTCTGCCCTTTTCTTCACTGGATTATTTGTTTTTCGGGTGTGGAGTTTGGTGAGCTCTTTATAGATTTTCGATACTAGCCCTTTGTCCGATATGTCATTTGCAAATATCTTTTCCCATTCCGTTGGTTGCCTTTTAGTTTTGTTGGTTGTTTCCTTTGCTGTACAGAAGCTTTTTATCTTCATAAGGTCCCAGTAGTTCATTTTTGCTTTTAATTCCCTTGCCTTTGGGGATGTGTCAAGTAAGAAATTGCTAGGGCTGAGGTCAGAGAGGTTTTTTCCTGCTTTCTCCTCTAGGGTTTTGATGGTTTCCTGTCTCACATTCAGGTCCTTTATCCATTTTGAGTTTATTTTTGTGAATGGTGTGAGAAAGTGATCTAGTTTCAATCTTCTGCATGTTGCTGTCCAGTTCTCCCAGCACCATTTGTTAAAGAGACTGTCTTTTTTCCTGCTTTGTCAAAGGTTAGTTGGCCATACATTTGTGGGTCCAGTTATGGGGTCTGTATTCTATGTCATTGGTCTATGTGTCTGTTTTTGTGCCAATACCATGCTGTCTTGATGATTACAGCTTTGTAGTAGAGGCTAAAGTCTGGGATTGTGATGCCTCCTGCTTTGGACTTCTTCAAAATTACTTTGGCTATTCGGGGCCTTTTGTGGTTCCATATGAATTTTAGGATTGCTTGTTCTAGCTTTGAGAAGAATGCTGGTGCAATTTTTTTTTTTAATATATGAAATTTATTGTCAAATTGGTTTCCATACAACACCCAGTGCTCATCCCAAAAGGTGCCCTCCTCAATACCCATCACGCACCGTCCCATCCCTCCCACCCCCCATCAACCCTCAGTTTGTTCTCAGTTTTTAACAGTCTCTTATGCTTTGGCTCTCTCCCACTCTAACCTCTTTTTTTTTTTTTTCCTTCCCTTCCCCCATGGGTTTCTGTTAAGTTTCTTAGGATCCACATAAGAGTGAAACCATAGGGTATCTGTCTTTCTCTGTATGGCTTATTTCACTTAGCATCACACTCTCCAGTTCCATCCACGTTGCTACAAAAGGCCATATTTCATTCTTTCTCATTGCCACGTAGTATTCCATTGTGTATATAAACCACAATTTCTTTATCCATTCATCAGTTGATGGACATTTAGGCTCTTTCCATAATTTGGCTATTGTTGAGAATGCTGCTATAAACATTGGGGTACAAGTGCCCCTATGCATCAGTACTCCTGTATCCCTTGGATAAATTCCTAGCAGTGCTATTGCTGGGTTAGGGCAGGTCTATTTTTAATTTTCTGAGGAACCTCCACACTGCTTTCCAGAGCGGCTGCACCAATTTGCATTCCCACCAACAGTGCAAGAGGGTTCCCGTTTCTCCATATCCTCTCCAGCATCTATAGTCTCCTGATTTGTTCATTTTGGCCACTCTGACTGGCGTGAGGTGATATCTGAGTGTGGTTTTGGTTTGTATTTCCCTGATAAGGAGTGACGTTGAGCATCTTTTCATGTGCCTGTTGGCCATCCGGATGTCTTCTTTAGAGAAGTGTCTTTTCATGTTTTCTGCCCATTTCTTCACTGGGTTATTTGTTTTTCGGGTGTGGAGTTTGGTGAGCTCTTTATAGATTTTGGATACTAGCCCTTTGTCCGATATGTCATTTGCAAATATCTTTTCCCATTCCGTTGGTTGCCTTTTAGTTTTGCTGGTTGTTTCCTTTGCTGTGCAGAAGCTTTTTATCTTCATAAGGTCCCAGTAATTCACTTTTGCTTTTAATTCCCTTGCCTTTGGGGATGTGTCGAGTAAGAGATTGCTAGGGCTGAGGTCAGAGAGGTCTTTTCCTGCTTTCTCCTCTAGGGTTTTGATGGTTTCCTGTCTCACATTCAGGTCCTTTATCCATTTTGAGTTTATTTTTGTGAATGGTGTGAGAAAGTGGTCTAGTTTCAACCTTCTGCATGTTGCTGTCCAGTTCTCCCGGCACCATTTGTTAAAGAGAGTGTCTTTTTCCATTGGATATTCTTTCCTGCTTTGTCAAAGATGAGTTGGCCATACGTTTGTGGGTCCAATTCTGGGGTTTCTATTCTATTCCATTGGTCTATGTGTCTGTTTTTGTGCCAATACCATGCTGTCTTGATGATGACAGCTTTGTAGTAGAGGCTAAAGTCTGGGATTGTGATGCCTTCTGCTTTGGTCTTCTTCTTCAAAATTACTTTGGCTATTCGGGGCCTTTTGTGGTTCCATATGAATTTTAGGATTGCTTGTTCTAGTTTCGAGAAGAACGCTGGTGCAATTTTGATTGGGATTGCATTGAATGTGTAGATAGCTTTGGGTAGTATTGACATTTTGACAATATTTATTCTTTCAACCCATGAGCATGGAATGTTTTTCCATTTCTTTATATCTTCTTCAATTTCCTTCATAAGCTTTCTGTAGTTTTCAGCATACAGATTTTTACATCTTTGGTTAGGTTTATCCCTAGGTATTTTATGCTTCTTGGTGCAATTGTGAATGGGATCAGCTTCTTTATTTGTCTTTCTGTTGCTTCATTATTAGTGTATAAGAATGCAACTGATTTCTGTACATTGATTTTGTATCCTGCGACTTTGTTGAATTCATGTATCAGTTGTAGCAGACTTTTGGTGGAGTCTTTTGGATTTTCCATGTATAATATCATGTCATCTGCAAAAAGTGAAAGCTTAACTTCATCTTTGCCAATTTTGATGCCTTTGTTGTCTGATTGCTGATGCTAGAACTTCCAACACTATGTTAATCGACAGCGGTGAGAGTGTACATCCCTTTTGTGTTTCTGATCTCAGGGAAAAAGCTCTCAGTTTTTCCCCATTGAGGATGATGTTAGCTGTGGGCTTTTCATAAATGGCTTTTATGATGTTTAAGTATGTTCCTTCTATCCCGACTTTCTCGAGGGTTTTTATTAAGAAAGGATGCTGAATTTTGTCAAATGCTTTTTCTGCATCGATTGACAGGATCTTATGGTTCTTATCTTTTCTTTTATTAATGTGATGTATCACGTTGATCGATTTGCGAATGTTGAACCAGCCCTGCATCCCAGGAATGAATCCCACTTGATCATGGTGAATAATTCTTTTTATATGCTGTTGAATTTGATTTGCTAGTATCTTATTGAGAATTTTTGCATCCATATTCATCAGGGATATTGGCCTGTAGTTCTCTTTTTTTACTGGGTCTCTCTGGTTTAGGAATCAAAGTAATACTGGCTTCATAGAATGAGTCTGGAAGTTTTCCTTCCCTTTCTATTTTTTGGAATATCTTGAGAAGGATAGGTATTATCTCTGCTTTAAACGTCTGGTAGAACTCCCCTGGGAAGTCATCTGGTCCTGGACTCTTATTTGTTGGGAGATATTTGATGACTGATTCAATTTCTTCGCTGGTTATGGGTCTGTTCAAGCTTTCTATTTCCTCCTGATTGAGTTTTGGAAGAGTGTGGGTGTTTAGGAATTTGTCCATTTCTTCCAGGTTGTCCAATTTGTTGGCATATAGTTTTTCATAGTATTCCCTGATAATTGCTTGTATCTCTGAGGGATTGGTTGTAGTAATTCCATTTTCATTCATGATTTTATCTATTTGGGTCCTCTCCCTTTTGTTTTTGGGGAGTCTGGCTAGAGGTTTATCACTTTTGTTTATTTTTTCAAAAAACCAACTCTTGGTTTCATTGATCTGCTCTACAGTTTTTTTAGATTCCATATGGTTTATTTCTGCTCTGATCTTTATCATTTCTCTTCTTCTGCTGGGGTTAGGCTGTCTTTGCTGTTCTGCTTCTATCTCCTTTAGGTGTGCTATTAGATTTTGTATTTGGGATTTTTCTTGTTTCTTGAGATAGGCCTGGATTGCAATGTATTTTCCTCTCAGGACTGCCTTCGCTGAGTCCCAAAGCGTTTGGATTGTTGTATTTTCATTTTCCTTTGTTTCCATATATTTTTTAATTTCTTCTCTAATTGCCTGGTTGACCCACTCATTCGTGAGTAGGGTGTTCTTTAACCTCCATGCTTTTGGAGGCTTTCCAGTCTTTTTCCTGTGGTTGATTTCAAGCTTCATAGCACTGTGGTCTGAAAGTGTGCATGGAATGATTTCAATTCTTGTATACTTGTAAAGGGCTGTTTTGTGACCCAGTATGTGATCTATCTTGGAGAATGTTCCATGTGCACTCGAGAAGAAAGTATATCTGTTGCTTTGGGATGCAGAGTTCTAAATATATCTGTCAAGTCCATCTGATCCAATGTATCATTCAGGGCCCTTGTTTCTTTATTGATGGTGTGTCTAGATGATCTATCTATTTCTGTAAGTGCAGTGTTAAAGTCCCCTGCAATTACCACATTTTTATCAATAAGGTTGCTTATGTTTGTGTAATTGTTTTATATATCTGGGGGCTCCTGTATTCGGCGCATAGACATTTATAATTGTTACCTGTTCCAGCTGGAGTAGCCATACTTATATCAGACAAACTAGACTTTAAATTAAAGGCTGTAACAAGAGATGAAGAAGGGCATTATATAATAACCAAATTTAATTTTTGATGTTAAAAGTAATTGTTAGTACTTTTATACACTTTGAGGAATATACATTTGCTCTGCCTGTTTTGGGAGTTACTTAAAACTCCTCAGTATAGCAGTTCCATTATAGGAATTATATATCATAGATGTATTTGCTCAGTGTATGCACAAGGGTGTTCACTGAAGCTTCATTTATAATAAGTAAAAACTGAAATTCAACCAGAATTCATCAGTAAATAATGGTATAGTAAATAATATAACCGTAAAATGGGATACTGTGCAGATGTTGAAGATTGAAATATGTATGTATAAGTTCTTAAGACAGTATGTTTTGGGGGGCGTCTGGGTGGCTTAGTGGGTTAAACATCTGACTCTTGATTTCGGCTCAGGTCATTATCTCATGGTTTGTGAGTTCCAGCCTTGTTTGGGCTCTGCCCTGACAGCACTCCTACCCTCCCTTCCCCCTCTCTCAAAAAAAAAAAACCAAAAAAACCAAAAAAAACAACTGTGTTTTCTTATGAGATTTATTTTATTTGATTTGGTAAAAGGGATAAACGGTGTCGAGTATACATGATTTTGTACTATGAAAAATTTTTTTAGAGTTAGAAATATTTAAATGTCATATAAAAGTTAAAATGCTTTCCTGACCAGGAAAATAATAAAGCTTGTTTTATTTCTCTGAAAAATCCTCAGTGATCATTAGTACTCTCAGAGCATTCAAAGAGACAATTCCTTTGAGCTGCCTCTGTTTTACCCTCTTGAATCTTAGATTCTTCATTATAGAAAGAGGTTACTAATGGCTAGTTAAACCATATTTACAAATGCTCAAATCTTGTTTGGACAAGGATATTCAGGACAAAATTAGCTTACATGTAAAAATGTATCTTGTTAGATTTTTAAATCTAGTGCAGTCCTTACTCTTTTTTTCTGACAATACCTGAAAGTGGCACAATAGATAACTATTGTCTAAAAACCATAGGGTATTGTATGGAAAAGAGTTAACGCAACAGTCCTGTTGTTCTTTGAATGTCCTGCTTACAAGGTTGTTCTTTGTCTAGTATTTGGGAAATTGGATTTGGGGAGGGTTCTCACCACCCTGAGTAGTGTAAGAATGGCTCACTGTACCTGAATTGTTTGTACAACAATGTAGGGTTTTTTTTTTTTTTTTAATGTTTATTTTTGAGAGAGACAAAGCGCAAACAGGGTAGGGGCAGAGAGAGGGAGACACAGAATCTGAGGCAGGCTCCAGACTCTGAGCTGTCAGCATGGAGCCCCACACCGGGCTTGAACTCATGAGCCATGAGATCATGAGTTCTCATGAACTGAGCCACCCAGCCAACAGAGCCACCCAGATGCCCCAACAATGTAGTTTTAATACCTTCTTTTCTTTTGAGAATCTGAAATTTCTGCCTGGTATTTGCGAGGCAGAAAGTGGCTACATTATCAGCCCCTAATAAAAACCGTGAGTACTGAGTCTCTAATGAGCTTCTCTGGTAGGCAGTGTTTCCAAGGTGGTTGTTATAACTTGGGGCTAGGGAAATTAGTCCTGTGTGACACCACTGGGAGCGGACTCTTGGAAGCTTATGTCTCGTTATCTTTGGATTTTGCCCCATACACCTTTTTCCTTTGCTGATGTTACTTTCTGTCCTTTGTAATAAATCATAATTGTGATTATGACTATATTCTGAGTCCTACTGAATCATACAACCTGAATCATACTACCATTGGGGATACCCCAATACAGATGGACTTTTAGTTCATTTTACAAAATAGATTCCTTTGCTGAGGAGTATAGGAATTAGGAAAGGGACAGAACAGCTGAAACAAAAACTAATAATATATAACAGTATCAGCTGCATTTTGAGTATTAAGGAAACCTAATTGTTAAGGTTAACCTAATTGTTAACCTAATTGTTAAACCTAAAATTGTTAAGGATTTTATTTATCAAAATTGTCTTGTTTGTGTGAAGGGACTTTAAAGGTGTCTGTCCATTTTTAGAACTTATTTTCTTTGAAAACAAGCAATGAAAATAAAGATGTGCACAGCCTTTTATCTTGACTAATTGTCAGTATGGATTTTTTTAAATTAGGTGGTTACAAAGGTTTAAATGAAGAAGTAATAACAGGCTCTGGAAAAAGTAAGTTTTACTTTAGATAAAGTATTTGATTTTTATGGTCAAAGTTCTTTTACCCTTCAATTAAAAAATAAAAACCATTTATATCTTGTTTTGGTTTGATTGCCTTTAAGATTCTTGGAAGTCAGAAGCTGAAGGAGGAGAAAGTGGTGATACTCAAGGTATACTAATTTTTGTGTGATCCCATGAATTTCTATTGTATTTTAATAAAAATGAAAAATACTTAAAAGCAGAGTTGACGTTTTCTTATTTGAAGTGAAAAGTTGAATGGTAAACATTGGGAAGTTCTACAGCATTTAAAATTTGATATTCAGTTCTTGTTTTCCCTCCTTTCTTCTGGTCCTTGTGATGTAAGCTCTTTCTTTTATTTGAATTCTAAGGACCAAAGGTGACCTACATACCACCTCCGCCACCTGAGGATGAGGATTCCATTTTTGCACATTATCAGACAGGCATAAACTTTGACAAATATGATACTATTCTTGTAGAAGTATCTGGACATGATGCACCACCAGCAATTCTGGTCAGTGTGATAATTATATCTTTATTGACTGTGTAGCAAACTTTGTTTTTAAAATAGTTGGTACATTTCCATAGGTTGATACGAAAGAATATAAAAATCTCATTTTTAGCACTTAATGGCTTAGGTTAGAAATTAAGAACCACATCTACCATGTACAGTAGAATTAATAACTATGTTGAAAGAGTATTAAATTTCATCGTCTGCTTCCTAAATATTTGAGAAAGTCTGTTTTAGGAGAATGATTTTCTAAGGAGTAGGGGAGCTTACAGTCCCCTGTTGATTAATGAGCCATTATTACTGATCAGAGTATTTGTATTTCACAGGTTTTGAGAGATCAGAGAAACTGTTTTTAGAACTAGTATCTATAGGGAATATTCTTTAATTCTATGAAGTAATAATATATAGGCTCTGTTTATTACTTTTGAGTAGGGGCATCTTGGTAAAGTTAGTTTAGTATATAGAATGGAATTAACAAAAACTTAAGAATAACTCAAAAGGGATATGTTTATGGAATGATCTGCATGTGATATATGGAATTTAATCACTGCCCCCCCCACTCCCCTGCCTTGTTTTTTTTTTTTTTTTTTTTAGACTTTTGAGGAAGCTAATCTCTGTCAGACACTGAATAACAACATTGCTAAAGCTGGTTATACTAAGCTTACTCCTGTGCAAAAATACAGTATTCCTATTATACTAGCAGGGCGAGATTTGATGGCATGTGCTCAGACAGGGTCTGGAAAGACTGTAAGTCCTTTTCTAACATGTATTCTCCATAATCAAACTATTAATAGTTTTTGAACTTAATTTTTTTTCAAGTAGTTTGAATCTTTCGGTTGAATGGTAGATCGATAATTTCAATGAACTGTCATAAATACTCATGTTTTTTGCTTCTGAATGAAGCAAAATGAATGTTTAATTCATTTTTTTAAGAGTGCTCAACTCCTTCTGGAACATGTTAATATCTGAAATAAAATGATAGAGGGTCAAAGCACTAGAGGTTATAAATATAACCTCAGGTTATGCTATCCAAAAGAACTCTGATGAGATCGGGCTGGTCTTAAGACTTACCTCTGGGATCTGTCTGTTAAATAGGGTTCCGTGAGATGAGTCTTAAAGACTATGCTTTCTGAATCATGCAGTTTTGGTTCATGCTGTTTTAACCTTAATCAGCCTCCATAGTAGAGTTGAGGGGATAATAAGTGAGTTATATAATATAGCAGCTGATGTGTGACTTGAACCTTACTTTGGAGGTAGATTTTAGTATCTTAATGAGAAAACTATTACAAAACATTTCTTTTGCCCCATTAACTTCAGTAAGGGTGAGTAATCCAAATGAATGATTTCCCAATTTTTGCTCTGTGTAACACTTTTGTCATGAATTCGGAGTGATAATTTTATCACTACTCCAAAAGGACAGATTTAAAATAATTGCTAAATGCAGTGATTTACATCAAGTTATATGTACATTCCCCTCTATAAATAAGTTAATGTTAATTTATTTAGAATCAATGGGTGTGCTTTTTAAAAAACTGAAAAATATCAAAAATTTGATATTGTGTAATATGAGCATAAAGATTGAGGTGTTAAAAACTCACTGAACTAAAACTGTTTTCTACTGTCATCTTAAATTTACCAGCAAGATGGAGGAAGAATCTAGAGACTGTAAGGAAATAAGGAATAGATTTATTTCTACAGGGAGAAGGATGATGTATTATAAATTTGTATACTATGTAATTTAACTTTTAGGCAGCTTTTCTCTTGCCAATTTTGGCACATATGATGCGTGATGGAATAACAGCCAGTCGTTTCAAAGATCTGCAGGAACCAGAGTGTATTATTGTAGCACCAACTCGAGAGTTGATCAATCAGATCTATTTGGAAGCCCGAAAATTTTCTTTTGGGTATGTACATCTGGAATGCCATCCATTTTTTTTTTTAATGTGTATTTATTTATTTTGAGGGCGGGAAGGCAGTGAGAGAGGGAGAGAGAGAATCTGAAGCAGGCTCCATGCTCAGCACAGAGCCCAGTGTGGGGCTTGATCTCACAACCATGAGATCACAGCCTGAGCCGAAATCAAGAAGAGACTGAGCCCCCGAGACACCCTGGAATGCCATTCAAAACAAGGTTTTCTTTAGAGATTTTTCTTAAAGTCTCAGTGGAGTTCTCAGAAGAACTCAGTGCAGCCTTGTAATTAGTATTACTTGATTGAAATGTGCTTTTTTTATAATCTTTATGGAATCCCAGTTTATTTATTTAAAAATTTTTTTCAATTTTTTTCAATTTTTTTTTTTTTTTTTTTGAGACAGAGAGAGATACAGAGTGTGAGCCAGGGAGGGGCAGAGAGAGAGGGAGACAGAATCTGAAGCAGGCTTCAGGCTCTGAGCTGTCAGTGCAGAGCCCAATGTGGGACTTGAACCCATGGACCGTGAGATCATGACCTAAGCTGAAGTCGGACACTTAATTGGCTACCCAGATGCCCCCAAGTTGTTTTGTTTTGTTTTACCTATTTATTTTGGTTTTGTTCTATTTATTTTTGGGGGGTAGGGAGGGAAGGTAAAAAAGAAAAGTTTGGTTTTTGTTTCAAGGAGACTTCCTAAAGAGTAGTAACTCATTTGTTACACATTACCATGGATGGTTGTTTGGCTTTCATGACCGTTTGAATTCAAGGTAATGTGCATAACCTGTGTTTTTCTGAAATTCAGTGTGTTCATTTGGACAGACACGGGCTGACTCTATATTTTTGTAGGAAAGGGACTGGCACTTTGGCATCAAGAACAAATAATTCAGCAATAGTGGTCTTGGATACTTCAATGCCCTGTGAACCTACAATTAACAAAGAGACTGCTCATTCTAAGAACCATGCAAGCAAGAAGGGAATAAGGGAAGAGTTAGAAGTCTCATGTTCAGAGCAAAATATCAGTCGTAATATCCTTCTCAGTTCTCTGATATATATAAAGTAGAGGGTGAGGATAAGACTTATATGAATATGACAAAAAGTGTATACAGAACTGGGAAAGTATTTTTCATTAAGTTGGCCAATTATGCTAGTTCAACAAGCTTGTGAGGAAAAGAACTAAGGCAGAATACTAGTTACACTGTTGTTAAGAACTTCTTGAAAGCAAAAAAAAGAATACTAGTCAACTAATCAATGGTTTGATTTTAATCGTTTTAAAACGTGTTATTTTTAACTTGAATATCTGTGTTATGCCTTGGAAATTCAAAGCAAAAAGTAAAATCAGAAAGCCAGAAATGTCATTGACACGTCTGCACAGATGTTTGCTTGTAGTTTTTGATATCCAAAACCTTTTTTCCACACATTGCACAGATGGCCTTTTTGTAGGCATAGCCCTAGCAGTAATGAGAACCTGGCTGGTGCACAGAACTTTTACAAATTCTGCAAGTGGAGAACTTATTTTTTCCATATGGATTGAATCTTGCTTTTTTTTTTTTTTTTTAAAGTCAGAGCTTTATTTTTAGTCTGCTTTCTTCCACCATTTTCTGTGGTATTCCTTGCTGCTGAGCCACCCAGGCACCCTGGAATCCCAGGTTTTTTTTTTTTTATTTTTAAAAGACACATGAGGAGCCCTGGAATCCCAGTTCATTTTTATTTTTAAAAGAAACATGGGGGCGCCTGAGTGGCTCAGTCAATTAAGCATCTGACTTCCACTCAGGTCAGGATATCTCGATTCGTGAGTTCAAGCCCCGCATCAGGCTCTGTGCTGAAAGCTGGGAGCCTGGAGCCTGCTTTGGATTCTGTGTCTCCCTCTCTCACTGCCTCTCCCACACTCACGTGCATGTGCGTGCTCTCTCTCTCTCTCTCTCTCTCTCTCTCTCTCTCTAAAATAAAGATTAAAAAAATTTTTTAGAGAAGCATGCTTACAAATCAGATGATAATAGATACATAATAAACATTGGTGGTATATTTTCTAGTGGTTTTTAGTGCATGTTTAATGCACTTAGGGTGTTCTTAATAAACTGTTTAATATAATTTAATAATATAAAAGATGCTTATTTCATAATTAGACTTAATTTTTAATCATTTTCAGATTGTATCTTATTTCTGTATTTTGGCACATTTCGGTTGTTTCTAGTTTGGGACTACTATAAATAAAATCATAATGAGCAGATTGCTAAATAAACTTTTTCTATTTTTATGTTTTAAGTTTTCCTTAAAGTAGGTTTTTATAAGTTTAATGTTAAAGGGTATGAACTTCAAGCCAGTACCGATAGTTCTGTTAGCAGTGTATGAGAACGCCAGTTCACTCTACACTTTGCCAACATTTGTTATTATCTGTTGCCTAACAAATTACCTAAAACATAGTTGCTTAAAATGATAAATACTGTGTAATAGTTTCTGGGGATTAAGAGTTGGGGAAGAGTTTAGCTGAGTGCTTCTTGCTTGAGGTCTCTCTCAGGAGTAGGAGATTGCAGACAAGATACCAGCCAGAATTGTAGTTTTCTGAAGACTTGTTTATACCTGTCCCATAAGGATGCTTGATTGTCCTTAGGAAATGACAACTGGCTTGCTTAGACAATGAATGAGGAAGAGCAAGGAGGAGGCTACAATGTCTCGTATAAAATAGTCTGAGTCACTTCTGCAATATTGTGTTCATCACTCAGCAAGTTACTAAGTCCGTACCCCAGGACTGCCATGTCATTTGCTTGAACAGTGCAAAATGGAAATGCAGGGTCCTTTGTTCAATAATTATTATGGGGTCACCTGGGTGGCTCATTCGGTTTGAGCTGCTTTCTGACTCTTGATTTTCACTCGGGTCATGATCCCATGGTCATGGGATTGAGCTCTACATTGGGCTCCATGTTAAGTGTGGAGCCTGCTTGGGGTTCTCTCTCTGTCCCTTTGCCCCTCTCCCCTGCATGTACTCTCTGTCTCTAAAATAATAGAAATGGGAGCGCCTGAGTGGCTCAGTCTGTAAAGCATCTGACTTCGGCCCAGGTCATGATCTCACAGTTTGTGGGTTCAAGCCCCGCATCGGCCTCTGTGCTGACAGCTCAGAGCCTGATACCTGCTTCGGATTCTGTGTCTGCTCCTGTCTCTGCCCCTCCCCTGCTCATGCTCTGTTTCTCTCTGTCTCTCAATAATAAATAAACATTAAAAAAAATAAAAGTAAAATAATAGAAATTATTAAGAATTTTAAGACTGCATATAGCAGAGCATTAAACGAAGCTAAGTACTCTTCCTATCTTGGGACCCTATGTGACTGCACAGGTTGCACTCCTATGAAGCCAGCCTTCACACACGCTTAAGGGAAAAGGGAGTTAGGATCTATATTTGAGGAAAGGGACAAGTATCTTTACTTTTTTATTTAAAAGGCAAAACTACTTTTGGAATGCTTAATAAATTTTCCTTTGTTAATTACACATTGGTGTATACCACTTTATCTAATGGGGTGTTAGTTTTGTTTTTATAGGGTTTTTTTTTTTACAGATTTTTATGTAGAAATGGTTATATTTTATTTTCTATGAATCAGTTTATTTTAAAATGAGAAGAAAAACTAAAGTTACTAAAAATCCTTTAAAGCCTGAAGAAAGTGGATATATATTGCTTATAACAGTGTTTTTTCTTGATAATCCCCATGTACTGTGTTGCTTTTAGGCTTTTAAATCAAGTAGTAAAAAATAACATTTTATTTATTAACTTTATTAATTTTTTAAAATTTACATCCAAGTTATTTAACACATAGTGTAGTAATGTTTTCATTAGTAGAATCTAGTGATTCATCACCTACATATAACACCCAGTACTCATCCCAACAAGTCTCCTCCTTTGTGCCCCTTGAACAAATACTATTTTAAAAACAAAAACATATGCATGGCAAATTCAGATAATAGTCATGCACAAATTGAATCTTTGTACCTGGAAATTTGTTGCAACGTTATGGCAAAACTGAAAAGTAAATACCTATCAGTCAAGGACTGGTTAAGTTATAGTACACTTAGAGTACTAATGGTAATAATGAAGTTATTGAATACTTAGCATTTGCTCAGTTATAAATATTAAATGTGTTATTTTATTTAGGCCTAGCAATAGCAGAAAATAGAATCTGTTTAAAGCAATGAGTTTGTTTAATAAACATAAAATTTTGGGGGTACCTGGGTGGCTCAGTTGGTAGAGCATGAAACTCTTGATCTCAGTGTTGGGAGTTTGAGCCCCATGTGGTGTGTAGAGATTACTTAAATAAGTAAACTTAAAAAAAACCCTACAACATAAAACTGTCCTGCACTCTTGACAACCCTCCCCCCCCCCCAACTTATTTAATTCTCCTCTTCAGAGTTAACCACTGTTAACAGTTTCACATGAATTAGTGTAAAAACAGCTGGTGCACACATACGCACTTTAATCCTTCTTCCAATAAGTGGGTAGTACACTAAGCTGTTGTCACTCTCTTTTTTTAATGGTAAATGTTAATCTGGAACTGTTGCCCTTTCTATGGGAATGCACAAGTATCTCTTGGGATGAGTGGACTGTAATTACAACTCTTCTACTGTTTTGATCCTAAATAGTTGGCAGTGAATATTTATGTAAATTCATCTTTGCCCATTTGTGGGGACATACTTAAAGGGTAAATTCATATATGTGAATTTATTGGGACAAGAGAGAAGTTTTTACGATTTTAATAGAGACTAATTGTGAAAGAGCCTGTCTCATTTTATCCTATTAAGTGTCAGTTTCCCGACACCATGGCTAACATGGTATTATTACACTTCAAGGAAAATGTTATGTTTGTCTTAATTTGTCTTCCTTTTATGTTGACCTTAAAAAAAATGTTTAAAAGCCAGTTGTATTTCTTATGAACCACATGTTCATGTTTTTGGTCAATATTTTTGTGGGTGGTATTGGTGTTTACCATTGTTTTTGAAGAACTGTTGCTTGGATAGATTGCAGATTTTTTTTCATAGTTTTTAATTTCTTTTTCAACTTCTTGGGAAGAATTTAATTTTTTTAGATAATGAGAATGTATTAGTTTTTTTCTTTATGGATTTCTTTTTATAGTTTATTAGAAACAGATGTATAATTTTCACAAAACTAGAAAATAACATTTATTTTTCTTGTAAATAGGACCTGTGTAAGAGCTGTTGTTATATATGGGGGTACCCAGTTGGGTCATTCAATTCGACAAATAGTACAAGGCTGTAATATATTATGTGCTACTCCTGGGAGACTGATGGATATCATAGGTAAAGAAAAGGTAAGCCCTCAAGGGATGACAAAATTGTGGATTAATAATTTTTTTTTTGTATGGGAAAGGGGAAGAATGGTATATAGAGAGATATATATTTATTAGAGTACCCTTTAAATGTTAGGCCCCCATCAGAATCTTTGAATGGACTATTACATAATTCTTAAAATAATTCCAACATGAGATAAAAAGTATTTCCTATTTTGTGTTTGAGAAAGCAATAAGTGATATTATGCAGTTTATTTAAAATCCCTCACTTAGCTCTAGTGATAGAGCTAGGGTTAGAACCTGGATCTGACTAGAGTCTATATCCTGTACTCCACTACACTGGGAGAAATGCATTACATGATCCCATAGTTTCATACAAGTTATGATGGCATATTTTCTTCCTGAATTGTGTACTAGCAATTTTGTTTCCTGTTGAAGCATAGGAGTAATGTTAACCAGGATTATTAAATTTCCAAGTCTTTAAAAAGACATTTTAGAGTTATATATTTAGTGTAGGTATTCACATACCACATTATTAAATCACTAAATCATTGCTTTAAATTCACGTTCATGAACCTCTTTTGCTTTTTTTAGGCTCTTCTCTAAAGGGGTTACTCAAAATACGGTCTTTCTGCATAAAAATACGATACTTATTCAGACTACCCAGAGAAATCCACTTTGATTTCTCACTTAACATCTTACGTGGTTGTGCGACATTCATTTGTTTTCCTTGCAAATGTCTGTTTCTCTTTGTAGTGATAAGCGTTCATGCGAAGAAGGTGAGAGAAGTTTCTCAGTTGTTCCCAAGTGATTACAGAATGGACAATTTATTTAGAGTTTAAAGCATTAGAAATAAATTTACCAGTTATAAGACATTTGAATATGTCATGATGTTAGGAAATGTTTCCTTACATTTAAGAATCTGACTTTATCAGATAATAAGATGTAGATCTGTGAGGTCCACTATGGTAGTTAGCCACATGTGGCTGTAAACATTTAAAAAGGATATAAAATGAAAAATTTTGTTCTTTAGGCATACTAGCCACAGTTCAAGTGCTTAATAGCCGTATGAGGCTAGTAGCTAACATGTTAGTGAAGATCAAGAATTGTTAATAAACATTTAAATAAACAGTACTAGTGTTAAGAACCAAAACAATTCTCATCATTTTATGCATTGATTTCTACTTTACATTCTTAAGAATAAATCAGTAGTTGGAATTGTGGACACATTTTAGTTTAATATATTGACTAACATGCATTTTCTGCTCTAACCCTTGAAAATATCCTGAAAGATTGGTCTCAGACAAGTCAAATATTTAGTTTTGGATGAAGCTGATCGCATGATGGATATGGGTTTTGGACCAGAAATGAGGAAGTTAATTTCCTGCCCAGGAATGCCATCAAAGGAACAGCGTCAAACCCTTATGTTTAGTGCGACTTTTCCAGAGGAAATTCAAAAGTAAAATTTTTTTCTTCTTAAAAATAATTGTTATGTACATAAATGGCTTTATGAAAGGAAAAGCAATGTGACTCTATGATTTTTAAGAGTTTATTTAAAATTTAAGGTAACACAGGTAGTTTAAGAAGTGGATGTATTCCTAAAAACTTAACTGCATTTTTCATTGTTTGTAACCTTTATCCCTGGCTTTGCCACACTTTATAAAATTTGTAACATTTTATTAAATGTGTGTGTGTGTGTGTGTGTGTGTGTGTGTGTGTGTGTGTCTGTGTGTGTGAGTGTGAGTACACAGCACCTAGATAGGATTTAATAAGTGCCTACTCAATGAAGTTATTTTTTGTGTCTTGAAACCAAAATTGTAGAGCTTGCAAAAATTGGGCCTTTTGTAGAAAATTCACATACCAACTGTTGACATATATTGAGTATCTTACTGTATATGGTTTGGTGAATTCTGAGATGAGGATGACACATCCCTTGTAGATGATGTGTCCCTTCTAGAGTTCTGACTCTTCTTCCTTCTTGCTGATCCCTTGGCCCTAGGGAACCTGAAGTGTCTCAACAGCAACTTCTTAGCTTGTCATTTAGTTAGACTCCTGCGTATTTACTCTGATAGAACTTTTCTTTCTTTGGGAACCAAGACCTCCACACCTGCAGAATCTGTGGCTGTGGGTGGGACAGGAAACATAGTTTCAAATATGAGTCACAGGGAGCAATGGTAAGTGGACCACTCTTGCTTTGCATGCCTTGCTCTCAGACCCAATGTACCATATAAGGATTTCTGGTTGAAAGTTACCGTGCCCTGTTGAATCATGTGCCATATTCAGAAAGAAACACTTCCAATCACTTGTTTAAGTGCATGTTCCACTTTCTGTAGCCTGGCAGCATCTCACTGTTGTCATGTGATAAGACCTGTAGACGTTACGGTTATGGGCCTGCTCTGTCACTTATTTTTCTGTAAAGTGGGTCTCCTGGTCTGATAGAGTCTTACATGGGATGAAATACTTCACAAGCCACAAGTTAGTGGTGCTGGCTATTGATTTGTTTTACTTAATAGATGATTTAAAAAGTCTTTGTATAAAGTTAAAACGAGCTCTTTATTGGGGGGAAAAAATCTAAATCATAAGAGAGCATTTGACCAGTTAGGATTTTTTCTTTCTTAGTGGTACATAAAATAATAGTTTCTTATAATAACTGGTGTCTTAAAACTTGAAAGGTGGTATCTGTATTTCCCTTATCACCTTTGCAATTAATAATAAGTAGATAATTACCTACCTCAATAGCAGGTAATATTCTGCCTATATGTTTTTTTATTCACCCTGAAATAGGAAGGTATTTGAATGTTGGCTAGCCAGAATGACTAATGTGTACTGTCATCAGTAATATTTGTTGAGGGCTTTTTATAAGCCATATTTGAGTATAAGTCCTGGGTATGTAGGGTAAACAGTAGAGTCCCTCACCTTGAGGGACCTTGCCCATTATTCTGTTTGAAGTCCAGTGTTATCATTCTACATATTCACTGAACTATTGCAGCATCCATTTCCTTGGCTGATGTTTCTTTCTGTAACTGTCCCCAATTTATTACCTGTATCCTTAATCTCTCTTCGGATTGCCAGACTTGAGGATTTAACTCTTCAGGAGTATTTTATTCTTAGATGAATTACCTGTAAAGTTCACTATGTCCAAAATGGAAGCTCTTCTTCAATGCCCTCTTTCCTGTTCAGTTTTCCTTACTGGCAGTGTTGTCTTTCCAAGCCCAAATCCTTTCAATCATCTTGATTGCTTTAATATATTCTTTTAACTTTATGCCCTTCAAAAACAGTCATTTTGGCAGTTATCTCTAAAATATTTCAAATCAGTTTCTTCTGTTTCCCATCTTAATTTAAGTCCTTTTCACTTTTCTCTCTGCTCATTGTCAGTAGCTTTCTAACCTGTCCTCCCTGACTCTAATCTCAATTTTGTGTCAGTAATAATTCCAAAATAAAGTTTTAGGTTTTTTTTAGACATTTATTCAAAATAAGCCCTCCTGGGGCGCCTGGGTGGCTTGGTCGGTTAGGCGTCCGACTTCGGCTCAGGTCATGATCTCGCGGTCCGTGAGTTTGAGCCCCGCGTCGGGCTCTGTGCTGATGGCTCAGAGCCTGGAGCCTGTTTCAGATTCTGTGTCTCCCTCTCTCTCTGCCCCTCCCCTGTTCATGCTCTGTCTCTCTCTGTCTCAAAAATAAATAAACGTTAAAAAAAATTAAAAAAAAAATAATAAGCCCTCCTGTGTCTTCCCATTTCCACAGACTAACAAGATTTCAAAGTGTACATATGATCAAATCTTTGTTTTTTCTGCTACTTTATTACCTGGGATTGTATATTTCTTTTCTATTAAAACTATTTCTTGTTGGCTGAGCAAGCCAAATTCCATCCTTCCTCATTATTTTTTCTTGTTTCTCCTTTCTTCTTAGAATGTCTTTCCCTAGTCATCACTATTATACATTCTTGCTTGCTGCTGCTTAGATCTAGCTCAGTACTTGAAGACTGTTGGAAATACACATCACTTCATCCATTTCTTGCCATTGTATTTGTCAAGAAACCATTTTAAACACTTGGCACATTTTTTTGAATATGGTAAATGTTTAGTAGATGTTAACTGTTAAAACTGGAATATGAAAATATATTAAATACTAAAACGTTTATTTTTTTAATTTTCAAAAATTTTTAAAAATATTTACTGTCAAATTTTGTCAAATTGGCTAACATACAGTGTGTACAGTGTGCTGTTGGTTTTCGGGTAGATTTTCATGGGTAATTACTTACATACAACACCCAGTGCTTATCCCAACAAGGGCCCTCCTCAGTGCCCATCACCCATTTTCCCCTCTCCCCCTCCCCCATCAATCCTCACTTTGTTCTCTGAAATACTAAAATGTTTTATATATGATTATGCAATATTAAAAATTGTTATATACTTAAAAAAGTAGTAATTATTTTTTATATAACTATATCTTACTTGATGTGAGCATCTCAGTGGCAGAAACTATCATATTCATCTTTGTATTCCCAGTACCTTGTATCATGCATGCCTGACACAGACACACAATTAATGTTTTAGTGAATGAAAAAAATATGATGGAAAGTAATGAACTGTAGATGGTTTTAAGATTTGTGCTTGAGAGGGTGCTTGATTCTTGAAGGAAGGACTTCAAAAAGAAGCTTTTCTGTTTCTTTTATGGTAACAGCAGGTGAAGAGAAAGAAGCAGAAATGATTTATTAAGATTCTGGATATGCTTTGCTCATGAGATTTTCATGAGACAGCTAAGAAGTAGGGACTGCTAAATGGGACAGAGGAGGACTGATGATAGATTTGGCCCTTCTCCTTAATCACAGAAAAACTCAGTTCTTTGCCAGTTCCCTTTCTCCTCTTCCTCTGTTGCTGGATGATTTAAAGCAGGCCTTCTTAATTGTATGCTGTCTGTGAGTTATGTGTGTGTCCACATGCTGATATCCTCAGCGTTTGGGGTGACCATACACAGCCTGATGTGAGCTAGCCTCTAGGCCCTTCACCTCCTGTCTCATTTTTTTGCTCAGACATGTGGTATAAATGCTACAATTTTTTGTATGTGTCATGACATGAAAAGCACTGACCTAAGGTCTGGTTTGCTGATAATTGTTCAAAGCATAGTAGTTTAACAAGTAATATTTTCAGAAAACAACTTTTAGCAATAACATACATAAAAACATTAGTGAAGGACAGAATTTTTGCCCTAGGCTTGCATTTCAGTTTGTAACAAAAGTTCCTATTTGTTGTAGTCTGATACTTTAGCATACTTTTCTATTGTTATATACACATTTTAAATAGTTTTGCATGGCCACGTTTCACTAAGTTATTTAGTATTTTACAAAATCTTAATGTTTTATACTGATCTTTGGAATTAGTACTTGCATGATGTAAGTTATCTACCTTGTTATAGTTGTTATAATCTGTCTAATTAACTTTAAATAACACTTGGAATAATTCAGTGAATATTGTGAGTGTTAATGGAAGAGGATAAGTTAAGGAGTAATTTTTTGTCTTTGAAGGTTGGCTGGGGAGTTTTTAAAGTCGGATTATTTGTTTGTTGCTGTTGGACAAGTGGGTGGAGCATGTAGAGATGTTCAGCAGACCATTCTCCAAGTTGGCCAGTACTCAAAAAGAGAAAAACTTGTCGAAATTCTGCGAAACATAGGTATCTTACATTGATATTATTTTTTTGTCATAATTTTGATTTTTAAAAAATGCTTAATTTTTAAATTACTCTAAAAATTGTTTGGTATGGGTTTTTAAATAAGTGTGTTTTCATTATTTCCTCTTTCTCTAAAGCTTTCTTTATAAAAGGTTTTATGATTTAGTTTCCTCTGTAAATTATATAGCAGTTTAATCTTTTCTTCATAAAGATTAAAAAAAAGGATTTGAGACTTGAAATATGTGACTAAAAGCTATTCCAGGAGAAATACATATATTTTTCATTGTAAGAAATAAAAAAGCCTCCTTTAAACTCCATTTTCTTCACCCTGAGTTATTTTTACTTCATAGTTTTTGCTTCCAAAATATTTCTATAATTGTAGATTCAAAAAATTTTAGAGGTGAAGGGAACTTTAAACATCTAGTTCTGGTTTTTACAATAGTGATGAGAAATTTCTCACCCCCCCCCAAATAATTTTTATAGAAAGTCGTATTTCTTTGATTGAGTTGGGCTTAGTTTGTGCCGAAAAATAAAACTTTTTAATATTGCTATTTTATTTATAATTTTTTTCATTATAGGACCTACTTTATTACTGAGAAAAAATGTTTTATTTTTTCCACCATATGTAGCAAAATTTATTTTTCCTTTTTTAAAAAATCTTAGTTTTAACATATAGTGCAATATTGGTTTCAGGAGTAGAATTCAGTGATTCATCACAGCAAGTGCCCTGCTTAGTACCCAGTAATAATATTTTAATTTCTTCTTATTACCTCACAGGCTAAGTGTACTTACATGCTATATATTCCCCCTCCCCTTCTTCATTTTAGTAATTGTTTCAATTTGAATGTCACTGTTGGGATGGAGGAATGAGGAGAGGACAGGAAACCATCTAATTTCCAACAATGAGGAGAAAAAAAAAGTTGACTTAGAAAACACTTAAAAAAAAATTTTTTTTTTAATGTTTATTTATTTTTGAGACAGAGACACAGCATGAGCAGGGAAGGGGCAGAGAGAGAGGGAGACACAGAATGTGAAGCAGGCTCCAGGCTCTGAGCTGTCAGCCCAGAGCTCGACACAGGGCTCAAACTCAGGAACTGTGAGATTGTGACCTGAGCCGAAGTCGGACGCTTAACCGACTGAGCCACCCAGGCGCCCCTAGAAAACACTTTTAAAGGCTTCTATTCTTTAGTTTCCGCTGAGTCTTAAAAAAACACAAAACTTTTAAAACCAAATGCTCATCATGAGTTGGAGAAATTTTACTGGTTTGCTTCATCCAGTGTTTCATAAATTACTGTATATGGCATATTAAGTTAAAATAATAACTTCTGTGGGCCACATACTATTCTGACTGTTTTACGTGTATTAACTCATTTAATGCTCAAAACAACTTTCTAAAGTAAGTTTTGTTAACCGCATTTTAACATTGAGGACACTGAAATACAGAGAGGTCAAGTAACTTGTCAGGTATAAATTGAAGTTCCATATGCAGAAGAGATAAGCAATATGTAGTTTTGCTGAAGTTAGAACATTTTTAGTATAAATGTTAAGATTTATAAAACCTTGGGGCGCCGGGTGGCGCAGTCGGTTAAGCGTCCGACTTCAGCAGGTCACGATCTCGCGGTCCGTGAGTTCGAGCCCCGCGTCAGGCTCTGGGCTGATGGCTCAGAGCCTGGAGCCTGTTTCTGATTCTGTGTCTCCCTCTCTCTCTGCCCCTCCCCCGTTCATGCTCTGTCTCTCTCTGTCCCAAAAATAAATAAACGTTGAAAAAAAAAATTAAAAAAAAAAAAAGATTTATAAAACCTTAAGATTTTTTATGTATGAATTTGTGCAATAAAGATTATTTGAGAATAATTCTAATGAGAGTTTTCAGAAGTGCTGGTTTGCCTTTGAGAAATCTTTGAAGTCACTGTATGAGCACTATTGTATACTTCTGTATATTTAAACTGTTAAATGTTCTGCAGTTTAGAGTTAATTGTTTTGATAATTTATGTATGTATGCATTTTTTTTAATCTGCATGGAATATCCATTCAGTATATCCTCAAGTTTTACATATATTTGTTCATATAATTTTTTTTCTACTTTTTAAGGTAAATCTGCTAGTCTATCCCCTGTGCCTTTAAAATGTATAGGTATAATTATTTTATAGTAGTATAACCAGCTGCCTTTTTCATAATTTAATTTTTTTAAATGTGTATTTATTTTGAGAGAGAGAGTAAGAGACAGCACTTTCAATGCAAAGCCCTGTGCGGGGCTTGATCTCATGAATCATGAGATCATGACCTGAGCCGAAATCAGGAGACAGACAGTTAACCGACTAAGCCACCTAGGTCCCCTCATAATTTAATTTTAGTTGAACATGTATCAAACATTTTATTGAGCTCATTAATTATTAGGAGAACTAGTAAGATGTTATAGCTACTTTGAGCAATTCAAAGAACACGTATGTGTAGGATATTAGGAAAGCCCAAATAAATTTACAAATAAATGTAAAACTGGTCAATATCCACAAAGCAGTAATCAGTTACATTTGAGGGGCAACTTCATTTTTATTTTTATTGATAAAAATCATTTGCATTGCTATCAGTTGCAATAGAGGTATAACAGAAAAAATAGAGTAAAAGTCACATAACCATGAAGGGTGTGCTAGATGGTAATTTTTCTTGGTGATTTCAAAGTCTTTCACAGTTTTTCCTGACAGCTATATCCTCTCATGATCACAACAATCTCAGAGATTATTCTTGGTCACAGAAAGGCTGGTCTCATTCTGTTAGGCTTATTTGCATAGATGCAGCAAGACTATTAACAATATAGGCCTCTTTGAGTTTGTTTTGCACATCAAGAGCCAAACAATATTGAATAATAAGATCACAAAATTAACTTCTATCTGGAAGTTTTCATAAGAAATCTGACATTGAACTTTTAAAAGTCTCCATTATTTGCTTAGATAGGAAATTAAGTCTGGGAAACTCTCTGAGTCTTATTACAACTGTAATACATAGCAGCTTAAGTGAGTTCCTATCTTCTAAAGTTTCCCCTGATTTTTCATGTAATTAATTCTTGTTCCATTGCATCTGTTAGACTTTCATGATTCTTTCTGCTTCTGAACTAGTCCTGTAAATTCTGCTTGTCCAGTGATAGGGTCTAAAAGTTATTAAAACAATGTCAACTTAGAACCTTCTACCCTAGACTATTTTTTTTAATATCAGTAGTTAGAAGTGCTTGATAGAGGCACAAATATACAAACTCTGCTATCTGGCTTATAGACTTTGGGAAAGTCTCAAGAGAAAACAAAAACTATATAGTTAACAAAGACTTAATGATCCTGGTTAATTTATTAGTGATCATTATTGAAAATGAAAGATTTAATGAGGGTTTATAATAAGAATAATGCTAGTAGTAAGGAAATTTGGTTGTTTCTGTGGCATTGCAAAATAAAGGTAATAAAGTCATTTCTAAGAAATTTTAGATGAATGTCTAAATGATGATGTCTCTAATGAAATGTCTCTAATGATAATGATAAGCCTATTTTCAAAGAACTATGTAAATGTTACATCTGATTTATAAAAATGGGGTAGGTCTAATTTTTCATACCAAGAACATCTGGTAAAAAGATTGAGTAAGTGCAAATAGGATCTGCTTTTCTGTATTTATACAGAATGCCACATGTGAGTCTGGTGTACATCCCATTTGAGAACCACTAGCCTAGAAGGTGCTATATTAAAATTAAGAAGTGAACTATTTCTTTTAATTAAAAAAATTATTTTATATATATTTACTTATTTAATAAATATAATTTATTGTCCAACTGGCTTACATACAATACGCAATGGTCACCCCAACAAGTGCCCTTGAGAAAGAGCACGTGCGCCAGGGGAGAGGGGCAGAGTGGGGAGAGAGAGATTCTTAGGCAGGGTCCATCCACACTCAGTGCAGAGTCCCATGCAGGGCTCAATCCCACGACCCTGGGATCAAGACCTGAGCTGAAATCAGGAGTTGGAGCCTCAACTGACTGAGCCACTCAGGCACCCCTACATATAAACATTTTAAATAATAAGTGAAATTATGATTGGCAACACTATGCTGTTGTATTAGGCACTGTGCCTCTAGCCCTCTGATCAATATAGAAAAACTCTAGAGAGTTATTTCCTAAGTATTTTAGTCAATGTTTCTCCTGTAGGTGTAAACATATGGGCATTTATACATCTCCAGGGACTTCCCAGAAGGTATACATTTTGAAAGTATTTCCATAAAGTCTACATCTTACCTATGCTTTTTAACCTAGAGGAAGTTTAATATCTGTTCTGACTTGACAACTGTTGCCATTCAACTCTTAAAAATGGTAACACATCAAACAAGCCTAATTATTTTTAGCCTCTCTTTTATTTTTTAAGGTGAGATAACAAACTTTTGTGCTTTTCCTGGTGTTTTCTGAGAAATCACAATGATAGTTTAGATGGATTTTTTTTCTTAATTTATGGTTCATTTTTAGAAAGGCAGAATCAAGAGTTGTCAGAGGAGAGTTGAACATTGGATTAGTATAGGATCATTGGTGGCTGAGAAACAGTACTTGGTTGCCAGTTTAATTAAATGACAATAAAACCTTTAAAAATAAATATAGAAGGTAACATGATTGTTAAGAACCATAGCTCTTTCATAAATATAGTACTTTTGCTGCTTTTTTTTCCTTTAAATAACCAAAAAACATAATAAAGTCAGCACAGTCTCTGTTATATAAGCTGGTTAAGGAAAAGAAAGAATAAACTTTAATACTATAATTACTGAAAATAGCTGTAAGTTATTTTCTGGAGTAAACTGACACTTCAGTTTAGGACAAAATGAGTGTTCCCTGGGTCCCCTAAGACCTTCTCGTAGGATCTCTGAGGTAAAACAGTTTTCATTATTATACTGAGAATCATTTATTTTAACATAATATACATGCCAATAAGTATTTCAATTTTTTCTTGGTTTTAAGTTTTAATATGGTAAATTTAATAACTGAAAGTGTTTGGGATTGTCAATAATATAAGAATTTAAGAATTTAATGGGGCCACAGACCAAAATTTTGAGAGCTACTACAGTAGGGAAAAACTACTCTTTTTTTTTTTCCTTCAAAACAGAAGCACATACAATTTCTATCTCTGTTTTTATTACTCCTCCTATAGTCTCACTTAACTTATGTTAATTATAACTTTTAACCATAGTAACTTCTGTTTCATAGAGGAAACTGGAGGCAGGAATGTCAGACATAAGTGTTGTAGCTGACTACCAGAGCTCATGAACTTTTTTTTCACTTTTTTTTTTTTTTTTAGTGTTTATTTTTGACAGGCAGTGCAAGCGAGCGTGCGCAAGCAGAGGAGGGGCAGAGAGAGAGGGAGACACAGAATCCGCAACAGGCTCCAGGCTCTGAGCTGTCAGCACAGAGCTTGACGCAGGGCTCGGACTCACCAACAGTGAGATCATGACCTGGGCCAAAGTCGGATGCTTAACTGACAGAGCCACCCAGGTGCCCCTCATGAACTACATATACTACTTTTTTACGGCACACTTTGTTAAAGTATGAAAGTGCTGCAAATTTTTAAGTGGCAAAAATGAACGTGTTTATTAACATGCCTCAAAGATATTGCATATGAAAAATAAGCAAAAGAACATGAACTTAGGTTTAGTAATTAATATGTGAAAATTCTAGTGATCACTAATTTACTCAATATAATCTACTCATTTAAGTTACCTAAACCTGAAGATGTTGGATATTATTTTCAGGATGACATTATGCAAAATATAAATACTGTTGAATAATGAATCAATTTACTGAACACAAGTTTGTTTTTATACTTTTAAGTCTTTAAAAATTTTTTTTTAATTTTTGAGAGAGTGTAAGAATGTGGGGACAGAGAGAAAGGGAGACAGAATTTGAAGTAGGCTTCATGCTTAGATCTGTCAGCACAGAACCTGACGTGGGGCTAGAACCCACAAACCATGAGATCATAACCTGAGTCAAAGCTGGACCTTAATCGACTGAGCCCCTATGTTGTTATGCTCTTAAACATTATGGAGAATATTAGCTTATTTGAGTGGCTAACGTACATAGGCTAAGGAAAACCCAATTAAAATAAGGTGTTTGTATTATGCTTAAAACTGATAAATCAGAGAAAAGATGTTTTTTTAAACTGAAGTTATTAGTCTTGAGTTTATCAAAGATTTCACTTATGTGTACTTGTAATCTTAAATGTTTCAGATTTAATTCCTGTAGGAAGATTTTTTTTCAAAAACAGTTCAGTTTTAGAAATTCAGTTTTGTTATTCTCTGGGAATTTTAGGAATGTTTGCTTCTATAAATTATTTTTCTGTTTTATTTAACTCAGTAAACCAAATCAGAATTAATTTGATAGACCTATAAGACACTTTTTAAAAGATGCTTTAATAGACTTTTATAATTTTTTTTCCTAGTTTTGCTTCTCCCCTCTTCCTATTTTCTCCTTCTGCAACAGTAATTAGATAATATTAGATCTTCTTGTTCTGTCCTCCATATTTTGTAACCTCATTTTCATATTTTCTACTTGTTCTGGGTTGTATTCTAGATAGTCTGGGTAGTTATTCAGATTTACCATCACTTTTGCAGAAACTGGTACTGGTACAGTGTGTATGTATAGTTCTCTGCCATTTTGCTACCTGGGTGTATTTGTGTAATTACCACCAACATCAAGATCCAGAGCTACTACCTCACCACAAAGATATCCCTTGTGCTGTTTTTATAGCATACCCACCACTCTTACCCTCACTGCCTATCCCTATGTCCTCACAACCACTAATCTGTTTTCCATCTTTATAATATTATAATTTCAAAAATACTATGTAAATGGAATCATGTATATGTGACCTTTGAAATAGTTTTTTCCTTTCGCTGTAATGCCCTTAAGATCATCAAGTTGTTGTGTCAGTGGTTGATTTCTTTGTATTGCTGAGGAGTATTCCATGGTATGGATATACTTGTATTTTTGGTTCTTAGCCCTTCTGTCAATTTTATTCCTTTTAATTGTTACATTTATACCATTTAGGTTCATTGCAATTATTAGAGGTTAGGGCTTAATCATTTCATTTTTTTAAATGTTTGTGCCATAGAACATTTATTTTTATGTGTGCCAGTAAACATGAAGAAGTTAGGTTTGATTTTACAAGACTCTGAAAAGGAGTAAGTTCAGATTCGTCCATGACATTTGCCTATTCTTTTTTTTTTCTTTTTTATTTCTTATTTTTAGTTATTTTTAAATTTTTGTCCAAGTTACTTAGCATATATAGAGCAATAATTTCAGAAGTAGAATCCAGTGATTCATCCCCTACATATAACACCCAATGCTCATCCCAGCAAGTGTCCTCCTTAATGTCCCTTACCCATTTAGCCCATCCCCCAGCCCACAACCCTTCCAGTAGCTCTGTTTGTTCTCTATATTTAAGAATCTATTATTTAACCATTTCTGTCCTTTTTTGTTCCTTCTGTTTCTCATTTCTCTGTTGTTGTCTTCCTTGAATGTTTTTTAGAATTCAGTTTTGATTTTCCTAGTTTTTTGAGTTTTTAAGTATATCTTAGCATACCTTTGTTAGTGGTTGCTCTCAAGGCATTACACTGCACATAAATAATTACAGTGTGTCAGTACTGTTGTCTGTATTGTGTCAGTTTGAGTGACGTGTAGATACCTCATCTCCCTTTGTGTTCCTTTATCCTCCCTTATTTATTTATTTACTTTTTTCTTTCCATAATAGTACGTGTATTCTTTAATCCCAGTCACCTATTTCACCCATTCATTCCCCACCTACTTCCCCTCTGGTAACCATCATTCTGTTCTCTGTAGTTAAGAGTCCTCCTTGATTTTTTTTTTCTCTTTTTTTTCCCCCTTAGCTTGTTTGTTTTGTTTCTTAAATTCCACATATGAGTGAGATCACATAGTATTAGTCTTTCTCTGTCTTATTCGGCTTAGCATTATACTCATTAGCTCCTTCCACGTCATTGCAAATGGCAAGATTTCTTTTTTATGGATGAATAGTATTCCATGGTATGTATATACCACATCTTCTTTATCCATTAATCAATGGACACTTGAGCTGCTTCCATAGTTTGGATATTGTAAATAATGCTGCAGTAAGCATAGGGGTACATGTATCCTTTTGAATTAGCATTTCTGTAATTTGTGGGTAAATACCCAGTAGTACAATTAATGGATTGTAGGGTAGTCCTATTTTTAATTTTTTGAGCAACCTCCATACTCCATACTGTTTTTCACAGTGGCTGCACGAGTTTGCATTCCCACCAATGGTGGAAGAAGGTTCCTTTTTCTCCACATCTTTACCAATACCTGTTGTTTCTTTTGGTTTTGATTTTAGCCATTCCTACAGGTGTGAGTCTTTTTAAAGAGGCTTTAAGAGCTGTTGTAATTTAATTTTTTAATATTGTCCACAAGGTTTTAACATAATTATTACGTATAATAAAAAAATCCTTTCTGAATTACACATAAAGTGCTTTAGTTCTACTGCTTTAAGCCACAGTTCTACCGCTTAACTTTCTGGGGTTAAGAATGACCCCAGAAATACAGAGAATTGCAATCTAGCTACTATTCTATTAGGAGAATAGTAGAATCTATTAGAATTATTTTTAGATTCTTAGTTGATTTTTACTTAGCTCACAATAGACTAACAAAATGGATACTCCATCACTTCTCACTCAACAGAATAGAGATTTATAATTCATCTGTTTATAGAGATCACTGAATGGTGTGATCATAAAGCTAAATTTGCAATTATTGCTATCACCAGTGGTAGTATGATCTATTGTCTGAACTAGAACAAATACAAAATCATTAGAGAGGAAGAATTCTAGAGAAAGTCAGAGTTAAATCCTTATTGCCACTGGGATTCATACTGAAAACCAAGAAAAGAGATCAGGGCTTAAGTTGCTCAAGAGTGTTAAGTACTTGATACTATCAGTTGTATCAGTTTGGGCTTTGGGCATCTTATTGGATGACTTTCAAATCTGTGGAAAAATAATTGATAAAAAATCACTATTCTAATAATATGAAAATGACTATATCTCAAAGATTTAACTGATTTTTTCCTGTAGGAATCACTTGCCCTTTGATTTTTCTGCTTGATTGTTCACAGGTCTGAGAGTTAATGAAACACCACCTCTGAGCCTTTTTTTTCTTATAGATCTCCTATTTCAGTTAATGTTAGTTCTGTTTTTCCAGTTACTCAGACACAGTCTTGGGAGTCCTCCTTCATTTCTTTCTTTAACTGCATATATAATTTCTGTTAGCAAAATTGTTTTGGCTCTAACAGCAGAATTTATTCAGAATCCATTAAGTCCTTAGTTAAAACAAAGACCAGATCTTGTCACTTCTTTGTTCAAAACGTAGTGGCTTCCCTTCTCAAAATGAAGAAGTTTTTTTTCAATGGCCTTCACAACTCTGTGTGACACAGCTGCCATTACTTCTCTGTCTTCATGTTCTGCTTGTCTCTTGCTCACCCTACTCCAGCCAGACTCCTCATTGCTGTTCCTCACACGTGCCAAGCATGTTTCTCCGTCATGGCCTTGTTACTTGCTGTTCCCTCTACCCAAAATGTAGGGGTCACATGAGGGCCCCTGTGTGTGTGTGTGTGTGTGTGTGTGTGTGTGTGTGTGTGTGTGTGTGTTAGCACATAACTCCCATGTCTCTTAGCCTTTCCTTTATATTTGTCCTTCCCTGTGCCTTGATGTTCTTCCCCAAGTATCTCAGTAGTTTATTATTTTATTCTTATTCTACTTAGATGTCATCTAATTAGAAAGGGTACATCTAAAGTAGCCCTCTTGGGACTCTATTTATCCTTGTGGGTTTTTTTTTTCCATTTTAGGGCTTATTGCATAATATTTATTATTTGCATCTCCACAATGAGAGCAAGGGCTTTGTTTTCTTTGCAGTATTTCCAACACCTGGAATAGTGACTGGCATCTCTTAGGCACTGAATATTTGTTGAATAAATGAAGCCAACTAATAGGGAAATGAGGGAGAGGAATTATGAACAATAATACAGTCTTCTTTCCATTAAGGCTATAAATTACCTTCTTTCCTCTCCAACATAGGGAGATTCCTTGTGTGAAAAAATCTCTGGCTCATGCTTGAAGTTCTACCAATTAAATTCTTTAAGCTAACTGGTAAATATTTTTGACTCATAAAATCCTAGGATAAAGTCACTTAGTTTTTTTTGATAAATAATACCTTGGAAATAAAAGGGTTTGAATTAACAGAGAATGTTGAAACACAGAATGTTGCAGAATTTGTCAGCTTTGGGTTGGATGCCTTATAAATAGTTTGGGCAATCAAGGCAGAATGCAAGATTGGATTATCTTGGGAGGTAAGGAGCAAAGGCATTAATTTAATGAGTGGGAAATGAAGGTCCTGAGATGAATTTGGAACTGCTAAGAGTTGGCAGGTAGATACCATTTATCTTGCCCTTAGTCAGCTTTTTGGTGTTGGCCTGGGAGGGCAAAGGTCAAGCTCATTTTTTTAGTCCCTAAAGTAGGAAACAGTTCTAATACTTTATCTTTGACATTCATTCATTCAGGAAATATTTGGGCTGCTGTTACCTACCAGGCCTGGTCTTGGTCTTGGTAATACAGTGATGGATGAGACTATTTCCTACTAATACCTCCTGGCTTTTTTTTTCCTTTTCCTAATTTTATAGTTTCTGTGTTTATCACTGTTTCATTGTCTTGTAGGTGATGAAAGAACTATGGTTTTTGTTGAGACTAAGAAAAAAGCAGATTTTATTGCTACTTTCCTTTGTCAAGAAAAAATATCAACAACAAGTATTCATGGGTGAGTAGATTAATACGATTTCATAGTAGGGAGGTGACACTTGTATTTGTCATTTGCTAAGAAATAGCAGTGCATGTAACTGACATGACATAATCCTAAGATTCAGAATTCTCAAGATCTAAACTGTTAGTCATTTTAAGTTTTTATAAGAACTAAGAGGTGGGGATGGGTGAGTTAAAGGTTTGTCTTGGACTCCTCATCATGAGGAGTGGTAACTTCTCAAGAGAACTCAATAAGTTTTTCTCTTCTGCTGAATCCAATCTTTCTCTTGGTTGAAATTTTTTATTGAAGTGCATAAAAATGTCATATGAGCACAACTTCATTGACACTTTACTCATGGATCTGAAATACTAATGAATATACAGAATTCTGAGATTATACTTAAACAATTTTTTTGAGAAAACATTCTAATCAAATAGTTGTGTATTGTCAAGACAAGTACAAGATTAATGGGTGAGATTTAATGTTTGTCACACTTGTTAAAATTTTTTTTTAAAGTTTATTTTTTGAGAGAGAGAGCAGACAAGTAGGGGAGGGACAGAGAGGGAGGAGGACAGAGGATCCAAAGCAGGCTCCACATTGACAGCAGAGAGTCCAATGTGGAGCTCAAACTCAAGAAATGTGAGATCATGACCTGAGCTGAAGTCAGATGCTTAACTGACTGAGCCGCTCAGATACCCTGATGTTTGTTTGTCTGACCTAAATTTGTGTTGTAGCACTCTGTACTACCTTTGTTACCTTACTTCATGTGCAAATGAGGATAATTGTTCCACCCTCAAAGTATTACTGTGAGAATTAAATAAAATGATGGCTTGAAAAAAATTAGTATAATACCTGGTATGTAAGAAGTAGATAGCAATGTTGATTGCTGCTGTTTTTACTGTTACTGAAAACATGTTGAACTTGAATGGTTCACTGTAGTAATTTTTTTTAATGTTTATTAATTTTAGAGAGAGAGAGCACATGTGAGCAGGAAAGGGCCAGGGAGAGAGGAGGGGAGAGAGAATCCCAAGCAGGCTCTGTACTGTCAGTGCAGAGCCTGATGTGGGGCTCAAAATCATGAACCGTGAGATCATGACCTGAGCAGAAATCCAGAGTCAAACACTTAACCGACTCAGACACCTAGACACCCCCATTGTAATAATTTTTTAAGAGCTGTCCTGACACATGCTTTCTTTGATTTCTAGTGACCGAGAACAGAGAGAGAGAGAGCAAGCTCTGGGAGATTTTCGCTGTGGAAAGTGCCCAGTTCTTGTTGCTACTTCAGTAGCTGCCAGGGGGCTGGATATTGAGAATGTTCAACATGTTATCAATTTTGATCTTCCTTCTACCATTGATGAATATGTTCATCGAATTGGACGTACTGGTCGTTGTGGAAATACTGGCAGAGCTATTTCCTTTTTTGATCCTGAATCAGATAACCATTTGGCACAGCCTTTAGTGAAAGTACTGTCAGATGTAAGTTTTAAATGTTTAAAACTGAATGGATATTATTCTATCATTGAAAGTAGACCTTGTATATCTATGTATATTGAGGAAAAGTAAACTGCTGTAATCTTTGAGACTAGATGCATATTGAATATGAAGTTAATAATTTCTTTTTTTAGGCTCAACAGGATGTTCCTGCATGGTTGGAAGAAATTGCCTTTAGTACATATGTTCCTGGCTTCAGTGGTAGTGCAAGAGGAAATGTATTTGCATCAGTTGATACTAGAAAGGTTAGTTGAGGGAAAAATTTAGAACTTGGCTTCCAGTTACTCTTTGTGAATGTTGTAGTTAATATTGTGAAGTAACAATAACGTTTAATAATTATCTTGTCATTTTTTATACTTAAAAGTTTAATATTTCTTAAAGTTTTATGTATGTATGTATTTTTGGTCTTAAAAGTGAGGAATAATATAACCTTTCAATTCATGCTCAAACATCCCTCCTTTCTCAAATTTGCTGGCATTTACAGTTCTCCTTTGGATTCTTCTGAATTTCCTGTAAGAATTCCTTATTTTTAGAGTTCTGACAGTATTATTAAGTAAGACAGAATACTAGAGATAGTGAGTTGCATGTCCTTTTTGATGTGTCTGTTTATAGGCAGCACTACTTTTATACAGCAACAGTGAATGCACTAACCATTAAATATTTATGCTTATTTATTAAGGTATAGAGGTTTCAGTTTTTCCATCTGCCAAAACTACTGATTAAAGAAAGATTTTCTTGAAATATTTTGTGTAATTTAGACTACCCAGGCTCATATGGGCCTTTATCAAATGGATTAAATTTAGTGAGAATCCAGTTTTTTATATTTTTGGGGAAAACATGGTGGGAAGCTTGAGTACCTTCTCTGAGTCTGGGAATGTAATTTGAGAGATATCATAAAATTAAATCTTTCTTTCTTTGTTTCTTTCTTTCTTTTTAAAGAATTACCAGGGCAAGAATACTTTGAACACAGCAGGGTTTTCTTCTTCACAAGCTCCCAATCCAGTAGACGATGAGTCATGGGATTAAAGCTAAAACATCCTTCAAGTTTGTGGTACAGTTTTGATGCAGAGAAGAAAATAGTTTTGATTTTTGAGTTTAACAGAAGTGCAAAACCTGACACTCTAGTATCTTCTGTCCTTCGGTTCTTATTCCTACCCTTAAAAAAAAAATTCTTGCTGATTAGTTATGTGAAATACTAAAAATTAACAACATTGCAGTTACTGATATAAATGGTGTTAACTGGAAAGATTAAAGCATTCTGAATGTCTTGCTTATTTCTAGCGTATTCTTCAGGGGTTTTAAACATGTTTCATGTCTAAATACATAGTCTTAGTGTGGTGTTTATTGATCCTAAAACAAGCAGTAGGATTTATGACAAACTTTTGTTTAGAAACTGAGTCTCCTTTTTTTGCTTAAAAAGGAGCCTTTAAAGCAGTAGTGTGTCACTGAAATATGGTAACATGATTTTCATGTAACAGACAGTGAAAGACATAAGCCTTTTAAGGTGATTTTGACTTTAGGTCATCACATATGTGATGAAAATTGTTAAATGCAATGTGAACTCTGTACACAATGATGTAACAAATGTTTGTTTTTATTCTATACAGACTTTCCTTGAAAATAAAGGATGAAACACTTTGCCCCCTTAGTTTTCTAACAGTATTTAAAATTTTTCTTTGTTGCATATCATAGTTCTCCTGTATTTTGAAATTTTGAGCCTTGTAAAATCAATGAAGTGAACAAGGCATTGCATAAATTAAATATTATTGTATGATATACATTCATACACAAATGTAATAGTGAAAATAATTATTTGAAATCAAACTATATCAACAAAAAACAATACTGTTCACTTTTGCCACAATTAATTTTTTGATATTTTAAGAATAATGAGGGAAAGAATCTTTTTTTTTCATTTACTAATATATATCTTAAATATGTCTAGAATGTAAGTAGTTCTTAATAAATCATTAAGTAAATGAACCAAAACATTAAGACATGGAACAAGTAAGAATTAGGGAGACAAAAAATTAACCATTACAAATGTTTGTTATCATTAACTTAAAATATCCAAAGCAACATGTCCTCAACATATATCTTGTTACATGAATTTGGTTTATAATTAAGGCATCACACATGAAAAGAGAAGGTCTGTTTAACACATGTTTTTAGGATTAGATACCTACCCCATGCCATATTCAATATCAGTTCCATGTGCATTTCTAAAAGTAATTTACTTTTACATTTACTACAAAAAATACAGTTAAGTATGAAAGCTTTGAATTGGGGATGAGAGTTGAGTTAAAACTCAGAAGTCAGAAATCCCAAAGGATTTGTGCACAAAAGGATGAGTTGCTTATTTAACGAGTAAACAACAAAGAAAAATACGACTACAATGATTACAGTGACTACAATGGATTATCAGTGAGTAGTTCATGATAATGTGGATATGTAGGAATACCATTAGAGGAATGCACAAAGAACAGACAACTCAAGGGAAGTTCAAGTAATGAAAATATGGGAAATATTTAACATGTACTGTGTAATCTCATTTCTGGGAAAGGTTAAATTAAGGAAAGTATTGGTGTCATTACTCATAGTACCTGTGTGTCTTAATTTTCTCCTCCAGTTTGTTTTGTTTACAAAGGGTATTTACAGGCCATTTGTGTTTTTTGTTTGTTTCTTTTTTAAATGTTTTATTTATTTCTGAGAGAGAGTGTGTGTGCAAGCAGGGGAGGGGCAGAGAGAGAGAGGGAGACACAGAATCTGAAGCAGGCTCCAGGATCACAGAGCCTGATGCAGGACTGGAACCCACAAACTGTGAGATCATGACCTGGGCTGAATCTGGACACTCAACCGATTGAGCCACCCAGGCGCCCCTTTTTTCTGTTTCTTGAAAGAGCTTTTGGTCATACCTGGCCTGATTGCTTTAAAAATATTTTTGAATTTGCATGATTTGTCAAATTACCATAATAGCATTACTGAATCAGTATAAAAAAGGAAATAAAATTGTACCAGTTACAGTATCATTACAAACCCACTGTTAATGTCCCCATGTTCAATTACTTTCTGCATTTCTAGGTATACATTTGAATGATTTCTTTAAAATACATCAAAGTAACAGGTACAGGTATGATTAGAAAATAAAATGCTATTGAAGAGTTTATAATAGGAAGAAGTATTCTGCCTCTTTCTTTCAGATTGCTATTCCACCTCCCATGTTCAATGGTTTCACCATTTCTGGTAGTTGGTATCTTATGTTTTATTTTTATCTCACCAAGCTGAGATTTCTCTTGGCTTTCTGTATAATGGGTAAAGATTTAACTGACCTCAGTCTTACTTCTTGGGTAATTTTAATATAGTTATAAGTATACTTTGTGAGGTGATGGTAAAGTCACCCTTTCTCTTCTCTCTGTTAGGGCTTTTACAGTGTATCAACTTCAAACTGTACATTAACATTTCCACTCTATTCTAATAACCATAAAGTTTCTCTTTTATATTTATAGGTTGGTTCTAAAATTGGAAATCAACAGGCAGGGTTTACATAAATAAAAACTTAAAAAATAAGAAAAACAGAGGAAAATATTGTTTGCTGAATGGACCAATTAACACAGTTTGATTTCCTTTTTTTAAATTTATTTTTCCAATTTTATGATCTCTGTTGTGTTTCCAGGAAGAATTCTAAATGTCAGGGTCAAATGAAAATTGATCAAAACCATTCCACATACTAATTTGCTTTAAACTTGAATCGTAGTCTCTTTGAGCAGTTTTACCTTTGAGCAATTTTACCCTTCGTTTTGTCTTTGTTTTTTCTTTCTGGGAGAAGAAACATGCTCTTTTCACCATATCATTACCTTTCTGGGTTACTGTATTGACTCCAAAAGATACTGATATTTCTACATTTTTTGAGTGGGCTTTTTAATTCTGGCTAGTAGTTGGTGTGTTTAGCAGATCATTCTTTTCTGGACCTGAAAGTGTTTTGTACATTGTCTCATAATTTTTCCTAAGTTTTCTTTCTTCTGTCTATATCCTATCTCTCATGTGTTTTGTCTTTTGGCTTGCTATGTTCTGGTAGAATTTTTACTATTTTTTAACCCTCTGATTTTTAAAAGCAATTTCTTATTTCCAAGGGCAATCTTATTTTCCTCTGTTTTTCTTATTTTTTAAGTTTTTATTTATTTTTTTAATTTTTTTTTTAACGTTTATTTATTTTTGAGACAGAGACAGAGCATGAACAGAGGAGGTTCAGAGAGAGAGAGGGAGGCACAGAATCTGAAACAGGCTCCAGGCTCTGAGCCGTCAGCACAGAGCCCGACGCAGGGCTTGAACTCACGAACCGTGAGATCATGACCTGAGCTGAAGTCGGACGCTTACCGACTGAACCACCCAGGCGCCCCAAGTTTTTATTTATTTAATCTGTACACCCAGAATGGGTTCAAACCCACAACCCTGAGATCAAGAGTTGCAGTGCTCTTCCAACTGAGCCAGCCAGGCACCCCTCTTCTGTTTTTTGAAATGTTGCTTAATAGTGAATTTTCTGCTTCACTTAGGAATTTAACCTGAAAATCTTTTTTTTTTCCTTTTTTTTTTTTTTTTTTTTTTTTTTTTTTTACATTCACCAGTTGTTCTGCTGCTTGGCATCAGAAATCTTAAGCCTTGATCAGTTTGTAAGTTGTATGTTTATTGAATGCTAGCTTTACTCAGATACAGCGATGTCTACCTTTCCCAGCAGGGCCTACAGGTTAAGTGCTCTTCTGTCTCTCTAAATTTTTTTTACACGTTTTATTCTTGAGAGAGAGAGAGAGAGAGAGAGAGAGAGAGAGAGAGAGAACACGAATGAATGGATGAGTGGGGGAGGGGCAGAGTCACAAAGGGACTCAGAATCCGAAGCAGGCTCCAGGCTCTGAGCTGTCAGAACAGGGCACAATGCAGGGCTCTAACTTAGAAGCCGTGAGATCATGACCTGAGCTGAATTTGGTGCCCAACCGACTGAGCCACCCAGGAGTCCTTGTGTCTCTTTAATTCTACAATCACAGCCTGTTCTCTAGAGAAGGCATAGGTTGGGATGTGAACAATAAAGCTTAGATTTTCTTTCCTAGAGGCTTGTGCATTTTTAATGAGCCAAAGGCTCTGGCCTAAACCAAAGTAGGAAGCTCAAAATGCGGAATATGAAGCATAATGTGAAAGTTTGGGAATAATGGTGATGCAGTAGCAAATAAAGGTGAAGAGTGGTCCTGATTACAGTTAGGGTAAACTTACGTACTTCATCTGTCCCTCTGTTCTTGAAGTGGAGTAGCTATGGCTTTTCTGATTTACGTTTTTCAGCATTGATAACTTTTCTATATAGAGCAGATGCCTTGGTGGGACGTTTACTCTTCCAACCCTGCCCATAACTTTACACTTACCCAGTTTGCATAGTTAACGGCTTTATTTATCCGATTAATTTGGGAGAAGGCAGCTTTTCATTTTGGTTGGTTTGTGTGCTCTTCACAGATTTTTAAATGTGTTGAAGATAGGGTACCTATCTAGTCTTTAAGTTCTGAGAGCCCTTTTTCAGTCGCTCGCCAGCATGCGGCTGCTATCTGTGGTGGGCAGACGTTGCTCTTGCTTGCTATCGGCATGATCCCCTCCTGCCCCCTCCCCACGCCCCGCGCCGCTCCCTGCCCTTTCGCACCCCTTGCCTAACTGCGTGCCTAATACATCTTTTGTAAATATTAGCCCAGCATTGTGCCCCGAGATCCTGAGGAAAAGAGCTCTCAGCATCCAACCAGGAGAGAGCCGACCCTGGGCACGCAGGCGGCGGTGGCCACTGTGAAGCTGCCGGTGCTGCGAAGCAGTTTCCGCCTGCGTCCGGGCTTCTGGAGGCGGCTCCCAGGTGCGGCCCCAACCTGTGGTTCTTCCGCTCTCCAGGACCTGGCAGAGCTCATTCCGAGGCCCGGAAATGACAGCTAGCGAGGGCGTGGGGCAAAGGAGCCTTCGGGTGGAGTAGGAGGCTGGCCTGAAGGAACCCAGGGGGCTGAACCGCAACGGAAGGGTGCCTGCATGGGCGACGGGTGCACTGGAGGTGGGATGGCACTGTAGGCTGTCCTTGGACTTTCCCTTTAGCATTCCTAAACTTTCTGGATCACATCTACAGAGCCCAATTGTACATTAAATCTTAGGGCTCTTATCAGCCTCTCTCAAGTCCACTTATACCCCCCACCCAAAGGGTTCAGAACAGCAGATTTAAGACTCCTACTCTAGAGAATATACGGTAGTGCCATGAGGAATTCATGTCAAGAGAGGACAGTACAGACGCTGAAATAGAAGTGAGCAAATGATGTGGCCTCAAGTTTGGGGGCTGGAGATTCAGGTAAATTCCTTAATCCTTTAAATGATTGATTGTTTTGCTGTAATTTAGGGAATAATTTTCAAATCATCAAAGTGGGGTATTGGAATTTACTTTTCTGTGGGGGTTTTTGAGTGTGAGAATTCGTAAAAGGATTTTTTGTCTCCATCACTTAGTGTGTTCTGCAGCTGGAGTCTAATGTGTTTGTGGGATTCTTTTTCACTATTCCCAAAGTCTTGGATATGTCCATTTTAATTTGATTTTTGTCTTCGTTTTGGAAGGGGGGTTACAATGTAGGGGATTAAAACATTTTCAACAGAAATCCAAACACTTTATTTAAAAGCTTACATGTGTTGGAGGAGTAGCTCTTATATAGGAAGGTAGGCATGATGCTTCAAAATAAATAACTAGTTGGAGTAACCTTAACATTGGCTTTATTTGTTGACATGTGGTGCCTAGTGCTATCAGTGATCTGCTTTAGGCCTTGGTTTGCTTATATATAAAAATAAGACAATAACTGGGTTTTTTTCCATGTTCATCTCTAATCAATGAAGAAGTCACACAATGCATGCATTAAAGTGTTTTTTAACAGAGGCAGTCTGAAGACTGTGTAAGAATGCAGAGTATCATAGCTAAATGTTGGTATAGTTGTATTTTGATGTTCAAGTCTTATTCTAGTATTGCACTAGCTGCTTTATCAGTGTTAAATGTATAGTTGAGAAACAAGTCAGATCACATCTGCAGCTATAGTGGTTGGATATCCTTATAAATATTACATGGGCATGAGTGATGCTTGTTAATTGACTGTTCTGGCATCTTTATACTTCATCTTTTCATTTTTTCATCGTCCTTTAGATGTTCCACCACTGAAGATTTATTCATGATAATTCACACGTGGTAATGAGCCAGTGTGTTCTTGCCAGGTAAATGTAATGCAGGTTCTGACAGTTTCATCTTAAAATGTTTGTTGTTTTTCTGAATTATATTACTGGGTTACCAGTCATCTGTGTTTGTAGAAAGTTTGGTTCCAGTAATTTTTTTTCAATTCTGAAAACAGAAGTATTGTTGATATAGTGTCACAAAGTTAATACCACCATTTGATATAGAATGCAGTACCAAAACAAGTACAGTTTATCATAGTGTGGGTATTAGATATAAAATACATAGAGTGATGCTGATTGCCTATTTAAACAAAGTTCTAAAGAGACCTTGTAGTTTTCTCATCTGTGTATATAATTTGGTAGGAAAATGAACCCTACTGTAGTGAAAAGACTCAAACTGACCTAAGTTCAAACCCAGCTCAACAACTTACTAATAATTGTGTGCTCTGAAACAAGTTAACTTTTTAATTTTTGAACTTGAAACAAAATTTACATATAATCAGAGACACAAATCTTAAGTATATGGCTTAAATTTTTACTGCATATATTTCTAAACATCACCCAAATCAAGATATCTATCACTTCTATGACCTTCTTGCCCCTTTCCAGTTGAATTGCTGCCCAGAGGTTATAACTATTCTGATTTTTGTTACCATAGTTAGATTTGCCTGTTCTTGAACTTGATATAAATGGAATCATAGAGCTTGCCCTGTTTTGTGTCTGGCTTTTTGTCCAACGTAAAACCTGGGAAATTTATCCATGTTGGTTTGTGTATCACTAGTTTGTTCATTTTTTTTATTCTGTCATATGAATACATTACAAATTATTTTTCCAGTTTCTTGTTGATGGGCATTTCACTTGTTCACTATTTTTTATGAATAAAGTGCCAATGAATATTGTGCAAGTCTTTTGGTACATAAGCACTCAATTCTCCTAGGGGTGGAATTGCTGGGTCATAAAGTAGGTATGTGTTTAACTTTATTAGAAACAGCCAAAGAGTTTTCTAAAGTGGTTGTACTATTTAACGTGGCCACCAGCATTTTAACACTATTTCATTTGCTCAACATCCTCACTATCACTTAGTATTGCCAGTATTACTATTTCTAGCTATTAATGTGGTTTTAATTCATATTTACCTGGTGGTTAGTGATGTTGAGTGCCTTTTCATATGCCTCTTGGGTATATTTGTGTCTCTACACCTGTTTACATTTCTACCTAGTCAGGTTTTGCAAACCATATACCATGAGTGGTATAAGAGAGTGGAGAAAAAAATGGAATTAAGAGAGATGGGGTGCTATCTTGCTCAATAGTGACAGCAAGATATGTGGAAGTGTTTTGTCCTTAGGCTAAATAACAGTCCTTTGGGTCACTGACTCTATCTATTAGGGTGACCCTACCTATTGCTAACCCCTAAAACTTCAGTGACTTACGATAGATTTACTTTTTTTTGCCCACCTTGACTGTCTAAGGAGCGTATTCCCAGTAGGTAGGTTGCCTCTCAACTATTTACTTAGAATTCCAGGATTCTTCCATCATGTAGATCTGTAATCTTTGATACATGGCTTACAAGGTCTTTATGCTTCTCTTCATCAAGCTAGAGAACGGAAGAGAGTGGAGGCAGAGGAAGGAGGACAAGGACATATGGAAGATTTTGATGGGTCAGGCAAGGAAATGGCATATACATCTCTTTTCACATTCTACTGTTGAGAACTTAATTGAATGTAACTGTAAGGGAGCTCGGAAAAGTAGTCTTCTTCTGTGTGCCCAGGAAGCTGGGAATCAGCCAGCAGTCTCTGCCAATACTGATGAAATGATATGCTCTCAGGAATAGTCAACCGATTTCTGTATTAAACTGAGTCAGGACAAAAACTAACTTCTTGATATCCTTCAAATAGCAATGAATCTATGTAAACTTATAAATAAGGCATTTCTCATTCTTTTTGTGTACCCTCACAGTGCTGTAGGAGTTGGAGAATGACCATTAGAAGTACAGATAATGATAATGAGTCCATTATGTGATGGTTAAAATACTTTGTTGAAAGCTCTTTTCCATTTTATTTATTTAATATGTCATATTTGTAAAATAAATGTAATTTAGAATAAGGTAATTACTTTGTCCTTTAGTAATATTTCAGGACTTTGTGATTTTAAAACTTTAAAAACCCCTTAAACCATTTTTTTTGAGACTTAATAGAAAATGACTCCTGATACTGTCCTTGTGGAAATGCAAAGCTCTTTGATACTTTCCCTTAAGTTTCTAAGATGATCCTAATATGTTGGAGTTGCTGAGTCATTGCCCTGTTCTTCTTTTATTAAGTTCTAAACCAGTAAGACATAGATTGCCTTGAATCATCTAAGCCCTGGGTCAGCAGTCTTTCTAGCTCTTAAGAGTCCAGTGCACATCATTGTTAGAAGGAGTAGGGAGAAGAAAACAAGGGAAGAAAGAAGGGAACAGAAAGAAAATGCGTGTATGCAGTAGAGTTTCTTAAGTTGTTCCGTGTTTAAGCTTTTATGGGCAAAGTATTGCTCTACAGCAGTCCTGTACTTTAGAAATATAATGTGAGCCATATATGTAATCAGTATATCCCAAATATCATTTCAACATTTAATCTTTATAAGAATTAGATATTATAAATTTTCTTTGTACTAAATCTTTGAAATCCACTACACCATATTATAATTACCTCATATCTCATTAAATTTTTTTTTAATGTTTATTTATTTTTGAGGGAGTGAGATAGAGTGCAAGTGGGAGAAGGGCAGAGAGAGAGGGAGATCCAGAATCCGAAGTGGGGTCCTGGCTCTGAGGTGTCAACACAGAGCCTGATGCGGGGCTCAAACTCATGAGCCGTTAGATCATGACCTGAGCCGAAGTTGGATGCTTAACCAACTGAGCCACCCAGATACCCCCACAACTCATTTTAGATGTGGTTTTCATTGGAAATTATTTAGTCTTTGTAAAATAGACTTAATGTATTAGGATTCACATATGTACTATAGATACCCAAGTTGTTCCAAACATACTTAGAAAAGTTTCCAGTAGGTGAGACAATTCTCAGATTTTAATTTTAATTAGATTAAGAATTTAGTTTTTCAGTTGTACTAGCCATGTTTTAAGTACTCAATAGCCACATGTGGCTACTGGCTTCTTGGTCAACAGTTTAGCTCTAGAGTATAGACTCAGTTTGAACTGAAAGCTCTAGGAAAGCATGAACTTCTCCCTGGCATTGAAGAGTACTTAAATATTTGTGGTTTGAAGATATTATCAACCTATTTTAATGTTAGTGGAGTTAGAAAGTGAAGCATAATAAATAAATTAATTGAACAGCTGGAGCGAAGCCAGGCTTCTTTTTCAAAACTTAATTGCTCCTTAAATTAGCTTTCAGAGTGCAACTATTTAGACCAGAATGGTTACACTTTTTGGAGGATGCCTCTATCCAGCCCAATGGCTATTAACTGGCCAAATGGCCTATTACTTGTCACAGGTAAACAGTTATGAGGGAAAATACTCAAGTGCCCTTTCTATAACCCACTAGTTAGGATTTGGGGAATATAAACCAAAGGAAAATGTGGTCGAAACAATTAAGGTTGAAAGTATGGAAAATAATCCTACATCCCATTCCATGTTACTCTGCAGAGGAAAATAGGTTCTTGTTATAGAGGCATGCACCTCTAATTTACCAAAAAACAAAACAAAACAAAAAACCACAAAAACAAAAACAAAATCCCACAAAACCCTAACCTGGAAAATGTTCCTTAGTGTTAGAAAAGGACTCTTTATATTCTTTGATAGTGGGAATATTATACTCTAATAGGCATATGTTTTGTCCACTAATTACCCAAATTGTACTAGTTCAGTGTTCTGAAGATGGTTTCCTTTCACAAAGCCTGCCTTGATTACCATAGTTGAGTTGCTTCCTTCTTTCCTTCAAGTCCTTTCTCATGAAAATAAAATATTTTTATCATCCAAATACATATCTACAGTGCTGTGAATTGTTTCCATTGGATAAGTTTTGTCATGTCTAGCACAGCCAAGTCAGTGTTCTCATAAGCGGCAGTTGCTCAATATTTACTTGAATACACAGAAAAAGAGAACAATCCTGAAATCGTGGCTGATGAGCTTCTTAAGAACCTCTGACTATGGCCATGCTTTGTGTTGAGATTGCCTGACTGCATTCTGCTGTACTTGACTGATGGCAGAAACTCAGCTGAGCTGCCAGGTATTGGAGTAGTGAATTAAACGAGCCAAAATGAAAGTGACAGTCAAGCTTTTAGTCACTTATTGCAGTTAAATAAATAGGAGTCTAAACCAGAGAAAAGACTTCCCAGTTCCACTTCTCCCTATGGAATGGCCTACAGAGTGAGGATCAGATGCATCAGCATGGATATTGGGTGGTGTTGAGTGAGCCACAAACAAAAGCCTTCTGCAGATTTATGGACTGTTGGAGGAAGGAGGAAGAAGGGCTAGGAGTGAAAAAGTATTCAGTCAGAATGAAGGAGTTTGCCTTACAGTTTTCCCATATAGGGAGACCTCCAAATGGAGTCACCTGGGCCAGAGTCCTTTATTGCAACAGCTTTCAGAGATTACAGTGTACTGGTTGTACCCCAAACTGGATGTGGGGAGGACAGCTTTCTCCTGTGAGGCCTGCCAGGTAAATCCTGTGTAATTGCCTGTGGCTGGTCCTGAAATGTCATACAGGTTTTTTTTTTGGTTAGAAGCTGTACTCCTCAAATGGAAAATCACTTCTAAAGATTTTAAACTATTTTCATCTATTGCAGGATGTACATGTTCTTACTTTTTAGTATCAGGATGCATTTTACAGTTGATGCCAGCCAGGTAATAGTTGTGATCTAATTGTGTGAAACCTTCCATTGACACCTTTGAATAAAATCAAAAGTATCTTTTCCCCATTGTGCATTCTTGCCTGCTGTGTTATAGATGAATTGATCATGTAAGTGTGGGTTTATTTCTGGGCTCTCTGTCCCATTCCATTGACCTATGTCTCTGTTTTTGTGCCAGTACAATCCTGTTTTGATTATTACAGCTTTGTAGTATATCTTGAAATATGGGATTGTGATACCTTCAGTTTTGTCCTTCTTTCTCAAGATTGCTTGGGCTTTTCAGGGTCTTTCGTTATTCCACACAAATTTCAGTATTATTTGTTTTAGTTCCATGAAAAGAGCTATTGGTGTTTTGACAGGGCATTGAATCCGTAGATTGCTCTGGGTAGTATAGACGGTTTAGTGGTTGTAAGCCTTCCAGTCTATGAGCATGGAGTATTTCTCCGTTAGTTTGTGTCTTCTTGAGTTTCTTTCATCAGTGTTTTTTAATTTTCAAAGTACAGGTCTTTCACCTCCTTGATTAAGTTTGTTCCTAGGTATTTCATTCTTTTTGGTGCAATTGTAAATGGGATTGTTTGATGAGATGTAGTATCCATTTACATCATTTTATCCTCATAAACTACCTTTATAGGTCTTGAATTGAGCACCTTATGTCTCCATTTTAGACCTTTTTAATATGTTCTGATCAGTTAGATTGAGGTATAGGGTATAGAATAGGAAGGGAATATAATGGAACATTCTCAAGCAAAGAGGCTAATGTCTAATTAATCTTTAGTGGTTATTACCCCATATTTTATTATGAGAGCTTCCCATTACTAAGTAAGTTATTTCTCAGCCCCCTGACAGGACTAAGTATTCTGTTATATTTTTCTGACCAAAGGCCCTTATCCTGTTAAGGTCAACATAGTCTAAAAACACTTGTCAAATCTCTGTCCTTTGTTTGTTTGATTTTTTAAATTTTTATTTATTTATTTTTTACTCTCTCATGTTTATATCTTTTCTAGGTATTTTTTAAACCTCTAACTCTGCCAACCCTTTCTGGATATGACTTGAAATCTTGCTTTGTAGTTTTGGAAAATGAGACATGACTGAAAATGAAACAACCCATTTGGCTATTTCATGATCCTGAGGGAGATGTGAAGAGACTACATGTGAAAAGGACATTTCACTGTACTCTTTGTCAGGATTGCTGTTTCATAAGCTTTGCCAGGGCAGAATAAATGAATTAAAGCACGGAATGTTTTCATGGGCTTTTGTAGGATCATCTGGATCCATTTCCTAAAATAGGACTGCTAAGCCTGTTCCAGGATAAGGTCTGGGGATGATTCTGATGATACCACAGTGGTGTTCCTCTTGACTCTAGTTTGTCTTCAGTGCATTTTGGAAACCAAATCCAAATGGTACATAGAAGCAGGAAACCAAAGGATCCTGAGGGACCACATGAAGAACATGGTGAGCCAGGACCCTTCTGTAACAGGGAGATCAAATCCTGGGACAATGGCCTCAACAGCCTCACCTGCCATGTCCTGAACCAGAGTCATTGGAATCCCACTGGAACAAAATGGACTTTGTCTTCCTTCATTTTTGTTACCCCACTTTACTTTTCCCATATATTTCTCCCTTCTAGCACTCACCTTAGCCCTGGGTTATTCTGATAAACACCCTTGCTTAAGAACCACTGGTCATACTTACCTTATAAAGAAATATCACATATAGATAGATGTATATTAATAACTTTCCTGTTTTCTCTCTTGAAATCTGTTCGAATTATCACTGCATAATAAATTACCTCCAAACTAAGTGACATAAAACCATATTATTTCACCGTTTCTGCTGGTTAGGTTTCAGCATGTAGCTTAGCTAAGTCCTCTGTTTCTGGGTCTTTAACAAAGCTGCTGTCAAGGTGTTACCTGGGATGTAGTCATCTCAGGGCTGGACTGGGCAAAGATGTGCTACAAAGCTCACTCAAATTTTTCACAAGATTTAGTTCATATCAGGTTGTTGGACTGAAGACCTCAGTTTCTTACAGCCTATTGATCAAAGGCTGTCCTGTGAGTTCCTTGCCATGTATGGCTCTCTGTAGCACAGTTCACAACATGGCTGCTAGCTTTGTCAGGGCAAGTGAGAGGGCAAAAGAGTATGAGAAAGACAGAAGTTAAAGTTTATTTATTTACTTACCAAATATATTTTATCTTCTTTTTTAATATGAAATTTATTGTCAAATTGGTTTCCATACAACACCCAGTGCTCATCCCAACAGGAGCCGTCCTCAATGCCCATTACCCACTTTCCCCTCCCTCCCTCCCACCATCAACCCTCAGTTTATTCTCAGTTTTTAAGTCTCTTATGGTTTGGCTCCCTCCTTCTCTTTTTTTTTTTTCCTTCCCCTCCTCCATGTTCTTAAGTTTCTCAGGATCCACATAAGAGTGAACACATATGGTATCTGTCTTTCTCTGTATGGCTTATTTCACTTAGCATAACACTCTCCAGTTCCATCCTTGTTGCTACAAAAGGCCATATTTCATTATTTCTCATTGCCAAGTAGTATTCCATTGTGTATATAAACCACAATTTCTGTATCCATCCATCAGTTGATGAACATTTAGGCTCTTTCCATAATTTGGCTATTGTTGAAAGTGTTGCTATAAACACTGGGGTACAAGTGCCCCTATGCATCAACATTCCTGTATCCCTTGGGTAAATTCCTAGCAGTGCTATTGCTGGGTCATAGGGTAGTTCTATTTTTAATGTTTTAAGGAACCTCCACACTGTTGTCCAGAGTGGCTGCACCAGTTTGCATTCCCACCAACAGTGCAAGAGGGTTCCCGTTTCTTCACATCCTCTCCAGCATCTATAGTCTCCTGATTTTTCATTTTAGCCACTCTGATTGGCATGACTCAGTGTGGTTTTGATTTGTATTTCCCTGATGAGGAGCGACGTTGAGCATCTTTTCATGTGCCTGTTGGCCATCTGGATGTCTTCTTTAGAGAAGTGTCTATTCATGATTTCTGCCCATTTCTTCACTGGATTATTTGTTTTTCGGGTGTGGAGTTTGGTGAGCTCTTTATAGATTTTGGATACTAGCCCTTTGTCCGATATGTCATTTGCAAAAACCATTCCCTTGGTTGCCTTTTGGTTTTGTTGATTGTTTCCTTTGCAGTGCAGAAGCTCTTTATCTTCATGAGGTCCCAATAGTTCATTTTTGCTTTTAATTCCCTTGCCTTTGGAGATGTGTCAAGTAAGAAATTGCTAGGGCTGAGGTCAGAGAGGTTTTTTCCTGCTTTCTCCTCTAGGGTTTTGATGGTTTCCTGTCTCACATTCAGGTCCTTTTCCATTTTGAATTTATTTTTGTGAATGGTGTAAGAAAGTGGTCCAGGTTCATTCTTCTGCATGTTGCTGTCCAGTTCTCCCAGCACCATTTGTTAAAGAGACTGTCTTTTTTCCATTGGATATTATTTCCTGCTTTGTCAAAGATTAGTTGGCCATACATTTGTAGCCAGTTCTGGGGTATGTATTCTATTCCGTTGGTTTATGTGTCTGTTTCTGTGCCAATACCATGCTGTCTTGGTGATTACAGCTTTGTAGTAGAGGCTAAAGTCTGGGATTGTGATGCTTCTGGCTTTGGTTTTCTTGTTCAATGTTACTTTGGCTATTCGGGGTCTTTTGTGGTTCCATACAAATTTTAGGATTGCTTGTTCTAGCTTCGAGAAGAATACTGGTGCAATTTTGATTGGGATTGCATTGAATGTGTAGATAGCTTTGGGTAGTATTGACATTTTGACAATATTTATTCTTCCAATCCATGAACATGGAATGTTTTTCCCTTCTTTGTATCTTCTTCAATTTCCTTCATAAGCTTTCTATAGTTTTCAGCATACACATCTTTTAAATCTTTGGTTAGGTTTATTCTAGGTATTTCATGATTCTTGATGCAATTGTGAATGGGGTCAGTTTCTTTATTTGTCTTTCTGTTGCTTCATTGTTAGTGTATAAAAATGCAACTGATTTCTGTACATTGATTTTGTATCCTGCAACTTTGCTGAATTCATGTATCAGTTCTAGCAGACTTTTGGTGGAGTCTATCGGGTTTTCCATGTATAATGTCATCTGCAAAAAGTGAAAGCTTGACTCCATCTTTGCCAATTTTGATGCCCTTGTTTTCCTTTTGTTGTCTGATTGCTGATACTAGCACTTCCAACACTATGTTAAACAACAGCGGTGAGAGTGGACATCCCTTTTGTGTTCCTGATCTCAGGGGGAAAGCTCTCAGTTTTTCCCCATTTAGGATGATACTAGCTGTGGGCTTTTCATAAATGGCTTTTTATGATGTTTAAGTATATTCCTTTTATTCTGACTTTCTCGAGGGTTTTTATTAAGAAAGGATGCTGGGTTTTGTCAAATGCTTTTTCTGCATCGATGGACAGGATCATATGGTTCTTATCTTTTCATTTATTAATGTGATGTATCACATTGATTGATTTGCAAATGCAAAAAGCCCTGCAGTCCAGGAATGAATCCCACTCAAACATGCTGAATAATTCTTTTTATATGCTCTTGAATGCGATTTGTTAGTATCTTGTTGAGAATTTTTGCATCCATATTCATCAGGGGTATTGGCCTGTAGTTTTCTTTTTGCTGGGTCTCTGTGTGGTTTGGGAATCAAAGTAATGCTGGCTTCATAGAATGAGTCTAGAAGTTTTCCTTCCCTTTCTATTTTTTGTAATATCTTGAGAAGGATAGGTATTATCTCTGCTTTGAATGTCTGGTAGAATTCCCCCGGGAAGCCATCTGGTCCTGGACTCTTATTTGCTGGGAGATTTTTTGATAACTGATTCAATTTCTTTGCTGGTTATGTGTCTGTGCAAGTTTTCAATTTATTCCTGTTTGAGTTTTGGAAGTGTGTGTGTGCTTAGGAATTTGTCCATTTCTTCCAGGTTGTCCAGTTTGTTCGCATATACTTTTTCATAGTATTCCCTGATAATTGATTGTATCTCTGAGGGATTGGTTGTAATAATTCCATTTTCATTCATGGTTTTATCTATTTGGGTCCTCTCCCTTTTCTTTTTGAGAAGCCTAGCTAGAGGTTTATCAATTTTGTTTATTTTTTCAGAAAACCAACTCTTGGTTTTGTTGATCTGCTCTACAGGTTTTTTAGATTCTATATGGTTTATTTCTGCTCTGATCTTTATTATTTCTCTTTTTCTGCTGGGTTTGGAGTGTCTTTGCTGTTCTGCCTCTATTTCCTTTAGGTGTTCTGTTAGATTTTGTATTTGGGATTTTTCTTGTTTCTTGAGATAGGCCTGGATTGCAATGTATTTTCCTCTCAGGACTGCCTTCGCTGCATTCCAAAGCATTTGGATTATTGTATTTTCATTTTAATTTTTTTCCATATGTTTTTTAATTTCTTCTCTAATTGCCTGGTTGACCCATTCATTCTTTAGTAGGGTGTTCATTAACCTCCATGCGTTTGGAGGTTTTCCAGACTTTTTCCTGTGGTTGATTTCAAGCTTCATCACATTGTGGTCTGAAAGTGTGCATGGTATGATCTCAATTCTTTTGTACCTATGAAGGGCTGTTTTGTGACCCAGTATGTGATCTGTCTTGGAGAATGTTCCATGTGCACTCGAGAAGAATGTATATTCTGTTGCTTTGGGATGCAGAGTTCTAAATGTATCTGTCAAGTCCATCTGATCCAATGTATCACTCAGGGCCCTTGTTTCTTTATTGACCGTGTGTCTAGATGATCTATCCATTGTTGTAAGTGGGGTATTAAAGTCCTCTGCAATTACCACATTCTTATCAATAAGGTTGCTTATGTTTGTGATTAAGTGTTTTATATACTTGGGGGCTCTCGTATTTGGTGCATAGACATTTATAATTGTTAGCTCTTCCTGATGTATAGATCCTGTAATTATTATTTAATGCCCTTCTTCATCTCTTGTTACAGCCTTAATTTAAAGTCTAGTTTGTCTAAGTATGGTTACTCCAGATTTTTTTTGACTACCAGTAGCATGGTAGATAGTTCTCCATCCCCTCACTTTCAATCTGAAGGTGTCCTCAGGTCTAAAATGAGTCTCTTGTAGACAGCAAATAGATAGGTCTTGTTTTTGTTTTTTTTTTAATCAGTTCTAATACCCTATGTCTTTTGGTTGGAGCATTTAGTCCATTTACATTCAGTGTTATTATTGAAAGATACGGGTTTAGAATCATGGTGGTGTCTGTAGGTTTCATTCTTGTAGTGGTGTCTCTGGTACTTTGTAGTCCTTGCAACATTTCATTCACAGAATCCCCCTTAGGATCTCTTGTAGGGCTGGTTTAGTGGTGATGAATTCCTTCAGTTTTTGTTTGTTTGGGAAGACCTTTATCTCTCCTTCTATTCTGAATGACAGACTTGCTGGGTAAAGGATTCTCAGCTGCATATTTTTTCTGTTCATCACATTGAAGATTTCCTGCCATTCCTTCCTGACCTGCCAAGTTTCAGTAGATAGGTCTGCTACTATTCTTATGTGTCTACCTTTGTAAGTTAGAACCTGTTTATCTCTAGCTGCTTTCAGAATTTTCTCTTTATCCTTGTATTTTGCCAGTTTCACTATATGTCATGCAGACGATGGATTCAAGTTTCATATGAAGGGAGTTCTCTGTGCCTCTTAGATTTCAATGCCTTTTTCCTTCCCCAGATCAGGGAAGTTTTAGCTATGATTTGTTCAAGTACACCTTCAGCACCTTTCTCTGTGTCTTCTTCTTCTGGAATTCCTATGATACAGATATTGTTCTCTTTGATTGCATTACTTAGTTCTCTAATTCTCTCCTGATACTCCTGGATTTTATTTCTCTTTTTCTCAGCTTCCCCTTTTTCTATACTTTTATCTTCTAATTCACCTATTCTCTCCTCTACCTCTTAAATCTGTGCTATGGCTGCCTCCATGTTTTTAAATATTTCAATATTTTTAATGTTATTTTAAATGTTTATTCACTTTTTAGAGAGAGAGGAGCAAGCAAACAGGGGAGTAGCAGAGAGAGAGAGAGAGGAGGGACACAGAATCCAAAGCAGGCTCCAGGCACCCAGCTGTCAGCACACAGCCTGATGTGGGACCTAAACTCAGGAATTGTGAGATCCTGACCTGAGCCGGAGTCGGATGCCCAACTGACTGAGCCACCCTGGTGCCCCTGAAGTTAAAATTTAAAAACCTTAAGTGACATCCCTTAACTTTTGCTGTATTCTTTTAATTAGAAGTGAGTTACTGGGGCATCTGGGTCGCTCGCTTGAGGGTCTGACTCCTGATACTGGCTCAGATCATGATCTTGTTGTTGTGGGATCAAGCCCCATGTCAGGCTCTGTGCTGAGTGGAGCCTGCTTGGGATTCTCTCTCTCCCTGTCTGTCTGCCCCCCCCCCAACCCATGTGTGCATGCTCGCTCTCGCGCTCTCTCTCTCTCTCTCTCTCTCTCAATAAATAAATAAATAAATAAATAAACTAAATGTACATTACTAGTTCCAATCTACATTCAAGACAGCATTATACAGAGTGTGAATAACAAAAGGCAAGAACACTGGGAGACCTTGTGTCTAGAAGCTTTGTAACCACAGAATATAAATTATTACATAAATGATATAAAATTAAAAACAAGAGTCTGGATGTGAATCCTGTTCTATATGCTTAAATATAATACCACAAATTAAAAGTTCATTTGGAATCTTCTATCTGATTGAAATAGTAGGGACTTTATCTCAGTCATTATGGGGATCACTCTAACCCCAACACATGGAGTTGGCTGGGATTTTAGGTCATGAACAGCAACCACCAAAGCTGTGGGCAGGCCCTTCAGATCAAGCTCATGGAACCTCCAAATCCTTAATCTGTCCCCAATCTGAAGTTGGGTCAGAGCTTTTTTACTGTTACTCTCTGTTTCCCTTCTAGGCACTTCGTCTCCCTTCCCTGAGTTACCTTTTCCATTAATCTGGGCTTTCCCTAACCACTGAACAAGTCATGTTCTTCACGTAGACATTTCCAGTTTGTTCACCTTCCTGAGTCAAAAACAACAATGATCCTGTTTCTTGCTCATAATGGGGAAGAAAGGAAAAATAGTGGAATGTTAATATCTCAAAACTATCCTGTTGCACAACATATAAAGAGAAAAACTTCTTAGATACCATTTAAAGATTTTTCACCAAGCTGTTCAATATGGTTATTATCTTAGGGTTTCTGTTTGTTGGTTCCACTATCTGAGTCATGTCTTAGTTTTGTTCTGCTAACTATATCTTGACAAATTTTACTCAAATTCCATTCATGGGTAAAGAATCAGGTAAATAATTTTTATACCTGGAAATAGATGTACTTCTTCTGGCAGGCCATCAGTGTGGGGACTTGATGCAGCCTAGCCAGATTTTGAGCTTGGTTTGAGCTTCAGTGTATCCTAGGCTGCAATTTTTTTTTTTTTATTTAACAGTGGGTTGCTATTACCTTTTGCTTAGAGTGAGGTCTGGGGTCTACCAGACCCGGGTCTACCACAGCAGGGGTCTCTCTCCCCCATCAGAAGACCGTGGGTGCTGATTACCTGGATGCTATACTTATGGCTGTCCTGGCATAACAGAAGTTGTCCTATGGAAGACTTGTACTCCTAAGCCTTGGGGGTGTGACTTTCTCAGCATTTCTACCTTTCCTCCTCTTGGCAGCTAGCCTGTGTCTGAGATCTGTAGTTGGTCTAGGGCAAGAGAGGGTTTACTCTGTATTCCAGTGGTAGCAGATTTTGGGATAGAAGTGCCAGATACTGAGCCTGAGCTTCTTTCCTGCCCCTGCCCAATGAGTAGAGAGGTTTTGTTTTTACCTGTTTCCCAGTGGCTAATGGATCTTCTCCTGTGTCCTGAAGTTAGAAGATTTTCCTGTCATCTTCCAGAGGCAGTGAGGTTTGCTTTTATCTCCTTATAGAAGAAGTGGAGTTTTGTCTGTGCCCTAGTGGCGAGGGGGTTCTTTGTGCTTTGATACTGTTGTAATCAGTTGATTTCATCTTGCCGTTTGCTTCACTGAGGAGGTCCGGTGGGGGTGGGTGAGTGCAGTCTCTTGGCCCATCCCAGTTTTTCTTGTGAAAGTCAAAGGAGGAGTCTGGTAAAGAGCTTGTTTGTGACTGGGTTCTCCCAACTACTTGAAAAAGAAATGCTAGTCCACACTTGGCATTAATGATTCATTATAAGTCTTTGTGACCTGTTATCTATTTGTATGATGGTCACTTCTTTCTCCTTTTCTTGTTCAAGGTGAAACAGTTGGTATGATCTGTCTCTCTTTGCAGGAACTTGCCCATGTTTAGAATTCCTTTTGTTGGTTGCCTTAGGATCTCAGCTCTTTGATGGGCTCAAGAAAAATCTTTGTGTATTAGCTGGCTGTGTTTGTTGTTGTTAAGGTGGAAGTTAAATTTTCTTGGAGTTTTCTATATTGTAAGCAGAAGTCTAAGTTCAATTTTCTATAACAATAAATCAGCAATGGTATTTCCCACAAACACAAATTTAAGTAATCTCAAAGGTAAAGGTTGTATTACAAAAACAGAACACAAAAGTCCCTACTCTTAGTTAATGTAGAATCTCCTAGAGTGCTTCTTACTGGAACAAAAGCAACAGCAACAACATGCACACTGTAATTAGAGGAGGAGTGTACATCCATCTCCTGGGAAAGGAACCTTTATCCCAACTTGGTTAATGCTTATGTTCTTAGTGTCTTCAAGATACCTGTTATTTGCATAAATATCTTTCAGTTTTTTAGTTTATCCATAGTACAAAATGTTACCTGTGTCAACTGTTTTTCCCTTCTTTCAAAATTCTTTATTAAATTGGAGTTTGAATCCTGTGGTCTCTGATTTCAGCTCTATCTTTCCCAAACTCATTTGGATCCTATGCTTCTTTAGTACCTAGACCTTTATTTTTTATCTGCTCCTCTGGGCCCTTCAAATAAATGTTTGTGTGCATATTGTAAATCAGCTCTCATTTCCACTTTATTTTTTTTAATGTTTATTTTTGTGAGAAAATGTGAGCAAGGGAGGGACAGAGAGAAGCAGACAGAGCGTCCAAAGCAGGCTTTGCATTCAGAGTGCAGAGCCCAATGTAGGGCTCTAACTCATGAACTGTGAGATCATAACCTGAGCCAAAGTTGGATGCTTAACCGAGTCACCCAGGCACCCCCCTCATTTCCACTTTATGATGGGTTTTTTTTTGTAATAAATTTATTCTTTCTTCCCTTTCCCTTCACATATCCTCTGACTACCAGAACATAGATCCCTAGAATTGACAGAAAAATCCAGAAATTAATCTAATTTGTGATAGGAATAATACTTTGATTCAGTAGAATAAGAAATCCTTGATGAATGAAAAGTAAATTCCATATAGATTAGGTATTTAAATGTAAAAGATTTAAATGTAGAATGAAAAAAATCTCAAAACTTATAAATCAAGATTGTAAAAAAGAAGCTATAAAAGAAAAATTGAACGGTGAAGGGGATTAAGAGTACATTTATGATGAGCACTTAATAATGTATAGAATTGCTGAATTGTTATTTCACCTGAAATAAATATAACACTTTGTCATAATTATACTGGTATTTAAAAAAAAAGAAAAATAATTCTAAACAAAAGCTCCTAGTTAATACTTCTGCAGCCGAGCCATAGACTCTACTTTGAAAAGTTCTAGGGCACATTGACTAGTTCTCAGCTAGTATTAACACAGTGAGAGAAGCTTGACTATTATCTGTGTATATCCTTTTTGTTTATAATGGTTTAGATGTAATGATGTGGAAAAACCATTTGGTATTTGTGGTTATATGAAAATGCAAATAATGTTTTCCATTCATGGGTCTTAAACATTCTTGAAGAATAATTAGTGAGGTAAATTCTTGAAAGGCTTGTAGAGTTTCCCAGAAAGCACAATACTCCATTAGCTCTTGGCATTATAACATAATGGATCCATTTGTAAGAGTTTCCTTGGAAAGTTATATGATTCTATTATATTTCAGAAAAATAGACTTCAAAAACCCACTTTATTTTTCAATTTTAAGGTTTTTTTGTTTTAATTCTACTGTAGTTAACATACAGTGTTATGTGTACAACATAGTTAATGTACAGTTTCAGGTGTACAGTATAGTGATTCAACAATTCTATGCATTACTCAGTGCTCATCAGGAGAGTATACTCTTAATCTCCTTCACCCCACCCACCTCCCCTCTGGATAACCATCTGTTTTTTCTCTATAGTTAGGAGTCTGTTTCTGGATTGGTTTCTCCCTTCCCCTCCCCCTCCCTTTGCTTGTTTGTTTGTTAAATTCCACATTTGAGTGAGATCATACGATATTTGTCTTTCTCTGACTGGCTTAATACTCTTAGCATTATACTCTCTAGCTCCATCTATGTTGTTGCAAATGGCAAGATTTCATCCTTTTCGTGTGTGTGTGTGTGTGTGTGTGTGTGTGTGTGTGTGTGTGTGTGTAAACACACCACATCTTCTTTATCCATTCATCTATCAATGGATACTTGGGCCGCTTCCATAGTTTAGCTATTATAAATAATGTGGCAATAAATATAGGTGTGCATGTATCCCTGTGAATTAGCTTTTTTGTATTTTTTGTGTAAATACCCAGTGCGATTACTGGATCATAGGATAGTTCCTTTTTTAATTTTTTGAGGAAACTTCCTACTGTTTTCCATAGTGGCTGTACCAGTTCACTCCCACCAAGAGTATGTGAGGGTTCCTATTTCTCTACATACTGTCCAACACTTGTTTCTTGTGTTTTTGATTTTAGCCATTTTGACAGGTGTGAGGTGATATCTTACGTAGTTTTGATTTGTATTTCCTGATGATGAGTGATAATGAGCATCTTCTCATGTGTCCGTTGGCCTTCTATATTGTCTTTGAAGAAATATCTGTTCATGTCTTCTGCCCACTCTTTAATTGGATTATTTGTTTTTTGGATGTTAACTTTGATAAGTTCTTTATATATTTTGAATACCAACCCTTTATTAGAGATGTCATTTATGAATACCTTCTCCCATTCAGTGGGTTGTCTTTGAGTTTTGTTGATTGTTGCCTTCAGTGTGCCCAGGCTTTTTATTTTGATGAAGTCCCAGTAGTTTATATTTTGCTTTTGTTTTCCTTGCCTTAGGAGACACATGTAGAAAAAACTTGCTACAACTCATGTCAAAGAAATTACTACTTGGGTTCTTTTCTAGTATTTGTATAGTTTCAGGTCTCATATTTAGGTCCTTAATCCATTTTTGAATTTATTTTTGTGTAAGGTGTAAGAATGTGGTCCAGTTTCATTCTTTTGCATATAGCTGTCCAGTTTTCCCAGGACCATCTGTTGAAGAGGTTGTCTTTTTCCCATTGAATATTCTTGCCTCCTTTGTCAAAGATTAATTGGCCATATAAACATGGGTTTATTTCTGAGCTGTCTGTTCCATTCCATTGATCTTTGTGCCTATTTTTGTGCCAGTACCAAAATATTTTGATTTCTGCAGTTTTGTAATATAACTTCATATCTGGAATTGTGATGCCTCCAGCTTTGTTTTTCTTTTCAAGATTCATAAATGGACCACTCAGCATCTGGATTGGTACTAATTATGTTCCATTCTTTGTGAAATGGAATTGTCATTTAAGTTCTTGTTTGTAGTTTAGATGAGAAGCCTAGATGAGAAAGGCTGCCAGAGATTTTTGCAGTTTTAATACAATTAATTTACAGATAGCTGTGTAATTATCTCCTGCTATAATTATTAAAACAGGAAGATGAAATCAAGAGTTTAGTTAACAGTAATGGAAACAGAAACATCCCTCTGACCTGTGCCTAGAGGATATTCCTTGATTTTCCCCTATAACTGTTTTGTCCTGAAATAATAAAGAATTAAGTCTTCATATGAGTGCCACAGAAACATGAGGATATTTTTCACCAGTCAGCCTCTGAGAATAAGAATGTTTCATTTTTAGCTGTGTAGGATCCATGGTGTCACTCAGTTACCTTGTCCTAAGCAGGATCTGGTCCCTAGTGTGCTTTTCTCATTAGGTAAATGTCACTGCTGTCCTTAGATCCTTTTCTTAGCAGATGGCCATTTCTCCTATTTTAGTGGGGGAAACTGAGGCTATTAGGTGGAAAGGACTGTAATCTACATATACATTCATTCAAGCCCATTCTTATTTATTTGAGAGAGAGAGCTAGAGAGGGAGCATGCACCAGTTGGGGAGGGGTAGAGAGGGAAACAGAAGATCTGAAGTGAACTCTGTACTGATAGCAGAGAGCCTGATGGGGGGGGGCTCAAACTCATGAACCATGAACTCACGACCTGAGCTGAAGTCAGATGCTTAACCAACTGAGCGACCCAAGTGCCCTAATTCAAGCCCATTCTTAATTCTGAGAGGACAAATAAATACATACACTCTACCTTCCATTCCACCAATGTGTCCTTTTTTACAGTGTTCTTATCAGACTTAAGCTTCTTTCAGAGGACATGCTGCTTCCTCACTGTGCACCCCTCCTGTTGCATCCACTTCCTGCTGCCAAAACCTCATTGTAGCTGGCTCCAAGAATACTCTTCAAGAAGAAAATGGATTTATTTTAACAAAACATGTGATTAAGAGTTGGGATGATTATGTATTAGGTGGAAGGTATAGGCTTCTCATATCAACAAAAGAATAGAAAACAAAAACTTGAGGAAAAACAAAAAGGTCTACTAGAAAGTCATTGTCCAATTAGGAATAAATGGGGCATGATTTTGAGGATTAGAGTAGAGTTTAGGAAAAGATAATCCAGTTGACTTCTCCTCCCCCCTTTTTTTTTTGAAGTATACTCAATCTAGTGTGACAATTTGAGGGACATGGGATTGCATTTCTTTTTCTATATGTGCAAAACACTACTTGATTCTGCTGTGATTACAGATTAATCATATTATAAATGCTATTTATTAACATTTAAGTTTAAGAATCAAGGTATAGGAAAAGCATGGATGGCCTAATTAAAATAATGTAAAATTTACAAAACTTTGAGAGTATAAAACTATAGCTGAAGAATTTCAGAAGAGGAATAGGGGAGAAGAGAGGTCAGGGTAAGTTTGATTAAAACTAGAGCAGCTGTTCTCCAACAAATGTCATGCAAGCTTCATTTTAAAAAGTAAAAAATGTAAAATTATGATACATTTAACCTAGTGTACTTAAAATGTTATTTCAACATAAAATCAGTAGAAAAATTAGTAATAAAGAATTCTACTTTCTTTTTGTATTAAGTCTTCAAAATCTGGTGTATATAGTACACTTCCAGCACATCTCAGTTTGGAATTACACCTCAGTAGCCACCTGTAGCTAGTGGCTACCACATTGGACCTACCACAGTCCTTGGCACGTAGTAGATACTAATAGATGTTCAGAGACTGAAGGAATTATGCAATTGGCATATAAGATGAAGAGACCTAATCCAAGGTAGAGGGACCACAAGACCTACCCTGCGGAGGGTTGTAAGTGGTGGTTAGTAGAACTGTGCTTGTTTCGGTCTCTGGACCATATGATACTCTCAATTTTTCCATCCTCTCCCCTGATGTGAATATTTAGTCTGGAGCCTGAAACCATCAGTTTGGTAGTTACAAAAGAAAGCTTAACTGCTTTCTGTTCAGTGACCCTTTTTATTGGTAAAATTTCACACCTGTTAACCTTTTATTTTCTTAACAGCTTACTCTTTGAAATTACTCATGTGTTTAGCAATTACCATTTTATTTCAACCTCCTTATATATTTTTAAAACCAAGTTACTGCCAGGAATCATTGTTAAATTGAGGATCATTTGGTTGCAAGGAACAAAAACGGATTCAATGTACTTAACAGAATATTGGAGTGACATAGTAGATAATGTCATGGATATCCACAGGCAGAGAATGCACCAGAGTTTCATGTGTTCCACGCAAACAACTAGCAAGTTGGGTATTGAACTTTCCTCACCTGGACTCTCCCCTTTGCTTATCTCTTTGCTTTTCTTCACTGTCTTCTTCATTTTCTTGCATGTCTAGAACCTGACAGCACTCACGACCTGAGCCTCATTGTCCACCACAGTCTAGCTGATTCACTCCCACATTACTAGATGAAAGAATTTGATGGGTTAGCCTTGCCTGTGAATCACATGCAATTTGGTTTTCTTGGACTATGTAACAAGGTACCACAAACTGGGTGGCTAAAAACAGGCATTTATTTTCTCACTTCTGAAAGTCCAAAGTCCAAAATCAAGTTATCCATGGGGTTGGTTCCTTCTGGAGGGTCTAGGGGAGAATCTGTACCACGCATCTCTCCTTGCTTCTGGTGACTGTAGCCGTTCTTGGCTTCCTTTACTTGGACACACGTTGCTCTGATCTCTGGTTTCCTAGTCGCATAGCTTTCCCTTGAGTCTCTGTGTTTTCTTTCTCTTACGAGGACACTGGTCGCTGGCTTTAGGACCTGCACTAATCTATGATGATCACATCTAGAGATCTGTACCTTAATTACATCTGCCAAGACCCTTACTCCAAATAAGATTATATTTTCAGGTTCTGGTTAGATCTGTCTTCTGGAGGTCCAGCATTCATCCTCCTTCAGGAAGTATACTGAAGGGATACTAGAATGGCTTCTACGAATCCATCCCAGGTGCCACCAAATGTCTGGCTATTACACTTCTCTACACAGAACATAATTTCGTACATCTTAGTGTTCCACTAAAAAGTCCCTTTCTCTTATTTTGGGGGTGGAATTAATGACTCCCTTTTGTCATTTTTTTGTAGCACTTTGTACACGCCTCTTTGGCAGCCCTTGCCATATTAGTTTATAGCATTGTGTTTACATGTCTCTTTTCCCCGCTTAAATTGTGAACTTAAAAAAATTGTTTTAAATGTTTATTTTTGAGAGAGAAAGCATGCACGTGCAAGCAGGGGGAGGGGCAGAGAGAGGGAGACATAATCCGAAGCAGGTTCCAGGCTCTGAGCTGTCAGCACAGAGCCCGATGCAGGACTCGAACTCAGGAATCATGAGATCATGATTCAAGTTGCTCTTCTCCACCAGTTCACATTAATCTTCTCTGTTGCACAGATGTTATTTGTGGTAATTCTGTTCTCTCTCTCTCTTTTAATGTTTAATATTTGTTATTTGAGAGAAAAAGCTAATGGTGGAGGAGCAGAGAGAGAATCCCAAATAGGCTCCATGCTATCAGTGCAGAGCCCAATGTGGGGCTCGAACTCATGAACCGTGAGATCATGACCTTAGCCAAAATCAAGGAGTCAGATGCTTAACCAACTGAGCCACCCAGGCACCCCTGTGGTGTTTATGACCTATAAAGTTGCTGAGAACACTAAATTATTGAATAAGACACCATTCTCTCTAGGCAAATAACAAGATTGAGTTCCTGCAAGCCTCTGGTTACAATTATTTCATTAGTTGATCAATATATAACCTTGTTTTATGTGTGTTTTGGCTTAAAGACACCTTATTTAATATATATAGTTGTGTAATCCATGCCTAAATGAAACTTAGCTAATATACATATTTTCTCTGTAAGGCACATCACTTCTTCCACTTGGGAACACTAGCCAGCACCTTAGACCTGTTCTCGAGGGCCATTTTAAACAGCAAAACCACCAACAAAAATGCAGAAAACATGGCTCTAAATAGATGATGAAAAGGATATTTGTATATAGTATGAGATTAAAGTGTCATCTTGTTTCACCACAGCTGGGAACGTGAACATCAGGTGACTGTTTTTGCCAATACACATGTTTGCAAATGACTGTGAAAACATCTAGAGTATTGATTTCGGGGGTACAAATTAAATTTTAGAGGGTGGATTTGCAAACATGGAATCCATGAATAATGAAGGTAGATTGTATCCACCTGGTGTCTCAAATCCCTGAGCCATTGTGTGATTCCACCACCCAATTCTTCGTCTTGGCACCTCTCTGAGGCATTTTTAGGTTCCAGCTTTTCTTATTTTTACCAATTCAGTTACCACTTGATTCACTTCTCATTTTCCCCAAACTGGCTGCCATCCTTTATTTCATGTGTTATTTTCTCTGCTCCCGTTTGTTTTGTGTTGTGTTTCTATACCTTTCCCATAATTTTTGTCGAGTTTGCTGAGAAAATACAGATGAATTAATCAACAAATTCTTACCCAGGATTTTATGTCATACCCAGCACTTTCAGTCAGGTGTTACACATATACTGGGTGTTTACTAAGTACTTGTTGAACAAATTAAAGAAGTGCTATTTTTTTAATGTTTATTTTTTAGAGAGAAAACAAGCAGGGGTGAGGGGCAGAGAGAGAGGAAGACATGGAATCTGAAGCAGGCTCCAGGCTCTGAGCTGTCAGTGCAAAGCCTGACATGGGGCTCGAACCCACAAGCTGTGAGATCATGACCTGAGCTGAAGTCAGACCCTCAACCAACAGAGCCCCCCAGGTGCCCCAAAGAAGTGCTATTTTTATGCATAAGTTTAGTGATGGTAAACAATAAATGGAGTTTTTAATATCTTATGTAGGTAAGGGACTACCCCTTTGTCTCCTTATTTCTGATAAATTCTTTGACTTAGGGAAACATTGCTTGAAGATGATGGGGAATGGGTTTAAAATAAAACAGGCTGGAAGGCATACTTTGTTTTAAAAATAAGTTTTCTTTCCCTTTGCATCATAATCTCTTCCTTAATCTGTTTACTTCCTTTACAGTTTTGTCAGTTGCAAAATAAGGTAAAATTATAGTGCTCACATGAATCCCAGAAATAATCTAATTTAAACTTTTGATTTGTAGAAAACTGAGGGTCAGGCTACCTTAGCTCAATTCTTTGCCCCACCACTAAGTTTGGACAAGTTTCTCAATTGTTTTGGCCTCAGTTTCCTCACCTGTAAAATGGAAATAAACATACTATCAATAATTTTAAGATTGTTGTGAAGATCAAAGGAGATAAAGTTCTTAGTACTGTGCCTGACAAGTGGTAAGATCTCCACATATAACTATCATAATAACCTGCTAAATAAGCAGCTTAGGTAAATAAGTGGTTTAGTTTGGGCTCCTGACTCTCAGTTTAACATGTTTTCTTTTAGATATAAATTAAAATTATAAACCTGTTTTCTGAGTTAGCTACTATTATTTTCTTCCCTTCATCTCTTTCATTTAAAGATGATCACATGATGCATATTTCTATTTCTCTTTTCTAGCTAAAGATATTCTCAGCATTTCACCCATTACCACATTTTTAATCACTTCCTGAAGAGAAAATTTAAAATTTAGTCATTCCTTTTAATTGTTTATGACACTTTCAGATGGTATTTTTCCTGTAAAGTTGAGTACTCTCACGGAAGCACATTTTTTTCCAGTTACAATAATGTACTTCACTTCCCAGCATAAATGGGTTAAGTGCCACACTGGCTTGGGCTTTGCTTAAAAGCAAAGAGAAAGCTCCCAGGCAACCAGAGAGGAAATAGTCAAACATCTCTATGTCGATAAATTCCAAATTCCACTCCCTGTCCTAACATGGCCTGTAGGGGACAGAGCACTTTTGATGGGGATCCTTTGAACCGGCAGGACATCTTCTGGATACCACAGAGAGGTGAGTGCCACGTTCAGAGTCTAATAACTCCAATCCTTGCAAATTGGGCCTCTTTTTCTATTATGTGAGGGTCTTTTTCTGCTTTCTTCAGTGAAACTATGGGTCAGAACCCAGCACATAAATTACTCCTTAGTTAGACTGCTCTTTGGTAATTACAGGGAATCTCATCTTTTGGCAGCTAATGTTTTAATGTTTGCTTATTTTTTGAGAGAGAGAAAGCAAGCTGGGGAAGGGCAGAGAGGGAGAGAGAGATCCCAAGCAGGCTCTATGCTTTCACTGCAGAGCTCTATGTGGGGCTCGAACTGACAAACTGTGAGATCATGACCTGAGCTGAAACCAAGAGTGGGACACTTAACTGACTGAGCCATCCAGGTGCCCCTTTTGGCAGTTAATGTTTTAAAATGCTGCAGCAGGGGTGGAAATCATGGGGGCCAGAGGTCAGGGGCTGGTGAAAGTATGTGAATATAATGGATTTATCTTTCTGAAACTCTAGGCTAGAGAAAATTAAACCTAGGAAGAAAGGTTCGAAGGAAGATTCTTTCGTGTATTGGTGTTTTGTGGCAGCAGGGTTGAGGGACAGTAAATCACTAATAGCTACTGTTTTTGGTGGAAAGAGTCTAAGCTTTGGAATAAGACAGTCATGGGTTTGAATCTCAGCGATGCCACTTATAAACTAAATGATTTTTGGACTGGTTACATAATATCACTGAGCCACAACTTCCATATCTATAAAGCAGAGATAATAATATCTTCTCCACAGGGATTTTTAGTAGACCAAGATATAATTTGTGTAATATAATTAGCACATTGGAGACTCTCACTATCATATCACAATTATGTTTTTGCCAATCTTGCTGCTAGCATCTCAAAATGTTCTTTGTATGAAGGCACCTTGAGTGGATTTATAGATTTTGAAACTGAATGTGGTATTTTGACAGCTTTTTCTTTTTACATTTAGATACAATGGCACATAACATTAGTTTTAGGTGTACAAAATAATGATGTATATTTGTATATATTGTGAAACGATCACCACAATAAGTCTAGTTAACAACCATTATTATACATAGTTAAGGAATTTGGTGGGACTGAATGAGGCTGGGCAGCTTGCTGCTTGCTTCCTCTCTCCCATCAGTAGAGTTCACGGGTTCTTAATTAAACCTGCAGCCAGAGTGCTGTCCCTAGAATTTATTCCTTCTTTTCCCATCCTTTAAAAACCCAATTCCATGCTATGCATGGTTTCTGATACAGAATGGATATCAACATACATTAAGTGAATGTATGAATAAATGAATGAATGAAAGTAGGACCAGCGCTGGGAAAACACATACATTTTTGTACAAGTGTATTCAGATGAAAGTTTGCATCTAGGATGCACCCTTGAGTGGGAACTTTTGAGTTGCCAAAGGACACCTTTGTGTGTGTGTGTGTGTCTACGTGTGTGTGTGTGTGTGTGTATAATGGAATGCTAGACAGTAAACCCCCACACACACTATTTCTTTTGCTTTGGTCATATGAGATAAGATGCAGTAAGGCAGAGATAATTTAACATGTTAGCATTTTTAGCAGAAACTGGCAGAGGAAGTATCTCCTCCTTTGTTTCTTGCTTCTTGTTCCCAGTCAGTGTGCATAGCCAGTAATAATTCCTTGGATTTGTTTCCAGTCCTTCTAAAAGTAGCTATTACTGTGTTTATACCTTTAAGGATAAGACACCACAGGTTACTTAAGTGGCATCACTATATGTTCTCAGAGTCCTTTAGTCCAACATGGAATATTCATAGTGTTGTTTGAGAATTCTGGGTCTCCATTAAATGCTGTATTCATCTGAGGTCCCATAATGAGATGTATATTTCTAGGAAGTGACCTTTTATTGAAGACAGTTGTTCAAAGATGCTGCATTTTAGAAGTTAGGGCTGATGACCAGGGAGTACAGGAAATGATTTGCTTTCCTCCAGAGCAAGGCATAATCTTTTTGAATTTTCTGTGGCCCAGAGTGTTGGTACACCTGGAATTGCTTAGATTTAGGAAGGCTAATTTACCTCATTTAAGACTTCAAGAGACTGATGTGGGTTTTTTTTTTAAATACAGATTTTCATGAAATTATTCTTGTGCCTAAATTCAGACAATAGCTTAGAAACGGTAGCCTAAAAAAAAATAATTTATGCATGTCTTCATGTAAGCACATGCTTTCAAGTAAGTTTTAAAAGAAAAGTTTCCAGAGCCTTAGGAATCTATCTTTACCGCCTACCGGTTCTGATGAAGGTGATATGTGATACCAATCACACCCTCCTCCTGAACTGTCAAAGTTCTCTCCAATTTGCCAGGAAATGTGCTAAAACAGCAGAGCACAAAGTCCTCCCCTACATAGTAGATCCATTCGCCATGGGGAGATAGCACAGCTAACAGTCACCACCTTCTCTGTCATTGAAACTAAAGCTTTTGTTACCTGCATGTTCATGAGGACCACTGTGTTTGATCTGTTGGACACCACAAAGTGCTCTGGGTTTTTAGGAAGCAGTATCACACTATTGACAGTGATATCTGTCCCTGTAGTACTGCCTAGAGATTTAAAGGTATTTGAACATTATGTGGTCTTCATATCTTTGCAGTGCCATCATTGGTGCAGGATGCACCAATAATGTCATCTTGTGTAAAAGTTGTTTCACTAACAAAGGAAGAATAGCCATGAAATTCCTTCAGGGTTTTCCCAGATTTTAACATTAAAAAAATCTTTTTTAAATGTTTAATTTTGAGAGAGAGCACGAGTGGGGGAAGGGCAGAGAGAGAGGGAGACACAGAATCTGAAGCAGGTTCCAGGTTCTGAGCTGTCAGCACAGAGCCCAGTGCAGGGCTCGAACCCATGAACCATGAGATCATGACCTGAGCCGAAGCTGGACGCTTAACTGAGCCACCCAGGTGCTACATCCCAGATTTTAAACCAGGAATTCTAATTGGTCAAAAGAGGCACTAAGGATATGACACCTATGATAAGAAGAGTTTAGACAGGTGACACCTGTACTGTGTGCCCAAAGAAGGAGAGGATAGTCTTTGTAATGACTCACATCCCTTGTTCAGGGTCTCCTCCTCTAAATCATTCATCAGAGAAGTATTCACAGAATCACAGCAATGGTGGAGATTTGTAGTTTTGAGTTTTCTTTCATCAAGATTGTGGTTAGGTCTAGCAGTTGCCTTTTTTGGAGTATACCACTGCAGTACCAGGAAGTTTCATCATTTCCTCCAGGAGATAGTACTCTATCAACTTCTACCTTTTTTAACCGTCAATGTTTTAAGGTCTGAGGTGAGCGCTCCTTTTTGTTCTCAAAGTCTCCTTCCATTTAAGATATAATTAGTCAAGTAGTTTCCTGCAACTAAATGACAATGATGGTTTTCCAGGTCCACCTGAGGTTACACCCAGATTTTTCTTGGCTGGAGTTTAGAGTGTACTCAAGCTCTTCAACTGCATATTTACCCACTGGTTTACTCTCACAGATAACTACGATGGCTTTGTACACAGATTTTGCTACTTGAACTCCCAACTGAACTTATTTCTAAGTCCCTGGGAGGCACCTCACATTTGTTCATATCTACTACCCACAAGTAATCTCTTTGTGGTGGTCCTCTGGTATTGGAGAGAATGTGGAAAAGGCACTGGAGGATAGGCAAATGGTAGAATGAGGGGCACTCACCATATTGCACCAATTGTTGGCTTTCTGCAGTCATTAGAGTCAAATGAGTCATTGGCTCATTTCTCTCTTTAGATGCTCTGCTCTCATTGCACTATTAGAATTACAGCACTTACCATGTGGTATTTGCTATTACTATCCATGATTCTGTCTCTGCAAGTAGATCTATGGTTCTCAATTCTTTTTTTCTTCTCAGACCCATTTGGAGGGATATGATTTGGAGCCATCAGTAATAGTAGCTCACTCTGGACTGTGGCATCCTCTCCACCCTCTGACTCCCTTTCCTTGTTAAAAAAAAAAAAAATCACTGAACTAGGGACACCTGGGTGGCTCAGTTGGTTAAGCATCCAACTTCGGCTCAGATCTTGATTTTGCATTTCACAAGTTTGAGCCCCACATCCGGCTCTGTGCTGACAGCTCAAATCCTGGAACCTGCTTCGGCTTCTGTGTCTTTGTCTCTCTCTCTGCCCCTCCACTCATGTTCTTTGTCTCTGTCTCTCTCAGAAATAAACATTAAAAAAAAGCCACTGAACTAGAGTGAAATTGGGGGCAGGATGATCTTTTATTCCAAGCATCTGATGTGTGTCTGGGACATTGATGAATGAACAACACAATGCCAGAGGCCACCAGCTGATTCAAGGGAGAGTCAGAGCTAGAACGCAGGCAGTGTCAACTTCTAGAATGCTCCTCTCTTCAACTACTGCAGTTTTTCTATCTTTGTCTCTGAGCATGATTTAGTACTGTTGATTTTTTTCAGAAAGGGTCTTTTTAAATTCACAAATAATAGATGGGTCTTTTTAAATTCACAAATAAATTCTCATTCCCATTAAAAACATTCCCATTGTTTTTAAAATATTCAACAGTTAACATTGATGAGATTTTAAAAACATAAAACCCCATGTTAGAATAACAATTTTAGCTTTAATATCTATAATTATTCATTTACTCAATTACTGAGAATTTGAGCTTTAATACAGTTTTCATGGTTGGGCCTCCCTCCATTTCCAGAATGCTTTTAGATCTAATATAAAGGTGTGACTTCTAGCTAAGAGATGGAGAAAATTAAGACAATGTTCTGAATAATTAGGCACTAAAAATGCCATTAGTATTACATTTAATTTTAAAGAACACATTTATTCTTTATTTAAAAATTGTAAAATTTCTCTTTGTTTTGTGCTCATTAAATCAAAACATTTATTTCCTGAGAGAATAGCTACTGCTGTTGAGTAACATGTGTTTACTATTTGCTATTGTGGAACCAGCAAACATTGTTTCCTGATGGTATTTTTATTATTATAGACCCAGATTCTTTCTGCTTTATTGCCATAGGCATTTTCAATTAGTAAGATATTTCAATTGATTCGCGTAAGAGAAAATCTTATTCCTTGTGGTTTTCTCCAGAAATGATGCTTGTGAACTTTTCTCAAATGATTTGTTGAGAACTCCTTTTTTTTCTTATAATCTGTCAAATGAAAATGTGGCATCCTTTATCTCTTCCTGAAATGAGTTCTTGCTTTTACATTTGCTTGACCCTTAGATTATTCCACCATCTCACGTGGGATGAGATAAGAAGGAAGCAGCCTTTTTGTCCTAATCAATTCCATTACCAGTATTGTATGCCTACCATGCCTACCTTAAGTAGGTACTTAGGTAGTTAGGCTTCAAAGAGAAATAAGAGAAGCTTCACTATTCAAAAGCACTATGTAGAGAAGCCAACAGGTAAACTGTTAAACACCAATCTGTGTGACACATGCTAAGGTATAAGTGGCATGGAGAAGAGTTGGTGTCCAGGGAGGAAATGGCTAGCCAACTCCATCTGAGGCTTCAGGGAGGTGTTCAGGGAAGGTTAGCCTTGAGATGAGTCTGGAAGGTGGGATTAGTTTGCCAAAAATGAGGCTAAAAGGACATTGTAGGAAGAAGGAACCACATGAACAAAGCGTGGGGATGTAAAATACCATGACAATTTGGGGAAATTGTAAGTTGTTCTATTTGGCTGCTGTGTTTAGGGCCTGAGGCAGACACCAGATGATGGTCTCAGATCTATACAACCGAGAGTACTTACTTCTGGAGTATATTTTTCGTAGCTGGTGTACTTTTCACATTACATAGTAGAATGAATTATGGACAAATTAAATGTTGACTGGGGTTGATGCAGTAACTATGAAAGGATCTATATGATGATGGCCAAAAATATAGTAAGATGAAAAAAAGATTCTGCCTGAAACCCCCCAGAATCTGTCATTGGAAATGGAGTTGTTTAAGAGATAGGAAACTAACTTTTGACTGATGACGTTTTCAGTTCTCTCCTCAGCCTGCCTGCATTGACTTGGGGATGATGTGGGCCCATGCACTGTGGACACTCCTCCTACTCTGCAAGTTCAGCCTGGCAGGTAGGTTGACCTGTGCCCTTTTATGGACTGTGTAGTTATTTTTAACTTCTTTGGATAAGAACTGTTAATTTGAGTGCAAATGGCCTCCTGGACCATGAGCGCATGTGGGTGAACAAGGGATTCGTGACCTCCCTGAATTTGTGTGGGTGGGTGTGTAGATGTTGATGTACACATATGTGTGTGCAAATTTGGCAAGATAGCCTATCACATTTTCAAAGGGAGATAAGACCTCCCAAAAGGCCAACGTCCAGTGTTTTAGAGTGGTAGTAAATTCTTGTATGAATAGTTTTTGTGTGAGGAGCAGTGGTTGCATATAAACACACACAAAAATAAAAAAATATATTTTCACAGTATTTTCAGTAATTTCCAAGGATATAAAGGGAAATGATGAAATACCGCATTTTTACAAGGGCCCATCTCAAGACTATGTGCCCGATATTCATAAACTACCTTGCAGATGTAATATCCGTTAGTTTGATTGCATCTTATGTTAAACAAATTAAGACCAGAGAGGAAAAGTGGGGATTGGGTACTGGGAACATAGAGAAGGCATCATGTCATGTACCGCTTTGCTAGGGCTGTCATAGCTACAAACTGGGTGGCTTAAATGACAAAATTTTTTTTTTCTTATAGTTTTGTAGGCTAAAAGTCCAAGATCAAGGTGCCTGTAGGGTTGATGTCCTGACACCTCTCTCCTTGGGGCATAAATGGCATTCTTCTTGGTGCCTCTTCATATGGTCATCCCTCTTGTTTGTCCTAATTTCCTTTTCTTATAAGTACACCAGTTGGATTGGATTAAGGCCTACCCTAATGGCCTCCTGTTAACTAATAGCTCCTTAAGGCCCTGTCTACAAATACAGTCACTTTCTGAGGTACTGGGGGTTAGGCTTCAACATATGAATTTAGGCATATACAATAAATACCGTCACACGTAGTAATTGGAGGTGACCAAGAGGCAGATAATGTCTTCCAGGCCTCTCTTTTGCCATGGCCTGCCTTGTTGCCCCCTAGGGTATTCCCGTGGTACTTAGGAGTTTATTATAGACAATATAGACACATAGGCCTTTATCTCTCTGTGTCATCTAACCTCTTTTGGCCCATTCAGAAACCAAAAATTGGTCCCAGTTACCCAATTTACAGTTCAAATTATGTGCATCATGGCTCCTATCAACTCACCCTTCCCCTCAACGTACCTTTTTCTGTCTCCTATCTGTGGCTTCTTCTCTTATTACCTTTTACTTGTACCATGTCTTATGTAACTGGCTCCAGTTCCCACCAGACTTCCCTTCTACACTATCCTTCCTTTGATCTCTGATCAGCCCTGCCTTTCTTCTATTACCAGACACTTTTCAAAACACTAACTTTGGGGGCACCTGGGTGGCTCAGTCAGTTAAGCGGCTGACTTTGGCTCAGGTCATGATCTCGTGGTCTGTGAGTTCGAGCCCCGCTTCGGGCTCTGTGCTGACAGCTCAGAGCCTGGAGCCTGTTTCAGATTCTGTGTCTCCATCTCTCTGACCCTCCCCTGTTCATGCTCTGTTTCTCCCTGTCTCAAAAATAAATAAAACATTAAAAAAAAATTAAAAAAAACCTAACTTTGCAACAGCACCTAAGTGATATAAGCATATAGGAAAGAAGGGAGATCGGGAACATTTTAATTTTGAAAAATGTTCTTTTTGCATGTGGACAGTTCTCTGATAAGCAAGAATATTCCCCTTAGAGGAAGTTAATGAATATTTCCCTTTTTATACACATAGGGAAAATAGTTATTTTGAGAAATAGGAATATAGTTGTGGATTGTTTTTGAAGGTGTGGGGCAAGGATAGATATGTACCAATGGTAAATCTAGCTTTCAGATGTCCATTTTTAAAAAATAAAAATTCTGTTTTTGAATAATTTAGATTTATAGGAAGCTTGTGAAGATAGTGCAGAGAGCTCTTACATAACCCTCATCCAGCTATCCCCATTATTAATATCTTATTATACCATAGTACATTTGCCAAAACTCAGAAACCGATACTGACACATTAGTACTGACTAAATTCCAGACTTTATTTAGATTTCACTAGTTTTTTTTATTAATGTTTTCTCTCTGTTCCAGGATTGAATTTAGGGTACCATATTGCATTGCATTGTCACAACTCCCTAGTCTCTTCTGGTCTGTGACAGTTTGTTAGTCTTTCCTGGTTTCTCAAGGTCTTAACACTCTTGAGTACTTGCCAGTACTCCTGGGTTTTGTAATAAGTACAAGGGAGGTGAAGTGCCCTTGTTATTCTATCACAGGTTGTGGCAGCCTTCAGATGAAGAGTTGATATTCTAATTAGAGATCATGAATAAGACCTAAAATCAGCATCCTGTTTGCCAAGATGTGGAAACGGGAGGATGATAGATGTATAGGCTCTGTGAATCATGGTGGTTCCATTACATAAAGTAAAAGCAGTTGACATGTGCAGGGTCACACCAGATAACTGAGGCTGGAAATGTAAGTAAAGCAAGCAAGTAAAAGTGAAGCCTAATATTGTTTGTTGATTTGGTTCCTTCTTCTTCCAGTTCTTTCCAGCCTCCTATTTGTGATAAAACAAATCTCAAATGACCTAAAATACATAGATAGAATGTTATGAGGATATATGAAAAGAGGAGAGAAAACTACTGATAAAATGAGTTCTACTCCCAAGTCTTAGAATCCTGGATTTTCACAGCAGACCATTTTTTTACATTAGTCAGGGAAATTGTTTATGCTGCAAAAATAAACAAGCTTCAAATCTTAGTATTCAAAACAGCAAACTGTGTATGTCCATCAGAGGTAAGTAGGATCCCAGGGTGATGAAGGCTCTACCATCCTAAGACACTGTCATATCAGTGTGGATTTTCAGTGTGTGCAGGAACAGAGGAAGGAGAGAAAGGACAATTGTACACCAAAACTTAAATGCTCCTCTCAGGTCATTGGCCACAGCAAGTCATGTGGCCATGGCTAATTTCAAGGGAGCAAGAAAATAAAATCTTACCATAAGTCCAAGAAGGGGAGATATTGATGAACACTGAAGATACTAGTGAACTTATATTTTATTCATCACAAATCTCTTCTCTAATACTAGAGTAGGGGATCAGAATACTCCATTCCAAAATATGCCATTGGGATTATTTTGATGTGGAGGTAGATGAGAATCAACAAATGCAGTAATGAAGCCTACTCCATTAGTTTCCCACATGTATTTACCTTCCTGCAGTTTGCTACCCTTGAAAACCTAAATTCCTTTTCCTTTGTCTGGTCTCTTCACAAATTTATTGTATTTTTAAGATACTATGTGAGCTCAAGATTTAACCACCTTTTTGAGTTATTCTTCACTGAGGTTTATCCTGCATCATGTGTACTGCATATGTTAATAACTGTTTTCTCTTTCTTTTTTTTTTTTAACGTTTATTTATTTTTGAGACAGAGAGAGACAGAGAATGAACGGGGGAGGGTCAGAGAGAGAGGGAGACACAGAATCTGAAACAGGCTCCAGGCTCTGAGCGGTCAGCACAGAGCCCGACGCGGGGCTCGAACTCACGGACCGTGAGATCATGACCTGAGCCGAAGTCAGACGCTTAACCGACCAAGCCATCCAGGAGCCCCAACTGTTTTCTCTTTTAATCTGTCTTTTGTTAGTCTCATTTTATAAGAACCCAGCTGCAGAACATAGGAGGGTAGGAGGAACAGGATTTTTTCTTCTCATATACCAATATTTATATAAGAATATTGCTTTCTTGCCATATTTCAAGCAGTAAGGACAAGACAAATGTAGCTCCTTTAAAAAGCTCACATGGAATGGAAAATCATTTTTAAAACCACTTTCTACTTTCCTGATACCTGGGGAACCAAATGGTTCTGGTGATGGGAACAAGCTGTTTGACTCCCCTTTTGACCCATGCCTTTTATATATATTAATTAAAGCTTCTGAAGGAATGAAGGAGAGGTATTCAAAGATGACCAGGAAAGTAAAGATATTGAGTTTTGACATGGTTGGTTTTGAATCATAAGGACTTATTCCTACATGAGATTTTGTGGCTGGCTTTGGATTCAGCCAGTGCAAGGCAAAGTAAGAATGAGAAGGAAATAAAATAGGACTATAAGAAGCCAAAATGAGACTAGCACAAGACCAAAGAATATCCTGGGGATACAGAGAAAAACTTGTTTCCTTGTTCTCCAGCAAAGGCTCAACTTTGAAATCCTGCTAAAAGTGAGTGTAATGGGTGTAAGTGAAATGGAGGGTGAAGGGCAAGCTAATATTTAATGAATATTTCAAGCAAACTTGTCCAAAGAATTGAAGACCGACCCACATGTATACACAAATGCACACATGTGTATCCTGCCATCATCTCTGAGTCACGGAGGCAGAGCGAATTGGTCAGTGTGAAAGTTGTTCCTCTCGGGATATTATGGGATGACCTTTGGTTCACTGCCTCATAGGCTTTTGCTTGTTTCCACTGACAGTTGTGAATCTGTTTGTATTCTGATTGCTCACCCAAGAAATTCTCCATGGAGGTTTTCAAGCTGCGTGGACTCTTAGAAGAATGTGTTACTGGTCTAGCTTCTAATTTCCATTTACCATGAAGCAGTTGGTTCAGGTCTAGTTATGCTGGTCTTTTTAAGCCCTTGGACTTGGAGATCACCATCTTTGTCATGGTTTTCAGCATGAAAATAGTAAAGATGGAAAATCTTTTCTAGATTAAGTTTTATGTTAATTCCAATGTAATTAGCATACAGTGTTAAATTAGTTTCAGGTGTACAATATAGTGATTCAACAATTCCATACATCACCTGGTATTCATCAAAACAAATGAACTCCTTAATCCTCTTCACCTATTTCACCCATCCCCCACCTCACCTCCCTTCTGGTAATCATCAGTTTGTTCTCTAAGGGTCTATTTCTTTGTATCTCTCTCTCTCTCTCTTTTCCCTTTGCTTGTTTGTTTTGTTCTTCAAATTCCACATATGAATGAGATCATATTGTATTTGTCTTTCTCTGATTGATTTATTTTGCTTAACATTATACTCTCTAGCTCCATCCATATTGTTGCAAATGGTAAGATTTCATTGTTTTTTATGGCTGAATATTATTCCATTATCTATCCTATTATATCTGTATCTGTATATATCTATATATACATATATATCTATATATATAGTGGAATATTTATATATATATATTTATATATATATATAATTCATCTTCTTTATTCATTCATCTATCGATGGACATTTGGGCTGCTTTCACATCTTGGCTATTGTAAATAATGCTGCTATAAACATAGGGATGTATGTGTCCTTTTCAATTAGTGTTGTTATATTTTTTGGGTAAATACCAAGTAGTATGATTACTGGATTGTAGTATAGTTCGGTTTTTAACTTTTTGAAGAACCTCCATACTGTTTTCTACACTGGCTGCACCAGTTTGCATTCCCACCAATGGTGTAAGAAAGTTCCATTTTCTCTACATCCTCCCCAGCACCTGTTGTTTCTTGTGCTGTTGATTTTTAGCCATTCTGATGTGTGTGATGATGAGTGAAGTTGAGGAACATTTTGTGTGTTGGCTAGCCATTTAGATGTCTTCTTTGGAGAAATATCTGTTCATGTCTTCTGACCATTTTTTAGTTTAATTATTTGGGTTTTGGTTGTTGAGTTTTATAAGTTCTTTATATATTTTGGGTACTAACCCTTTATCAGAAATGTCATTTGCAAATATCTTCTCCCATTCAGTGGGTTGTCTTGAGTTTTGTTGATTGTTTTCTTCACTGGGAAGAAGCTTTTTATTTTGATGCAGTTCCCATAGTTATTTTTGCTTTTATTTCCCTTCAGGAGATATATCTAGAAAAATGTTGCTACAGCTGATGTCAAAGAAATTATTGCCTGTGCTCTCTTCTAGGATTTTTATGATTTCAAGTGTCACATTTAGGTCTTTAATCCATTTTTTAAAAGTTTATTTACTTGTTTTTAGAGAGAGAGAGAGAGCATGAGTGAGCGAGCACAAGTTGGGGAGATGCAGATAGAAGGAGAGACAGAATTCCAAGCAGGCTCCACACCTTCAGTACAGAGCCTGATGTGGGGCTCAAATTCACAAACTGTGTGATCATGACCTGAGTTGAGATCAAGAGTCAGATGCTTAAATGATTGTGCCACCCAGGCGCCCCGGTCTTTAATCCATTTTTTAAAGTTTATTTATTTATTTTGAAAGAAGGAAAGCACAAGCAGGAGAGGACCAGAAAGAAAAGGAGAGAGAATCCCAAGCAGGCTCCACATTATCAGTGCAGAGCCTGACTCAGGGTTCGAACTTATGAATTGTGAGATAAACCTGAGCCAAAATCAAGGTTGGATGCTGAACCACCCAGGTGCCCCTAACCACTTTGAATTTTTTTGTGTGTGTATGGTGTAAGAAGGTGGTCCAGTTTCATTCTTTTGCACGTTGCTGTCCAGTGTTCCCAGCACCATTTATTGAAGAGGCTGTCTTTTTTCTACTGGATATTCATTTCTGCTTCATCAAGGAATAATTGACCATATAATTGTGGGTTTATTTCTGGGTTTTCTTTTCTGTTTTGTTAATCTATATGTCTTTTTTTGTGTCAGTACCATACTGTTTTGATTACTGCAACTTTGTAATGTAACTTGTGGTCTGATATTGTGATGCCTCCTGCTTTGCTTTTCTTTTTCAAGATTGCTTTGGCTGTTTGTTTGTTTGTTTTTGTGGTTCCATATAAATTCTAGGATTATTTGTTCTAGTTCTGTGAAAAAATTTGTTGGTATTTTGATAGGGATTGCATTAAATGTGTAGATTGCTTTGGGTGCTATAGACATTTTAACAATATTTGTTCTTTGATCCACAAGTATTGAATATCTTTCTGCTTCTTTGTGTCATCTTCAATTTCTTTCATCATTGTTTTATAGCTTTCAGAGTTCAGGTCTTTCACCCCTTTGGTTAAGTTTATTATTAGGTACTTTATTATTTTTTTGAGCACTGGTTAATAGGGTTGCTTTCTTACTCTGTTAATCTGTTGGTTCATTATTTAGTATATAGAAATGTAACAAATTTTATATGTTGATTTTGTATCCTAAGTGTTTACTATCAATTCTAGTAGATTTTGGTGGAGTCTTGAGGGTTTTCTGTGTGATGTCATCTGCAAATGTGAAAGTTTTACTTCTTCCTTACCAATATGGATGCCTTTTATTTCTTTTTGTTGTCTGATTGCTGTGGCTAGGACTTTTGGCACTGTGATGAATAGAAGTGGTTAGAGTGGACATTCTTATCTTGTTCCTGATGTTAGGGAAAAGCTCTCATTTCTTCCCCTTGAGTATGATGTTAGCTGTGGGTTTTTCATATATGGCTCTTATTAAGTTGAACTATGTTCCCTCTAGATCTACTCTGTTGAAGATTTCTATCATTAATGGGTGTTGTATTTTGTCAAATGCTTTTTTGCATCTACTGAAATAATCATATGGTTTTTATCCTTTCTCTTAATGATCTGATGTATCACATTGATTGATTTACAAATGTTGAACCACCTTTGCAAACCAGGAATCTCACTGTATCATGATGAATGACTTTTTAAAAATTTATCATTGGATTCAGTTTACTGGTACTTTGTTGAGGTTTTTTGCATCTATGTTCATCAGAGGTACTGGCCTATATACTTCTCTTTTTTTTGGTGCAGTCTTGAACTGGTTTTGGTATCTGGGTAATGCTGGCTTCATAGAATGAATTTGGAAGTTTCCTTCCTCTTCTGTTTTTTGGAATAGTTTGAGAAGAATGGGTGTTAACTATTTTATTTTACTTTATTTTATTTTATTTATTATTTTAGAGAAAGAGAGCATGAGTTGGGGGCAGGAAGGGGGGGGAGAGAGAGAGAGAGAGAGAGAGAGAGAGAGAATGAATGAATGAATGAATGAATGAATATGAATCTCAAGCAGGCTTCCTGACCTTGATGCAAGTCACCATTGTATGAACCATGAAATCATGACCTCATGACCTGAGCTGAAATTGAGTGGGATGCTTAACTCCACTGAGTCACCTCAGGCGCCTCTGTTGGGAGTGTTTTGATTACTGATTCAAGTTCCTTTCTAGTAATGGATCTGTTCAAAGTTTCTATTTCTCCCTGTTTCAGTTTTGGTAGGTTATATATTTCTAGTAATTTATCCATTTCTTCTAGGTTGTCCAGTTTCTTGGCATATAATTTTTTGTAACATTCTCTTACAGTTGTTTGTATTTCTGTAGTGTTGGTTGTTATTTCTCCTCTTTCATTTTTGATTTTGTTTATTTGAGTTCTCTCTCTCATGAGTTTTTTTTTTTTTGATGACCTAGAGGCTTATCAATTTTATTGATTTTTTTCAAAGAACCAACTCCTGCTCATTGATCTGTTCTATTATTTTTTGTAGTTTCTGTAACATTTATTTCTGCTCTAATCTTTATTATTTCCTTCCTTCTGCTGGTTTTAAGTTTTGTTTGTTGTTTTTTTCTAACTCCTTTACATGTAAGGTTAGGTTGTTTACTTGAGACTTTTCTTGCTTCTTGATATAGGCCTATATTACCATAAATTTTCCTCTTAGAACCCATTTTGCTGAATCCCAAAGATTTAGACTATTCTGTTTTCATTTTCATTTGTTTCCATCTAAATTTTATTTCTTCTTTGATTTCTTGTTTGATGCGTTCATTGTTTAGTAGCATATTATCTAACCTCTATGCATTTGTGGTCTTTCCAGATTTTTTCCTGTGGTTGATTTCTAGTTTTATAGTGTTGCAGTCAGAAAAGATACATGCTATGACTTTGATCTTTTTGAATTTGTCGTGACTTGCCTTGTGACCTAATATGGGATCTAGTCTGCAGAATGTTCCATATGAATTTGAAAAGAATGTGGATACTGATGTTTTAGGATGGGCGTTCTGAATATATCTGTCAGATTCAGCTGGTCCAATGTGTCATTCAAAGCTGATGTTCCCTTGTTGATTTTCTGTGTAGATGATCTCTTTATTGATGTACATGGGACTTTAAAGTCCCTTACTATTACTGTATTACTATTGATTATTTTCTTTATGTTTGTTGTTAACTGTTTTATGTATTTGGTTGCTACCATATTGAGTGCATAAACACTTACGACTGTTATATATTCTTATTAGATTGTCCCCTTTGTAATTATATAGTGTCCGTCTTTGTCCTTTGTTACAGTCTTTGTTTTAAAGTCTATTTTGTCTGGGGGTGCCTGGGTGGCTCAGTCGACTGAGCTTCTGACTCCAGCTCAGGTCATGATCTCATGGTCTGTGAGTTCGAGCCCCACATCAGGCTCTGTGCTGACAGCTTGGAGCCTGGAGCCTGCTTCAGATTCTGTGTCTCCCTCTCTCTCTGACCCTCCCCCGTTCATGCTCTGTTTCTCTCTGTCTCAAAAATAAGTAAACATTAAAAAAAAATAAAGTCTATTTTGTCTGATATAAGTATTGCTACTCCACCTTTCTTTTGACACCCATCTGCATGATAAATGTTTCTCTATTCCCTCACTTGCAGTCTGTAGATATCTTCAGGTCTGAAATTAGTCTCTAGTAGGCAGCATATAGATGGATCTTGTTTTTATTAATCCATTCTGTCACTGTGTGTCTTTTGATTGGAGCATTTAGTCTATTTACATTCAAAGTAATTATTGATCTGTATGTTATTTATTGCTATTTTGTTACTTGTTTTGTGGTTGTTTCTATGGTTTTTCTCTGATCCTTTTGTCTCTTGCTCTTTTTTGTGGTTTGCTGGTTTTCTTGGTGATATACTTGTATACCTTCCTCTTTATTCTGGGCATATATATTACTGTTTTTTAAATTTGTAGTTATCATAGATTTGTACATAACATCTAATGCATAGAGCAGTCTGTATTAAGTTGATGGTTGCTTAAGTTTGAACCCATTTTTTACTCCTTTCCCCCATGTTTTAGGTATATGGTATCATATTTTACATCCTTTTATTTTGTGAATCCTTTGTGAAAAAAACCTTTCATTGATTTTTACAGATGTACTTCTTTTTCACACTCTCATTTATGGTCTTTCCTTTCTACTCACAGAGTCCCCCTTAATATTTCTTGCAGGGCTGGTTTAGTAGTCATGAACGCCTTGGCTTTTGTGTCTGAAACTGAAACTCTTTATCTCTCCTTATATTCTGAATGATAGTCTTGCTGGCTAGAGTATTGTTGGCTGCAAATTTTTCCCTTTCAGCACTTTGAATATATAATGCCATGCCCTTCTGGTCTGCAAAGTTTCTGATGAAAAATCTGCTGATATCCTGATAGGGTTTCCCTTGTATGTAACTGTCTTCTTTTCTCTTGCTGCTTTTAAGATTTTTTTCTTCACCACTAATTTTTACCATTTTAATTAGAATGTGTCTTTGTGTAGACCTCCTTGGGTTGATTTTTTGGGGGTCTCTGACTCCTGTATCTGGATATATATTTCCTTCCCCAGGTTAGGAATATTTTCAGCTATTATTTCTTCAAGTAAGCTTTTGCCCCCTTTTTTCTCTCTTCTTTCTCTGGGATCGCCATAATGTCTGTGTTATCAGATATAATGGAGTCACTGAGTTCCCTAAGACTATTCTCAATATGTATGATTTTTTTTCCTCTCGTTTGCTCAGCTTGGTTACTTTCCATTACTTTGTCTTCCAGGTCATTAATTTGTTCCTCTGTTTCATTTAGCCTGCTCTTTATTCCATCAAGTGTATTTTTAATTTATTTATTGTGTCCTTCATCTCTGATTCTTTTTTATCTCTTTGTCAAGTGTCTCACTGATGTCCTCTACTCTTTTCCCCAGTCCAGTGAATATCTTTATGATCCTTACTTTAAATTTAAATTCTCTGTCAGGCTTATTACTCATGTCTGTTTTGCTTAGGTCTCTTGCTGTGATTTGGTCCTATTCCTGTGCTTGGGATATATTTCTCTGTCTCCTGATTTTTTTTGTAATTCTCTGTATATGTTTCTCTGTGTTAGGTAAGTCAACTATGTCTTCTGCTCTTGAAGGTAGTGAACTTAAAAAGAAGAAGTCCTTAAGTATCCTGTAGTGCAGTGTCCCCTGCTTCCCAGGGCCTGTCACTTCAGATAGTTTCTCTTGTGTGTGTTGTATGTGCTTTGCTGTGTTCTTGTATCTTTTCCCTTTAGTTTAGTTGTCTGTAGTGGCTCTTTTTGCCTACTGTGGGAAGTACTTGGTCCCTGGCAGGTGTGGCCTGCATTTATTCAAGGTAAATGCTGGTTTACTTGCTAATTGAGACCTGGAGCTTCTGCTGTTAGTACTGGCTAGCCTAAGTAAATGGACAAATGGTGCATGGGTGGGTCTTGCACTTTTAACAAAGTGCACCTCAGACTTCTGCAGAGTCTGCTGCTACCAAGACCAAGGCTCTAAAAAGGCACAGGTCAAGAGTTGCAATGTTGGTGAGATTTGCACTGATCATCTGGGAGAGAGGCTCTGCGGTGCTGAGACTGAGGCAAGCGTGACTGGAAATGCCAGATCCAGTGAAGGATGGGGCCGGGGGTGTTGGCAGTAGCACGTTAGGTAGCAAGTGTGGGCAAAGCTGGTTCCCACATGTGCCTATGTGTTTATGCTGGGGGGTGGGGATGGGAAATGGTGTCTTCCAGCTCCTTTGTTCCTGGAGGAGTCTTTCTGAGATCCCTATCTCTTCAGAACATGCTCTGTAATGAGTAAATCATTCTCCCTCCTCTTTGCCACCCAGTGTTTTTCAAACTTGTGGTTCTACACTGTATCTGCTCAGGCTGCTAGTCAAATTGCATCTTCAAGGGTGGGGACTCAGCTTCCTAATGCTAGCAGAGCTCTTCCAGAGCTGAACACCTTATTTTAAGAATTCTAGGCTTTAAGTCCCACTCTTTGCAAAAACTCATGAAATTAGGCTCCTCTTGTTTTCAAAGCCAAATGATTGTCTTGATTGTCTTTTTCTTGCCTTTCACCATGCTTCCAGCTTGCTCCTGTCTGATGGCCACAGTCCCTGTAGGTCTCAAATCGCATGTCCACTTTCTTCAATGTGGTCTCTTCTCTACCTTTGGTTGTGGGGTTTGTTCTATAAATCTTTGGGTCTTTTTCTAGGTGTTTTATCTAGTTTTATCCATGGAAAGAGGTGAGCTTAGGGTACTCCTATGCTGCCATCTTCCCAGCAGCACGAGATAGAAAATCTTTGATGTCACTGCTGACTAGTGGGTGCTTCAGGGATTGGGTTCACGTGCAGGATTCAGAGGAAGGCAGCTTCTCAAGAAAGAGCTGGAAGCATTGACACAATGTGTAGGCACTTAGCTCTCCCTCATTCTTGTTTATCATTCCTAGGGGCTACTTTACCATGTGGGCAATGCTCATTTCATAGAAAAAATATATGAATATATACACAAATTCAAAAATCCTAAACCTAAACAGAACAGTGAATGTCCTGCATTCTGGAACCCTTTACCACTGCCTTTTTGTTAGAAGGTAATACCTTTGACAGAGATACAGAATTAGTTAGGTAATACTAATATAGTAAATACAGTATTAGTTAGGTGTACAGAGAAAATATAATATCCTTATAGTCTATGATCAATCTGATCAGTTCTAAAAAGTTCCTTCTCCCCTGGAAAGCCAGGCAGGGTTGAGGAAGGGGTGGGGCTGGGTAGCACTCTTATTTGTTAACATTGGCTGTTCCTTCTGGTTTACAGTCCTTTAGCTAATCCACTCTCTGGGGTAAATGCCCATGTTTCAGAGTTCCTACCTTTCTCCTGCTCCTCTATAAGATAGTATCTAGGTATATGAGCAGGGTTTATATGAATGCAGAGCCGTGGGCAAGAGCTTGTGCATCCATGTAAGCAAACCTTTGTGTTGCCTTCTGGTCTTCTCTGGACTTTCTGCTTTGGTCTCATGCATTGTCTGCTATTTGCTGCAAGATAGCTGGCTTTGCCTGCACTTTGGGACATCATACTCGCACCTATTCCTGAAGTTCATGTTCTATTTGCTTTCCTGTGGTCCTGAAGTCCCCTGTGCACAGAACTTCCACTGAATCCCAGGCCTGGACCAGTGTCACACATCTATACCCACCCTCCACCTGAGGCACCAGGGATTTCTGGATTCCTGCCTGCTGTACTTGCCTGTATGGAGCTTATCTAAAGAGCTACCCTCAGCCCACACTCTGCCAGTATAGTGTTCTGCATTATGCTGGAGTTGATGCTGAGTGGAACATGAGGCTTCTTTTAGACTAAAGCCTTGTGACCTGCACCAGGCTGTGTCTGATGAAGTATGTCACCAGCCCCATTGACCTGTTTTACAGACCCATCTGTGTGTTTGTACTGTTCCACCAAGAACACTGACATCTGAGCTCTTTGCTCTACCTTACTTCCATTATCTCCCCACATATTCCCCTTCAATATTTTACTTGCCAGAAGTGATGGGCTTTTTCCCATTTCTTGTCTGGTAGAGACTTCCTTTCTAGATGCACTGTAGCTTTACTTTGATACACAAAGGTAACCTAAGTTGTCTTCCTTTCTCAAAAATGCCTGCTTCTTAAGACTATGGTTTTGCCAAAGTCTCAAAAGGAAGTTAGTTTGAATCTCAGAACTGAACATTGCCCTTAGTTGAAAATTGCCTTTAGTTCTTAATTATGGGTGTGTATATGTGCATGCATGAGTGTGTATGATTAACCCCTTGGTCTTCTGGTGAAACCTCTGGACCACTTCTCAAAATAATATTTGTAAGTGTATAAATAATATACATGTGATTACAAAGAAACTCAAATATACTGAAATGATGTTATCAAAGTATTAAGGAAACAAATTTGTGACAGTAATATGTGTGTTTCTTAAATTTTTTTAATGTTTATTTTTCAGAGAGAGACAGAGCATGAGTGGGGGAGAGGCAGAGAGAGGGAAACACAGAATCTGAAGCAGGCTTAGGGATCTGAGCTGTCAGCACAGAGTCTGAAGTGGGGCTTGAACTCAGAAACTATGAGATCATAACCTGACCTGAAGTTGGACATTTAACTGACTGAGCCACCCAGGTGCCCCTGTCCTTATTTATCAATACATTAAATGGGAAGGCCTAATAATTACTTTAGTGTAGTAATAGTAACAATAGTATTTGATATTTCAAGATATTTGCAACAACTGAAATATAAATGAAAATACCCTGACTTTTAATGGTGACAAATTCACAAGTAGGTTGTTGACCACATTCATGGGGGAAGAAAATTATTAATTTCAACAAAAGGTTAGTGAAAAATCAAGATAAAACCTTTTTCCCATTTAAGTTCATGTACCCATGGATTCTGTCTCTGGACCTTTTCAGGGTCTAGATCTGTATTCTAGATGGTATCTTCTTTCTCTATGGAAAGATAGGTGTTATTGGGTGAGAAACTACAGGGAGCAGAATTTATAAACTATGGAAATACATGTAAAATATTTCAGAAATTTTCTCTATTAATGTAATCTTCTGATGAAAAACTATTGATACATAAAGTTGAAGTGTGGCATAGCTGAACATTTTGTGTTTTTTTCTTCTCCACATGTCTTCCATTTCCCAGTTACCCAGACTGGTTCCATCATTTGATGCTTTACTTAGCACTTCACTAACACTTTATATTTGCCTGGTGTCTTAATACAATTTTTGCTTCTCAAATGTTGCTTTTGAGTAAGAATGTAAAAAGTGCTTTTTGAAAAGTATAAATCTAGTTCTTTAAGATAAAGGAGTAATTGAAGAGATGGAGTTAGATTCTTTCCTTTGCCTTGATTAGGAGAATCTATATTATGTATCAACTAACCAAAACAGTCCAGTTTTTGATCCACCTAGTTTCATGAAATGATTGTGTGTATGTATGTATGCATATATGTGTTTATTTATTTAGTTTTGCCAGCTAAACCTGAGAACATTTCCTGTGTTTTCTACTATGAAGAGAATTTTACTTGCACCTGGAGTCCAGAGAAAGAAGCCAGTTATACGTGGTACAAAGTAAAGAGAACTTAGTAAGTACCGGAGCTTGTGTGCTATCAGTGGGAGTAAAGGTAGGAGGCAGAGGCTCCTGGTTCTCTCATGATTCAAGTCACTTCTGAAGTGAAATGTTCTCCTCATTATAGCTTCTGGGTGACTCCCATAGCCTCTGATGGCTGGGATGACACCTTGGCTGCTTCCAGCCATACTGACAGGAGCTGCAACTATGGAGGGAGGGGAGCTATAGCCACATGATGGCCTCTTCTCAGAGGCACTGGATTGGCTCAGAGCACTCACCACTTATAAGCAGAGTGGAAAAATCTGCTTATTTACTATATTCAGCTGTGTTCTTCCTCTTTCCAGAATGTGTCCTAAAACTGTTCCTTTTTCATGGATGCAATGTTAATAAGTATGGTTGTAAACCCAGAACTAAGAGGGAGATTTACACTAATTTGCTATGTGACCTCTGTTAAACAGTATTCCACCAGGACAGTGCTTCCCCAATTTCTTACTACCTCAAGCATCCCTTTTTATCCTAATCCTATTAGAATAAAAATTATAAAATTTTTATTATTATTCTAGCCAAAAGCTAGATGTTTTAGCAAGTTTATGCATGGGTTCTTTTTTGAAAAAATTTTTTCAACGTTTATTTATTTTTTTGGGGACAGAGAGAGACAGAGCATGAACGGGGGAGGGGCAGAGAGAGAGGGAGACACAGAATCGGAAACAGGCTCCAGGCTCTGAGCCATCAGCCCAGAGCCCGACACGGGGCTCGAACTCACGGACCGCGAGATCGTGACCTGCTGAAGTCGGACGCTTAACCGACTGCGCCACCCAGGCGCCCCACTTTTTTGAAATTTTGAAAATAGTTCATGAAACCCTTTGTGGACTTCATGTTCCCCTAAGAATAAGGATGCCCACATTGGGAAATATTGAAAGATTATCTTTTCCATTCCAAAAAGAGTCTATACTTCCAAGTTTTTGTTTTGTTTTGTTTTGTTTTTAAATATAAGATCTCATTTATACTCTTTTTTCCCCACTCCTTGGAAATTGGTAACTAGTGTTGTAGGGGAAATCCACTTTATGCTTTACAGTAGAAGAAATTGAAAAAAGCAAGCACTATTCCTTGCAGTACTCATATATCAATGAGTATATCAGAGAGATGATTTAACACAGAGGTCAGCAAACTTTTTCTATAAAGGGACAGATAGTAGATATTTTAGGCTTAGAGGGAGATGGATCTCTGTCAAACTATTTAACACTATTTCTGTAGCAGGAAAGTTGCCATAGACAATATGTAAACCAATGGACCTCACTGTTGTCCAATTAAACCTTATTTATGGATCCTGAAATTTGAATTTCATATACTTTTCACATGCCACAAAGTATTTTTCTTTTTATATATTTTCCCCAACCATTTAACAATGTCAAACCTGTTCTTAGCCTTTGGGCCAATCAAGAATAGGTGGTGGGCTGTATTGGGCCTGTAGGCCTAGTTTGCTGAGCCCTGCTTCTGAAAATAAGAATGATAAAGACCCAATAATCCATGGTACAAATGACTTATATTCTCCTAGACTGTAGTTCTAGGTCCAGTGTTGAATAGAAAGTATCAGTAAAATGAAAATCTGGAAACCTCAATAAGCGTACTCTTATTTTTTTGTTATAAGGAGTCACTCCTCCCACCCCCTTCTATCACTCCCTATGGATTGTCATTATGTTCATGAGCTGGTCATGTAGAAAGAGTAAATGCCTGGGTGTCCTTAGGCCTGTGTACAGTCTCTGTCCATGGTCTCAGGTCTTCTGGGCTCTCCAGGACTCCCATACTAGCTTGTACCTTTGTAAGTTTATCACCAAAAATCTTTTTTCCGGGTAGAATGGGAAGGTTTCTTGTGGGTGATCAACTCTGAGAGCAGACGATGGTGGGTCAGTGGTATGAAGAAAAAAACCTTACTGATGCTCAGGAATGATAGGAATAGATTTTTCCCTGGGGAAGAGTAAGGAGTTGGGATGCCTTTATGGAGGTAGTGACTTTTGAACTGAGATGTGAAGGAGCTCTAAAGATGCAGGAAAGGGAAGAAAAGGATATGTCTCCAAGGTTACAGCATGAATAAATGCAAAATATTCAACTACAGTGATAGTACTAATAACAATGATAGTAACATCTCATCTTTAGAATAAGTGGCTGAACTTTTAAAAGCACTTAATGCATATTAGCTCATTTCATCCTCATAACAGTGCTATACTATAGGTATATTACTATTCTCATTTTAGATGGGAAAACTCAGGCAAGGAGAGGCTAGGAAACTTGCCCAAGGCACAGAATTCAAACCTGATCTTTTTCCAGAGTTTGTGATGTAACCATGACTCAACATTATTCTGGAGGCCATTTTTTTTTGCACTGTACAACTATAGAAAAACTTTAAACTCCTTTCTATTTTCAAAATTCCACGATTCTATACATCTAAGCTCCTTTGCTCCCAGCCCCAGCCAACACTGGGACCGTGTAAGGTGGGGTTTTTTTCTGTTTTCTGCCGACTTCAACTCCTACATAATCCCTAGAGCTGTGGGACTATATCTATACCTACCCATCTGATACCTATCAGTCTTTGTATTTGTCTTCATTAAGTTATAGTTTGATAGGATTTAAGTTATCTATCTGGGATAGATAGATATCTTTCTATCAGGAAAATAATTTTCATGGGTTTTCTGAAAATAGTGTATGCCAATGGTAGAAAATTCAATTTGAAAAATGTAAAGAATGTAAAAAAAAAAATCGCTTGAAATTTCATCACCAAAGGTAACAGCTTTACATTTTGCTGAGCACCTTTCCAGACATCTGTAAGAACAGTTATATAAATATATAAGTTTATATAAATTTGATTATTCTGCATATAATATGCATATTTTTTTTACCACCAGTAGAGATGGCCATCTTTCCATATCAATAACTATAGATATATTAAAAACTATTTAAAATTCTACTTATGTATCCACCATACTTTATTTAATTAATAATTAATTAATTATGTATCCACCATACTTTATTTAATAAATCCTCTTTGATTTTAATTTTCTTTTTAGAATAACTTCCCAAGACTAGAATTTGGGGTTTTCAAGGGCCTATTCAGTATTTCTTACCAATAGGAAATACAAGTATAGTTTCTGATGGATGTAAAGAGTTTCAAGCAAGTCTCCATGTCTCATAACATCTCAGACAAGAAGCGGGTAACTTGGAACTCTCCTTGGAAGTGATGAGGAAGGTATTTGGGGAGGAGCACTCTGTTCCGAACGATATAGTCTTCAAGAGAAACCCAAAGTAAAACTAACAAATACATGCTTAATATATTAAGTATGGCTTTGTTTCCAAACTGCTGTACTAAACTCATGTTGAACTGCTTTTTCCTTCAAAGCTCTTATGGATATAAAAGTGATATTTGTCCAAGTGATAATTCTACAAGAGGAAATCATACTTTTTGCTCCTTTCTTCCTCCAACAATAACAAACCCAGATAATTACACCATTCAAGTGGAAGCTCAAAATGCAGATGGTATAATTAAATCTGATATAACACATTGGAGCTTAGATGCTATAAGTAAGTATTATTTTTTATTCTTATATACTCTTTTATTAAAAGATACCCCCCTTTTTTTTCTTGAAAGAGATACAGACACAAAAGTAGACTCAAAGCTTAAGGATATAGTACATATGTGTCATGAATATACCAAGGGTTATGAGTATGCATAAGAGTTCCTTATTCTCCACATCTTTACCCGTGCTTACTGTTTGTTGTCTTTTTGTTACTAGCCATTGTGATTGGTATGAGGTAATATCTCATTGTGGTTTTCTCTGATTATTAGTGATGTTGAGCATCTCTACATGTACCTCTTAGCTATCTATTTGTCTTTGGAAAATGTCTATTCAGGTCCTCTGTCCATTTTAAAATTCAGACTGTGATTTTCTTGGTGTTGAATTGTATGAGTTCTTTATATATTTTGGATTTTAACCCCTTATTGAATATATCATTTGCAGATACCTTCTCCCATTCAGTAAATTTCCTTTTCATTTTGCTGATGATTTCCTTCACTGTGCAAAAGCTTTTTATTTTGATGAGGTCCCAATAGTGTATTTTTGCTTTTGTTTTACTTGCCTGAGGAGACCTATCCAAAAAAATGTTTCTAAGGCTGATGTCAAAGAGATTGCTGACTATATTTTCTTTAGGAGTTTTATGGTTTCAGGCCTCACATTTAAGTTTTTAATCCATTTTGAGCTTATTTTTGTACATGGTTTGAGAAAGTGGTTCATTTTCATTCTTTTACATAAAACTGTCAAGTTTTCTCAACACCATTTACTGAAGAGACTCTTTTATCCCCATTGTATATTCTTGCCTCCTTTGTCTGATATTAATTGATGATATAAGTTTATGCTTATTTCTGGACTCTCAGTCCTGTTCCACTGATCTTTGTGTCTATTTTTATGTCAGCACAGCTTGAAATCTTGGATTGTGATACTTTCAGCTTTATTTTTGTTTCTCAAGATTACTTTCATTATTTGGGGTCTTTTGTGGTTCCATACACATTTTAGTATTATTATCTTTTTAATTCTGGAATCTGTAAATTGCTTTGGGTGGTATAGACATTTACAAATTTTTAGTTCTTGGGGTGCCTGGGTGGCTGGGTTGAGCATCCGACTTCAGCTCAGGTCATAATCTCATGGTCTGTGAGTTCAAGCCCCGTGTCAGGCTCTGTGCTGACAGCTCAGAGCCTAGAGCCTGGAGCCTGTTTCAGATTCTTTGTCTCCCTCTGCCTCTGCCCCTCTCCCACTCATGCTCTGTCTCTCTCTCTCCCTGTCAAAAATAAATAAACATAAAAAAATTTTTTTTAATTTTTAATTCTTCCAATCCATGAGCATGGTATATATCTTTTCATTTGTTTGTGTTGTCTCAATTTCTTTTATTAATGTCTTCTAGTTTTCAGAGTACAGGTCTTTCATGTCCTTGTTTAAATTTATTCCTAGGCATTTTATTCTTATTGATGCAAGTGTATTTCCTCCTTCATTACTTATGTATAGGAATGCAACAGATTCCTGTATATTAATTTTATATCCTACAACCTTATTGAAGTCATTGTTTAGAAGAATTTTTAATGCAAGTGGGTATACGCTGATTACACAGTGTGATTTAAAAAGATGAAAGTTTTATTTAGCATAATAGAAAATTTGCTTAAAAATATACAAATACTTACATAGAAAAAAGCCTGGAAATACACCAGAAAGTTATAATGGCTATCTCTGAGGTTGATGGCATTATGGATGATTTAAACTTTTTCTTTGTATTTTTCTATATTAAAAAGATTTTTTTAGAATGAGCATATACTACTTTTAAAACCAGAAAAAAAATTGCATATCTTCAGAGAGAGAGACTTAGGATGAGAATGTTTGTAGTATTCAAGGAAAATGAAAGATGCTTTCTACTGGTCACTTCTGGGTTGAGGGGAGTGTAGAGTAGATAAGGTAAACAGCCCATTTTCTGGTTGTTTTACCTCCTTTCTCCTTGGCGTAAGATCTGACCCATTTAGTAAAATGTATATTTGCGGAAAAATCGTAGGAATCTATCCTCTCCTCAGAGGCCATCCCTTTTTTTGGTGGGGGTGAGACGGTGGGAGAAGTGGGGATGGCAGCATTCCTTTTGCACTGCCTTCCTAATGCCATCTGCATATAGCAGATTACAAAATAAGCCCTACCATTTCATTTCTACTTTTCTTTTTTTTTTAAATTTATTTTTATTTTTTATTATTTATTTTTGAGAGAGAAAGCGTGCGAGTTAGGGAAGAGCACGGGCGGGGGGGGGGGGGGGGGCGGGGAACACAGAATCTGAAGCAGGCTTCAGGCTCTGAGCTGTCAGCACAGTCTGATGCAGGTTCTCAAACCTGCGAACCACAAGATAATGACCTGAGCCAAAGTCGGACGCTTAACCGACTGAATCACCCAGGTACCCCTCTACTTTGCCTTTTTCCAGTTTTAGGTGGATGCTATTAACATCTTCTGATCTTTTTGAAAATATGAGAAATTTAGGATTTTTATTTTCAGCGAAAATTGAACCACCTGAGATTTTCAGTGTGAAACCAGTTTTGGGTGTCAAACGAATGGTTCAAATAAAATGGATACGGCCTGTGTTGGCTCCTGTTTCGTCTACTTTAAAATACACACTTCGATTCAAAACAGTAAATAGTGCCTACTGGGTAAGTATCCTATTACAATGTTTCTATTAGAGGGCCCAAAGAAAAGAATTATTGATAACTTTTTTTTTTTAACTGGGAATCATTTTTTTTTCAATTTTCTACCTTAAAAATAGAAGGCAGATAATAATGAGTACTTTTCTTCCTAGTTTCTCATTAGGGCCTTTTGGATTGGACAAGTATTTCACTATAGGCATCTTGCATTCAAAGCACAGGGACATATTAAAGAGTGAGAAGTTTACTTTTGCATTCCACTCTGGTTTGTGTATAGCTATGTCAATGGCTGAGATTCTGTGGCTTGTCCATTTCCTTTTTTATTTTTCCAACTCTTTATGAAATTGTGATATATAACTTGTATTTAGAAAAATGAACAAATCATAGCTGTTGTGTTTAATAAATTATTATTAAGTTAGCACTCATGTTAAAACCAGTGAGGTCAAAAAAAGCATGCCAAGGTCCCCTGCTTATCCTTTCCGATGACAACCCCCACACTGCCTTAGAGCTGTTATCTTGATTTTCACGGTAAATGCTTCTTTGGTTTTTATTATGGGTTTACCGTTTAAACCTGCATCTCTGGGGCGCCTGGGTGGCACAGTCTGTTAATCGTCCGACTTCAGCCAGGTCACAATCCTCGCGGTCCGTGAGTTTGAGCCCCGCATCAGGCTCTGGGCTGATGGCTCAGAACCTGGAGCCTGTTTCCGATTCTGTGTCTCCCTCTCTCTCTGCCCCTCCCCCGTTCATGCTCTGTCTCTCTCTGTCCCAAAAATAAATAAACGTTGAAAAAAATAAATAAATAAACCTGCATCTCTGAACAACACAGTTTGACACATTATGTAATAGAAATCCTTACATTTTGTATTTTTAAAAAAATATTTGACTTCCTTCAGTATTGTACTCTTAAGATTCATCTATGTTATGTAATGCTGGAATTTATACATTTTAATTGTTTTATAGTATTCCATTGTGTACTAATTAATTTGCATTTACCTGACTTTTAATTGCATTAATTTATTGCATTAATTGCATTAATTAATTTAATTTGCATTTACCTGACTTTTAATGAGGTTGTATACCTTTTTATGTGTTTTTTGGCTATTTGGAGTTCTTTGTGAAATGTTGATTTAAGCCTTTTGCACATTTTTTCTCATGGGTGGTCTGAGTTTTAAATTGACTTGTAGGAGTTTCTTATACATTTTATTTATGAGTTTTTTAAATCTGCTATGTGTCTTACAGACATTTATCACTATGTGGTTTGCCATTTCACTGTCTTAATGGTGACTTTGGAGGAGCATAACTTGTTAATTTTTAACATTTTTAACAATTTTCAACAATCCTTTCTTACTTCAAAGTTCAGAGGATATTCTTCTATTTCCATCAATGCAACCTGAAATTATATCAACCTTTTTTTGGTAACTACTATATATATATTTTTAATGTTTATTTATTTTTGAGAGAGAGAGAAAAAGAGAGAGAGGGTGAGGGAGGGACAGAGAGAGAGGGAGACACAGAATCCAAAGCAGGTTCTAAGCCCTGACCTGACAGCACAGAGCCTGATGTGGGACCTGAATGCATGAACCGTGAGATCATGACCTGAGCCAAAGTCGGAAGCTTAACCGACTGAGCCACCCAGGTGCCCCTGTAAACACTACATATTGTTGACTCTTAATCAGATCCTAGCCAATTAAATCAGTTAAACCTTTAATATTTTTTTCCCACACACAAGATTTTCTAGTAAAACACATGTCCACTGTCTTAAAGTTTATTGTTTTTTAAGATAAGTGGAGGCATTATCAGCATTTCAGCCCATTTAGAATCTTTATTTTACCACCAAAACTTACAGTTAACTTTTAACTTTCTGACTTTTCAATATCCTCAGATTTTATAACTCTTAACTTGTATACCTTTATCAAATCATTAATAAAAATAGTGACTATGTCAGAGCCCTGTGGTAAACCATTAGAGACTATTCAGAGATATCAACCTTTTTTTCTCTGAGTGTGGTCATTTACTTATGTTTCTGTGAATATGCATAATTACTGTCATAATCATTCAGCCTACTCTTACTGTCTTGACCATGACACTATTACTAGACTTTGCTGAAATTCATAGATACTTTATTGCATTCTCTCCTAGTCTAGAGCTCTTTCAGAAAAGAAAATTGGTAAAGTTTCACTTATTACATGTTTAAGATAAGAGAAATAATGATGCCCACTCTTCCTCTCAGCTTCTTTTCTAAGCCAGCTCTGGAACCATTCTCTTAGTACCTGCCTACATGTACCACAAGACTAATTAATTTGTAGTTTCTGGAACCCAGAACAGAATACCTTAGCAAGGAAGTTCCTGGTACAACATAAGTCCATCTTCCTTCACATCACCAGTTATGGTCTAAGTAAACCTGAGGAATTGCTAGGAATTGGTACTGTCTAGCGATCCTTGATTTACCCTGTTTGTCTGAGCCCAGAGTCCTCTGGCCATTGAGATAGGATTCAATAAGAAAAATAAACCAGGATTTCTGTTCCTCTGGAAAATGAGCAAGCCATGTAGAACACTAAGTGAGGGACGTGTAAATTACCCCAGATTTCAGCATCCTGTACCCACCTCTTTGAGAAACTCACCTGCATCTGCCCTCATGTTTGCATTATTCCTTCCAGTCCTTAAGCTAAGAGGTCATTTCTCCTGCTCTGCTGAAGGAAGTGAGAAGGAAAGTGGAATGTGCAGTCAGTATCTCCCTCCTTTGAGCATTCAAACACAATAATTTTTAAACTCAATTATACCAACCCAATGTTTCTATGGAAAAAGGTCCAAATCCTTAATCCCCCAACACTTGAACCCTATCAACCCCTCCAACCTCATTTTTCATCCTGCCCTTGGTTCTCTACTAACTAGTTCTAGATTGCTACTTTCCCTTGTGTCATGTTGTTTCACTATTCTGTATCTTTGCTTTTGTACCTCTACTCCCTCGCCAAACTTCGTTAAACCTGTTCATGTCTCAGAACTCAGTTCTGACATATTTCCTTCTGAGCACCTGAACTAGGTGCTCCTTCTCCATCACCACACTTAACACTCAACACAGTCATTTAAAGTCCTATGTCCCTGCATTAGACTGTAAAAAAATCCCAATATGTCCATATAGCAGGACTTACGTTTGTATAATGCTGTGTGTGTTGCAAAGTGCTTTCTTACACTCCAGACTATTTAATCTTTGCATATATCTATAAATGAGGCATCACTATTATTTTTTTTACAGATTAGGAAATCATGATGTACAGAGCTTAAATCACCTGTCTAAGATCCCAGGGTTTGTAAGTTGCAAACCTGAGCCCAAGTTTTCTGACTCCAAGTTGCCATTCATTTGACCATATTTTAGCAACCTCCAGACCATCTTCCTGTTGCCTGACAGTCTAAGGAGTTTCTGCCTTTAAAAATAGAGCTATGTGAGAACTCTGCCAAAGAATCTCAAGAAGGTTTTAAAAGTTTGATTTAGGCTTTGCACCAACACTTCTGACTCATCTCTTAAAACATAAACACTTTGGGCGAACTAGGATTTGGCACAAAGTGTAGGTTGTTAGAAATAAACCCAATGAAGTTAATTAGTGTTTTGTTAGGAGTCCTTTGTGTTGAGCTGGGGAAATCTTAGTTGAGTCTATATATGGAGGATCAGTTGGTCCTGGACTGTATGAGGGCCACAGGTACTTGCCTGGACAAAAAGCCAAACTGAAAGAAGCCTTTCAGGCAGATACGTAGTTTGAAAGGCTGAGCAGCTTTTTTCCCACCTATGGGAAAGGGCTGTAAAGAACATGCTTGGCTAGTTACATTAGGCAAAGCTTACTGAACATGAATGTGAAGAGCCCCAGCTTGTAGACCAAGCATGTGCTTGAGGGTACTAGCAAAGCAGGAAGAAAATTTTGAAAGATTGTTATAAAAGAATATTACATATTTAAAAGAGCTTAAAAGGACAACAAAACTTTATTAGACTTCTTTGTGGATTAATATAGTTTTATTTTGATTTATGTATGGAAGATACCATGTGGTTGTCTGTCTTATAAAGGTCTTAATATCGCCCCAAATGAGCCCCATAACTAAGCTAAGTTGGGGAAGGCTACTTTCTCTGAGATGTGGGATTGTCCCAGTGACCCTATTCTGCCATTACAACATCTCCAGGGGCTGTTAGAGGTGGGCGCTCAGGGAACTTTGGATTCAACAGTGAAACTGCCCTTGCCTCTGGTTCCTACATCCTTTTCCCAACACCATCTTCCTAGATTCAGAGTTTAGAAGTTTCCATCTGCGGCTAAGATGCTCAGGTTTTTGCTACATACATACATTCTCATTTTGTTCAATTTCCTTTAGGCCCAAGACCTGTAGTTATGTAGTTATTTTCACAGCTGTTATATATACTTTATTCTCCCACAGGGTTTTATGGGACTAGTGTGCATATTCACAAAATAGACATGCCTATTAGTGCAGTTTATTAATCAACTCAATGTAAGTTCATATAAACCAACAGCTAAAAGTTCATCTTGCACCAACAGTGACCATGCTCAAAAATAAATAGCTGAATTTTTAGTGTCTCTTGGAGAGTTGGGTCCAAAAGGGACTTGAGAGATTATATAAAGCAGTGTGCTCATTTTACTAATGAGGAAACTGAAGTCTAGAAAGGAGAAGTGATTTATTTACCTCTCCCCCTCCACTTCCCCACAGAATGTCAAAATGAATTTATGCATCCAGGCTGCTGAGATCCTTAGCAGCCCTACTGGTTACCTAAAGACCAATAGTTTGCAATGGAAGATTTGGGTAAAGGGGAAGTATGTAGGAGTTAGGAATGCTGTATTCTGATCCCAGTTATGCCTATAACAAACACTGAAGTAGTCCACAGTCACTTAACTTTTGGGCTCTTGTCCATGACATGAGATTGAACTTAATGCCACTGAGGTCTTTGTTAGTTACTGTTGTATGAGGCCTTATATCTAGGTATTGGAGTCACCTGCAGTATTTACACTGAGGCCCAGGTTGCCCTCAGTCCCATGACTCCACCTTGTATTTTCCAGAACAAGACTTTGCACACTCACATCAGCCAGGATGGGGTGGGGGGTGGGTGTGTAGGCATGATCTCTGCCTTACAAGCTTAGAGACAGGAAATGGGGAGGGTGGTGGTTCATGGGGTGACTCACATCTGTTTAGGTGCAAGTGATCCCCAGGCATATGTGAGGTTTATCTATGAAAATGATATTTTTTGCAACCTGAGATATAATGCTTCAAGTTCCAAAAATGTAAGAGAGAGTTGGGGCGTGAAGAAGAAAAATGGAAAGATAACAGGTGATCTCCCATCCAGCTCAGAGTCATCTTTGTCTTTTAGATGGAAGTCAACTTCACCAAAGAAGATATTGATAGAGATGAAACCTACAACCTCACAGGACTGCAGGCCTTTACAGAGTATGTTCTAGCTCTGCGATGTGCCACTAAGGAGTCCATGTTCTGGAGTGGTTGGAGCCAAGAAAAAATGGGAACAACTGAGGAAGAAGGCAAGCTGGTCCCTTGCAATTCCTTTTCTGCCTGCTCTGGTATAAGGTGGCCTGGGCCTAGCCTTAGTGGGTTTTGTCCAGTGTTGTACTTGGAAATCATGGAATCTCACAGTCCTAGAGCATGGAGAATCTGTATGTTCCCTCTCTATAAGGCACTTACCTGAGCCCACAGGATAAACCAGCCCTCCTCAGATGGTCTGAGTTAGCATCTTTTTGCCCCAAAGGCAAAAGATCACATCTTTACTACTCTTATTAAGTTCTTATACTATACATGAAACAGCATAATACTATTTAAAGGTATCTTATGATACATTAAAGATATATATTGTAAACCCTGCAGCCACCACTAAAAAATTAAAAAAGGTTTAATTACTGAGGGAAAAAAAGGTCAGATTCTTAATGACAGTGAGAGAGAAAGAGAAAGGGACTATACAGTGAATGAGTGCTTACCATGAGTCAGGATGGTCATTCAGAACAGTACTTTAAATCTATAGGCTTGGCTTAGATTCCAGCCTGGCTGTGGAGTGATTTGGGGCTAGATAACTAATGTCTAAGCCTCAGTTTTCTCAATATTTCTTTTGTATGCACATGTTCATAGCATCTTTATTTAAAATAATAAAAAAATAACGGAAAGGTCCATCAACTAGTCAAAGAATAAACAAACTATGGTATAACCATACAAGGCAATACAATTAAACAATAAAAAACAACAACAACAAAAAAACTAATGATACATACAACAACATGAATATCTCAGAAGCATTTTGTTAAGTAAAAGAAACTGGACACAGAAGACTAAATATGATTTTCAATTTATTGGAAATTCTAGAAAAGGCAAAAATAGTGACAAATAGCAGATGAATGGTTGTCAATGGGTAGGAATAGAGGCAGGGGACTGACTGCAAAGGGGAACAGTTTCCTCAATATTTATTCCCCTTTTCCATAATGGAATATCATTTATAAATTTGAGTTAAAAGCAGTACCTACATTTTAGTGTTACTTTAAAAATGAAATAATCTATTTAGCTCATAGTAAACATTCAATAAATGCCAAGTTATCTACTATTTTTATTAACTCTTCCAAGAGCCCTATAAGATATGTGGAATCACCCCCATTTGGAAGTGAAGGAGCCAAGTTTCAGAAATATTAGTAAATCACTTAAGGTTACTCAGCATGTGTTACCATTCTTTATAAATCAAGAATCTTGCCCAGTGCCTGTTCTGTAGTAGATAGTCAATAAATGTCTGATGAATGTATCAGTTTTCTTTGGCCACTGTGACAAATTATCACAAATTTAGTGACTTACAACACAGTTTTTTCTTTTTTTTTTAATTTTCTTTTTTCTTTTTATTTTTTTTATTATATGAAATTTATGGTCAAATTAGTTTCCATACAACACCCAGTGCTCATCCCAAAGATGCCCTCTTCAATGCCCATCCCTCCCTCCACCCCCCATCAACCCTCAGTTTGTTCTCAGTTTTTAAGAGTCTCTTATGCTTTGGCTCTCTCTCCCACTCTAACCTCTTTTTTCTTTTTTTTCCTTCCCCTCCCCCATGGGTTTCTGTTAAGTTTCTCAGGATCCACATAAGAGTGAAACCATATGGTATCTGTCTTTCTCTGTATGGCTTATTTCACTTAGCATCACACTCTCCAGTTGCATCCACATTGCTACAAAGGGCCATATTTCATTCTTTCTCACTGCCCTGTAGTACTCCATTGTGTATATAAACCACAATTTCTTTATCCATTCATCAGTTGATGGACATTTAGGCTTTTTCCACAATTTGGCTATTGTTGAGAGTGCTGCTATAAACATTGGGGTACAAGTGCCCCTATGCATCAGTACTCCTGTATCCCTTGGATAAATTTCTAGCAGTGCTACTGCTGGGTCATAGGGTAGGTCTATTTTTAATTTTTTGAGGAACGTCCACCCTGCTTTCCAGAGTGGCTGCACCAGTTTGCATTCCCACCAACAGTGCAAGAGGGTTCCCGTTTCTCCACATCCTCTCCAGCATCTATAGTCTCCTGATTTGTTCATTTTGGCTACTCTGATTGGCGTGAGGTGATATCTGAGTGTGGTTTTGATTTGTATTTCCCTGATAAGGAGTGATGTTGAGCATCTTTTCATGTGCCTGTTGGCCACCTGCATGTCTTCTTTAGAGGAGTGTCTATTCATGTTTTCTGCCCATTTCTTCACTGGATTATTTGTTTTTCGGGTGTGGAGTTTGGTGAGCTCTTTATAGATTTTGGATACTAGCCCTTTGTCTGATATGTCATTTGCAAATATCTTTTCCCATTCCATTGGTTGCCTTTTAGTTTTGCTGATTGTTTCCTTTGCTGTGCAGAAGCTCTTTATCTTCATGAGGTCCCAGTAGTTCATTTTTGCTTTTAATTCCCTTGCTTTTGGGGATGTGTCAAGTAAGAAATTGCTGCGGCTGAGGTCAGAGAGGTTTTTTCTTGCTTTCTCCTCTAGGGTTTTGATGGTTTCTTGTCTCACATTCAAGTCCTTTATACATTTTGAATTTATTTCTGTGAGTGGTGTAAGAAAGTGGTCTAGTTTCATTCTTCTGCATGTTGCTGTCCAGTTCTCCCAGCACCATTTGTTAAAGAGACTGTCTTTTTTCCATTGGATATTCTTTCCTGCTTTGTCAAAGATTAGTTGGCCATACTTTTGTGGGTCCAATTCTGGGGTCTCTACTGTATTCCATTGGTCTATGTGTCTGTTTTTGTGCCAATACCAAGCTGTCTTGATGATTACAGCTTTATAGTAGAGGCTAAAGTCTGGGATTGTGATGCCTCCTGCTTTGGTCTTCTTCTTCAAAATGACTTTGGCTATTTGGGGCCTTTTTTGGTTCCATATGAGTTTTAGGATTGCTTGTTCTAGCTTCGGGAAGAATGCTGCTGCAATTTTGTTTGGGATTGCATTGAATGTGTAGATAGCTTTGGGTAGTATTGACATTTTAACAATATTTATTCTTCCAACCCAAGAGCATGGAATGTTTTTCCATTTCTTTATATCTTCTTCAATTTCCTTCATAAGCTTTCTACAGTTTTCAGCATACAGATCTTTTACATCTTTGGTAAGATTTATTCCTAGGTATTTTATGCTTCTTGGTGCACTTGTGAATGGGATCAGTTTCTTTATTTGTCTTTATATTGCTTCATTATTAGTGTATAAGAATGCAACTGATTTCTGTACATTGATTTTGTATCCTGCAACTTTGCTGAATTCATGTATCAGTTCTAGCAGACTTTTGGTGGAGTCTATCGGGTTTTCCATGTATAATGTCATCTGCAAAAAGTGAAAGCTTGACTTCATCTTTGCCAATTTTGATGCCTTTGATTTCTTTTTGTTGTCTAATTGCTGATGCTAGCACTTCCAACACTATGTTAAACAACAGCGGTGAGAGTGGACATCCCTTTTGTGTTCCTGATCTCAGAGCAAAAGCTCTCAGTTTTTCCCCATTGAGGATGATATTAGCTGTGGGCTTTTCATAAATGGATTTTATGATGTTTAAGTATGTTCCTTCTACCCCGACTTTCTCGAGAGCTTTTATTAAGATAGGATGCTGAATTTTGTCAAATGCTTTTTCTGCATTGGTTGACAGGAGCATATGGTTCTTATCTTTTCTTTTATTAATGTGATGTATCACATTGATTGATTTGCGAATGTTGAACCAGTCCTGCAGTCCAGGAATGAATCCCACTTGATCATGGTGAATAATTCTTTTTATATGCTGTTGAATTCGATTTGCTAGTATCTTACTGAGAACTTTTGCATCCATATTAATCAGGGATATTGGCCTGTAGTTCTCTTTTTTTACTGGGTGTCTGTCTGGTTTAACACAGTTTTTTCTATTATAGTTCTGGAAGTCAGAGGTCCAAGAGTCAAGGTGTGGGCAGGGTTGTTTCCTTTTGGAGACTCTGAGGGTATTATGTTTTCTTACCATTTCCAACTTCTCATGGTTACCTGTATTCCTTGGCTGATGACCCCTTCCCCCATATATTGAACATCAATCTAATGTCTGCTTCCATCATCACATTACTTTTTTCTCCCTTTTTGTATTAAGTCTCTGCCTCTTTCTTCTAATGACCTTCATGAAAACATTTAGGGCCAACTCGGATAATTCAGAATAATCTTCCCAACTCAAGATGCCAACTTAATCACATCTGAAAGGTCCTTTGGCCATATAAGGTAACATTTACAAACTGCAGGTTTTAGGACTTAAGTCTTTGGGGCCCATTTTTCAGTCTAACACAATGAATGATGAATGAATGGATGAATGAATGAATGAATGACTAGATTAATATTTGGTGTTGGTCACACATCTTTTGAAATAAGGAGATTAAATGCAAAATTCTGATCCTTCTAAAACTTTCTGAGGCTTTACTCTCATTTGTTTGTAAGACACATGGGGTTCTAGCCCATACATTTCCCAAAACCACACACCCGGCCATGATTTCAGGCCCTTCTTCTTCTCCTTTACAGCCAAGTACCACACTGGTATCAGGTAACATCTGCAGTCAATTTCTGTGTTCCCTGGTTCATATGACAACAGCTTATTCCTGTGGATCTTGGTTGAGTTTCCTACGAGACCAAGTTGGTATTAATAGATGTTTAGCACATTCACAGATATGGTCAGATGTCTGGAAATAATCCCATGTTCTGAATTTTGTAGCCCCACCTGGAGATGTTCATGCTTAGTCTGAACTACCCCTTGGTGGATGTGGTTACAATACAGGGGTTCATGCAGTACATAGTAAATTGTACTAGATGACTTCTGAAAGCTCTTGTCACCCTAAGATTCCATTCTTCTATGCTATTCAGGCATCTAGTCTTCTATGCCAGGCTCTAGCAGTAAAGAAAAAGTCGTAGAAAATCCCAAGTCATATGTCTTTAAGTACTTAGAATAGCGCCTTACAAATGGTAAGGGCTCAATAAATCCTACATAAATAAGAATGCAGACATGACTGAAACAAGTCAGTTTGTGGATCTAGTGTAACTTTTGGTTAAAATTACATACAATATTTGGCAACACATTTACACTCTACAACATCACCTCAGAGTGTCAAATGAATACAAATAGAACAGTTTACAAATATCAAACAGCATGTAAATTGCACAGCAAAAAATGGCCCATTGCTTATAATCACTGGGACTACTCAGTTGTTGTCTTAACTGGGCCCTCCCTTTTAAAAAATTCAAACACAATGCATGCACTATCTTTGAGCAAAGCATCCTCTGCCTTTGCTACACCTTTTGGCAGGTGGTCTGGGGGATTAAGTTCCACTTCAGGTGTAATCATGTTTTGCACTGCCCTTCTCCTCTTTGTAGCTGGTAGTCTTCTCTCCAGTGACCTCCTGGTACCATTATGGCTCGTGTCTTAATTTAACTCATGACAACCCAGCCAACTCTCTAATGTCCATTTTATCCACTTGTTTTGCTGCGAGAAACAAGATTTACCATTTCAGCTGATGTATTATTTTGGCTAGTTTGGCTATTATTAATTAGCAGAACACTAGATGCTGGTGTTCTCTGCCTTTGGCTAATTGAATCAAACCAACACTTATAAACCACAGTCATCACTATAGAACTTTTACTTTTGTTTTTCTTCATTTTTAAAGGATCCCAGAGAAAATTGATGAAATGCACAACCCAGCCCCCAGCAAATCCTAATTTCTACTACATGCCACAGATGTAGTTATATTTTGATCCTGGCTTTATTTCCTAAAAGTTTGTAACACTGCCCAGTTAGAAGCTTCGCTTCTCTGTATTTCAGAAATGGGGATAATAATACTGCTGTACCTAATTATAGGGCTTTAGAGATTAAATGAGATAATTCAGGTAAAATGCTTAGTGACACTTGCTAAAAGTTAACTCTTCTGTTTCTTTAAAAGTTTATTTATTTTGATTGGAGAGGGGGAAGAGCAGGGAGAGGGAGAGAGAGAATCCCAAATAGGGGATTCTACACTGTCAACACAAAGCCCAACTTGGGCTAGATCTTTTGAGATCATCATCTGAGCCAAAATCAAGAGTCAGGAGTTTAACTGACTGAATCACCCAGGTGCCCCAAAAGTTAAACATTCTTATTGTTGGTCTTCAGCAAGGCACCAGTAAGAATGTGAAGTGTCTAACTGGTGGTGGTTGTAGGTATTATCAGATTGTAATGGAAACAACATAGCATCAAATTGTTGCTAATGGGTCCAAAGAATTGATGTCTTTGAATATGTAGATATTTTTATGGATTTGGAAAAATTTAATTTTGCTCTTTTGTGAATACAGAATTACTACTTTTTAAAAAATTTATTTATTTATTTTGAGAGAGAGGAACCACAAGCAGGGGAAGGGCAGAGAGAGAGGGAGACAGACAGAATCCCAAGCAGGCCCTGTGCTCTCAGCATGGGCCATATTGTGGAGCTCAAACTCACGAGCCTTGAGATCATGACCTGAGCTGAAACCAAGAGTTGGACACTTAATCAACTGAGCCACCCAGGTACCCCCAGAATTATCACTTTTCTAACTTTGATTATACTGCAAGTTCATTACTAGCTCATGGTGAACGGAAACTTGGCTGTTAATTGCAGAAGATATACATGCTACTTAGGTAGTGGTTTTACTAAAAGCTGCATCTGTGGGAAATCTATATTAGTAAGACTGTTCCTCTTTGAACTTTATCTGCAGGAAATAGTGGCCTCAGTGAAAGGAGAAAATGCCTAATTAAATTCATTTACTATCACTTCGTACTACAACTAAATCTAAACTAAATGGGATAAATCTAAGGAGAATTTCACTCATATTTCTAACCAAGTGTCTGGAATGATTGGTTATTTAATAATCAGTTTATGGGGCTGTTGGTTGGCTCATTTGGTTAACTGACTCTGAACTTGAACTCTGCCTTTGCTGACATCTCATTGGCTTGTAGACAGGAGTAGTTGTAGAAATATGATTCTCCATTGGTGACAAGATTTAATTGCCCTTTGGATCATTTTTATACATTACGGAGTTGTCTTCAGTTGGAGTTCAGTAATTTCACTTTAAGACACCCAATCACTTGAAGTGTGATTTCAGATACCTGAAAACAGTCTGTCAGCATTAAAATAGTTTAGATCTTAGCCTGAGTGGTTGACCCCATTCTCTGCAGACCTGCTTACAGTATCTTCAGCTATGTTATTCCTCAAGAAAAAATTCAGAGTTCATCAACTGCATGTTCAAGTAGAGACATTCCTTCTCCAGATTAGAGGCTTTGGTACAGTTCCTTACAATTCTCTGCTCTCTTCTCATGGCTAAAGTGTGTAGATCATTCTTAAATCAGACATTCAGCATTTTGAAATTATCCCTGTATGGTTAGATCATCCAAAGTTAATACACTTAAACTGTGTTGTCTTGGATTATGTTATTCACCACAGAAATGTATAAATCAGGTTTAACATTATGCCCTTGCATTTTATAGAAGATAAATATAAGGTATACATGCCATATTTCTGTACTTTTGCTCAACTCCGATTGCAGACGTTGGCCTTTAGGTTACCCTATATCTTTTTAAGAGGATCCATATGATAAATTCCATTTATTAATTCAGTACCCATAATCAGAAATAGTTACCCCTTCATATGTTTGCTTTTTAATAGGCTATGAGAAATATATAATTCAATATGATCTTTTTTTCCTTCTTCTGCCATGAAGATCATTCAGTTTAAAGCTCAAGTGAACTAGTGAAGATGATTTCTCTGTCCCTTTATTCTTTAATTCTTTCTTAGATTTTATAACATTTTAAGTATACAGTTTCATCCTTTTTGGGAGAAGATCTTTTGTGCTCTGTCTCTCTCATCCCCACTCCCATATAGTATATATAATAGTGTATATAATATAATAATATATCTCTATCTCCTTTAAAAAATTGTTTTTAAAGTCTATTGATTTTTGGAGAGACAGAGACAGTGGGGGAAGGGAAGAGAGAGAGGGCGAGAGGGAGAGAGAGAATCCCAAGCCGACTCCACATTGCCAGTGCAGAGCCTGATGCGGGACTCTCAAGAAACCATGAGATCATGACCTGAGCCCAAACTGAGAGTCACAACCGACTGAGTCATCCAGGTGCCCCTATGTATCTATCTCCTTGTCAGTTATCTGTGTCATTCCCAGCTGTAAGGTATGTAGACGTTATATATGATAGGACATGAGATGTTACATTTCAATCTGGATTTCAATGACAAATAATATTATAATAGGGTCTATTGTACTTTTCTTTTGCCTTACATTAAGTCATCAGATCCAAGAGCAGTTTAAATTTTTACTTTTAGTTGATGCCAATCCTTTGGCCACAAAATGAAGACAGCATTGGTTGTTGCAATGCTGCTCCACCGACTACCTTCCCCCTACTGTCTCCCTCCAGCAAATGCTTCCTAACTGCATTTTTAACAGACAGCCCAGCTAATCTCACCATTTTCAGTTGCAGCTTCCTTCCATCTTGTGTTGAGCACCTCACTCTTGTTTCCTTACAGCTCCACATGGCTTGGATCTGTGGAGAGTCCTGAGACCCGCCACAGTAGATGGAAGAAGGCTAGTGCAGTTGATGTGGAAGGTGATTTCCTTATGTTGTTTTTTCTGTCTCAAACCCTTGGTCTCTTATACCTCCAAGAAGAGTAATTCTTCAACTTTTACCTCCTGAATTTCCTTTCCTAGAGGCTTTATAATGCCTCATATCTCACAATGGTTTCCCAGCTCACAAAGCCTTCTAGGTTATCTTACAGATGGCCTAAACGTGAATTGCAGACCCTGCATCCTCTCTTCCTTGGACTGAAACATTAACATACAAGACAGGTACAAAGTGCAAGTGCAGAGGGCACCTTGACCTTCTGGGGACCCCACCTACCCCTGGCTAGCTGCATTAGAAGGCAGTGTAAAATTGCATAGCACCCACCCCCACATTGGAGAAGAACACTGATTTGGGATCAGCTCACTAATGTGTCCTGAGGTGATTGAAAACATATATTGCACATAGGGCAAGTAGGGTACACTGGGGTGCAAGGACAGAGCAGGGGCCAATTGGTCTTTCCTAGGATGGAGGCCTGGGATTGAGGACAAAAGGAGAAGGTGGAGGCAGCATGCAGAGAAGAGGAGAAATAAAGAAGAGAGCAGGTAGGAAAAAGGACAGAAAAGGAGGGGAAAAGGGAATAAACAGGAAAGGAAAAGGGCAAATAGAAAATAAAAATGCAGCCAGGAACCAGGAGAGAAAAGACTGTGGAGTTAGTAGGGAGAAAAAAGAGAATAGAGCAGTGAAATATCAGAACTCTTTATTAGTGTCCAGAGTTCTCAGGGCATAAGTCATCATATTATTTCATGCTTGCTCAAGTCCAGGCAAGTTTAAAATACTTCTGAAAATGGAGAAACCACCTGCTTTACCAAATGATATTCTGATCCCAGTTATGTCAAGACTGGAGCATCCTTTACCTTTCCTTGCTCCCTTCACACCCCAGGGCCATGGGCACCCTCGGGTTGTAGAGGCAACAGGCCAGGGAGGGCATGACCAGTGTCACTGGGAAATCTTTAAGAATCAATCCTAGATGTTGTGGTATCTTTCTCAGTGATTAAGTGTGGAAACAGATCACTCTGTCAACATGATTTTGGGGGAGGGAAAGCAAACAGTGGCCCATTTCCACATGTGGGCAGCCACATGTGTTGGGCCAAGTAGGCCAACATGTGAAATAGATGAAATGGACTTGAATGCCTTTCTCCTTCTCCTCCTCACCTGGAGACTGGTCTTTCTTTTGCCTCAGCAGGAGAGTTTTCTAAGAATTAAAGTTGGTTAGCAAAGATTGGTTAAAACTGAATGGTGGTGAAGATTGCACAACTCTGCAAATATACTAAAAAAATCCCCCAAAAATCCTTAATTGCATACCTTAAAATAGTGAATTTTGTGTTATGTGAATTATATCTCAAAGCTGTTACTTAAAAAAGAGAATGAATTATCCCAAGAGGTAAAAGACTCTGAGTCATCAGGGAGTTTCTGACCTTTTATGTCATGGAAGCCTCTATGTCAGTTCCTGAACTGAAATGTCAGTGGGACAAAGTGACTTCTGAAGTCCTGTCTGACCTTACATTCAGTCATTCTACTCTATCTAGGTGTGTTATCAGTAACATAAAGTGAACAACTGTAAAGCCCTATAATTCCTGGGGAATACTCAGCGTGCTGATTCCTAGGCAAAACATATGGTTAGTAGGTTCAAGTTCAAGGCTGCAAATAAGAGTTTGGCTTAGAGCCCCTGGGGTCACCTTAGGCTTCTCACTACAGATTTAGGACCTAAATGTTTCAGGCCTCTTCGCTAGGATACCTGATGTGCCTGCCTGGTCTAGGGAAACTAGCTCCCTCCTCAAAGGAGGAGGCATGCTGCTTTTTATGCAGCAATATAAATACTTTCCAACCCTTGGAAGCTTCCAGACAAGAGATTACCCAGGGCCAGAACAGAATTGGGGTTCTTGGAGGGAATGCCTCAGATTTTTAATTTATACTGTCCTGTGCCTGCGAGATAGAAAGAAAGATAAGCATCCAAAGAATATGGGGGTGACTTCCTTACATTGGCTTGGCATTCTCCTAGTTCAGCCTCATGGAATTAGACTTACGTTAAGGGTTGATACCAAGGGGCCACTTAGCAAATCTCTTTTGGCCCTTGAAGGGTTAATATCACAGCACAGGTTGTGTTTTTAATCCCAGAAGGGTAATTGCCTAAATTGTAGTTTAGCACTTAATAATTAACATTACCCTTCACCCCTCATCCTCACCATTTATCACAGTCTCACTGCCTGTCCTGTCTTTTCTTGTTTTTGGCAATAAATTTTGTTTCCTTTGGGTTCAGAAGGCAAGTGGAGCCCCAGTCCTGGAGAAGGCACTTGGCTACAACATATGGTACTTTCCAGAAAACAGTACTAACCTCACAAAGACATTGAACACCACTAACGAGAAGCTTGAACTGTATCTGGGAGGCAAGACCTATTGGGTTTGTGTGGTTTCTTATAATTCTCTTGGGGAATCTCCGGTGGCCACCCTGAGGATTCCAGCTATTGATGAAAAGTGTAAGTACAGTGTAAACTTCTACTTAGATGTCTGGCCCCATCTAGTTGTCCAGGAAGTAATCCCTCTGCTCTCAAGGGTTGTGTTTCTCTCAAGTCAAAATGAAAATGAAGTGGGAAGTTTTTAGGTTATGGTGAGGATAGCAAACTCTTGTGGTAATTAATGAGCCTGGAACAAAGCCTGTGTTGAAAATCAGAGACTTGATAAAGTCATATGAGACAAAGTCACACACCTAGAAGTTCTGTATTTGGGATTTTCTCCTCACAGTGTTGACTATGTCTCAGCCTTCATTTGCTCATTCTTCTGTGTTCTTCCTTTTCCTCTTTTTTTATGTTTATTTATTTTTCGCAGAGAGCAAGAGAGAGAGTGTGTGTGCACTGGGGGGTGTGGAGGGTGAAGGGGCAGAGAGAGAGAGGGAGAGAGAGAATCCCAAGCAAGTTCCATGCTGTCAGCACGGAGCCCAATGTTAAGAACTTGTGAGATCATGACCTGAGCTGAAATCAACGGTTGAACAGTTAACTGACTGAGCCATCCAGGAGCCACTCATTACACTTTTGATTAAGTAGTTTTGCTCCTAGGCAAACTCATATTTTATATTCCATTTTGGAATAAAATATCTTCTTTGATTCTTATGCAAGGAATTGCAGGCAAGGGGTTTCCTCTCCCCTACTTTATTTTTCTCTATAAATATGTTTCTCAGTCTATAGATTTTCTCATTTATTTTGTTGCCTATCTTTCCCTCAATTGGATACAAGTTCCATGAGTGCAGAGAATTTTGTTTTCTTTTCCTACTTTTCCTCTTCCTCACACCACTTCCCTCATCTGCAACAGCTAGAACAGGCATAGAGTATTTTGCATACAAAAGGTGCTCAGTAACTATTTGTTGAAACACATCATAGTCAGATAATGCACTTTTCCACTTTTCCACTTCTCTTTACTTAGGCCTAGACTGGCTCCGGCATTGTACTACTGGCTCTAGAATTGTTTGCCTATATTCCTTTCTTTCTCTTCTCCTTAAACTTAACCCATTTCTTGCCTTGCTTCATGTTAGAACTCCTATATACAGTTGACCCTTGAACAACATGAGTTTGAGCTGGGTGGGTCCACTTACGTGTAAATTTTTTACAGTACACTGCTATAAATGTATTTTCCCTTATCACTCTCTAAATAACATTTTCTTTTCTCTAGCATGCTTTACTGTAAAAATACAATATGTAATACATGTAACATACAGAATATGTGTTAATCAACTATGTTATCAGTAAGGCTTCCAGTCAACAGTAGACTATTAGTAGTTAAGTTTTGAGAGAGTCAAAAGTTATACATAGATTTTCAACTTCTCAGGGGGTTGGTGCCCCTGATCCCCCATGTTGTTCAAGGGTCAGTTGTACACATGACATTTGAGCTACACTTGACATTATTTTAGTATTTAATATCATTCCCCACCATTCTTAGTTCCTGGAATCCTAGTTTCCAAGATACTATCTATCTACTACCTATCTAATACCCCTAGTGATGAGGTTTCTGACAAATGCATCTGTCATTGAATAAACATTCTTTGTTAATAGAGGCACTGCTGCATAGTAATCCCAATTTCTTGGTGTTGCCCTGGAGTGGAAGGCAGTAAAGAATAGGGGATACAAACCTAGGCTTGGGAGTCCAACAGCCCTTTAGTTATATCTTTACTTTTTCACTACAATATCTAGGCACTGCAAACCTTGGGCAAGTTATCTAAACTCTAAACCTTAGCTGCTTGTAAAATGGAGTTATTTTATTGTAACACCTACTTCATAGAGCTGTTGTGATGATGAAATGAGATTGTATATTTAAAATGCTTTGCCTAGGGGTGCCTGGGTGGCTCAGTCAGTTAAGTGTCTGACTTTGGCTCAGGTCATGATCTCACAGTTCGTGAGTTTGAGCCCCACGTTGGGCTCTGTGCTGACAGCTCAGAGCCTGGAGCCTGCTTCAGATTCTGTGTCTCCCTCTATCTCTGCCCTTCCCCCCCCTCACTCTGTCTGTGTGTCTGTCTGTGTCTCAAAGATAAATAAACATTATACCTTCCAGTTCCATCTACACTGCTGCAAATTCAGTCAGAGAAGGACAGATACATGTTTTCACTCATATGTGGATCTTGAGAAACTGAACAGAAGACTATGGGGGAAAGGAAGGGGAAAAAAAATAGGTACAAACAGAGAAGGAGGAAGGCAAACCACAAGAGACTATTAAATACAGAGAACAAACTAAGAGTGGATGGGGTGTGGAGAAGAGAGAAAATGGGTGATGGGCATTGAGGAGGGCACTTGTTGGGATGAGCACTGGGTGTTGTATGTAAGCCAATTTGACAATAAATTATATTCATAAAAAAGATAAATATTTAAAATAAAATAAAATGCTTTGCCTAGGGGCACCTGGGTGACTCAGTCAGTTAAGCATGCAACTCTTGGTTTTGGCTCAGGTCATGATCTCACGGTTCAAGCTGACAGCGAGGAACCTTCTTGGGATATTCTCTCTCTCTCTCTCTCTCTTTCTCTCTCTCTCCTCTGCCTGTTCTCTGCTCTCTCTCCCTAAAAAATAAATAAACATTTATTTTTATTTTTTTAAATATTTTTTAATGTTTATTCACTTTTTGAGAGACAGAGTGCGAGCAGGGCAAGAGCAGAGAGAGAGGGAGACCCAGAACCCAAAGCAGGCTCCAGGCTCTGAGCTGTCAGCACAGAGCCCGACGCGGGGCTCGAACTCAAGAGCCGTGAGATCGTGACCCGAGCCGAAGTTGGACGCATAACCGACTGAGCCACCCAGGTGCCCCAAAATAAACATTTTAAAATAAATAAATAAAATGCTTTATTTAATGCTAATTACTACTATTGTCATTGTTAATACAATTTCTCATTAAATTTTTATTAGACATGGATTATCAACTTCACAAATACTATGAAATATATTTTAGCTAAATTCCCATAGGGTTTGTTGTTTATTTTTCCCAATTCTGAAGGTACTTGATTTGTGTCAGCAGCATTGGTGTGATCGTTAGTTATAATGATCCTAGACCAGATGTAGGCAAGCTACAGCTTGTGGACCAAACTTGACCTGGCACCTGTTTTTGTAAATAAAGTTTTATGGGAGCACAGCCACACCTATTTGTTTACATTTCCTTGTATCACCTTTTGTGAAACAGTGATACGGGGCGCCTGGGTGGCTCAGTCGGTTAAGCGTCCGACTTCAGCTCAGGTCATGATCTCGTGGTTGGTGAGTTCAAGCCCCACATCGGGCTCTGTGCTGACAGCTCAGAACCTGGAGCCTGTTTCGGATTCTGTGTTTCCCTCTCTCTCTGACCCTCCTCCGTTCATGCTCTGTCTCTCTCGGTCTCAAAAAATAAATAAATGTTAAAAAAAAATAAAAAAAAAAAAAAGAAACAGTGATAGAGTGGAATAGTTGTGACAAAGACCATGTGTACTATAAAACCTAAAATATTTACTATTGGGCTTCTTACAGAGAAAGTATAAAGACCCCTGTTTTAGACATATAAGAAAGTAATGCTTTACAGAATTTTATTTAATAAAATGGAGTCAAGTAGAGAATAGTTTTAATTGTAATAACTATAACAATCTTTAAGTATAATTATCATATACTGTTAGTATATGTTAGGCATTGTGATAAGATGACATAGGTCAGTTTAATGTTAGCCTTGAAATGACCCGTGAGGTAGATGCTGTGGAATCATTTCATAGACGATGAAGCTGAGATTCGGGAGAGCTTAGGAATCTGCCCATGGTTTCTCAGGTGGAATTCAAACACAGGTCTCCACGATCCAAATTTATATAATATGCTTTATTCAGAACCTTGGATTTGATGCTGTTTGACACTGAACTGGTTATTTACCTCTGTGGGACTCCATTTTACCATGTTTAAAATAAGGGTTTGGAATAAATACACCTTCAGGTTCCATCTGGTCTGATCATCCTCTGGGTTTTAAAACACCTTAGCCAGCAGGTGGCTCTGGAGTGATCTGAGGCAGGGCCCAGAAGAGCACAGCCATTTTGTGGTGGGGAGTCAGAAGGAGGTTGAACTCTTGGGGAAGAGCTGAGGATAGGCTAGGACAGCTGGCTAAGGTGAGGCACCATAGCACCTGAGGACTATATGTGATGGCCCACAGTGACTGCTTTCATGCAAACGACAAGAACTTAAAGGTATTAGTGGTCAAAGCCCCTTCCCCCTCTCCCCAGAAGAATATGGATTTTCTCCTGCTCCTGGGGGTATGGTGTATTTGGAGAAAGTGCTCAAAAGTTCTTGGTGAATAATGGAAGGATTCAGCAATTAATATACATACAGCAGAGTGATGATTAGGAAACTTCTCTTTCAGCACCCTTTGACACTACCCAGGCCCTTTGAAGGTTGACTTATGGCTTAATTGAACCTTTTCCACACTCTTGTGGCCCAGAGCCTGGGCTGTTCTCTTCTTCCCTGCAGCATATTTGGCTCTTTCGACCTGACTCCTGTTCCTCTGATAGCCAGTGTTGGTAAAGAAAGGTGTGGGCTTAGGAATCAACAGTCACTCCTGTCTTCAGGTTAAGATTTGTGTGCAAGTAATTACTGAGAAACTGCCTCCAGGGAGACCATAAAAGGCAGTGAAGGAGGCAACGTCAGGGAAGGGAAGGCCAGGCCAAAGGTGCAGTGTGTTCTTCCCAGGGCTGCTATAGAAATGTACCAGACTGAGTGGCTTCAAACAACAGAAATTTATTATCCCATTGTTCTGGGGGCTAGAAATCTGAAACCAAGGTGTTGATGGGGCTATGCTTTTTCAGAACCATCTAGGGGAGTTCCTTCCTTCCTTCTTCCTGCTTTTGGTAAGCTCTAGGCATTCCTTGGCTTGTGACAGCATAACTTCACTCTCTGCCTGGTCTTCACAGGGCCAGCTTCCTCTGTCTCTTTGTCTGTGTGTCCAAATTCCACTTTTCTTATGAGGACACCAGTCATACTGGGTTAAGGACCTACCATCTTAGCTATTAACATCTGCAACAACCTGATTTCTTGATAAGGTTGCATTCTGCGGTACTTGCATTCTGCGGTTGCATTCTGAGGATATCTTTTTTGGGGGACACAGTTCAAGCCATAACAGGTAAAATCTGTAATAAACATCTTGGGGAGGGCGGTTCCAGCATGACCTTGCAAGGGGACTCTGGAGTATGAGTTATATTACAAAGTTTTTCCAACCAAGAAAAATACACAGAAACAGTAAGAAGGAACTGAGAAGATCAGAGAGCATGAACATTATCTGCTACAAGAGGCTGGGGAGGGTTCCAGATGCTCTAGGAATGTCTTTTGGCCTGACTTCAATGGTAACTGAGGATGCGTACAGGCTATGAGCGGGGGTGAAGGGGTAGGAGGTGGGAGTGACAGGAGCTCTAGGGGTCACGAGGGCTTAATGCTCAGGCCCCTGTCCTCACTCCAGCTTCACATTTTCTTCATGCCTCATCTGCCCTTCCTGACCCTTTCAGGGTGACAAATTACCTGGCCTTGCTTATGGGACTAGCAGCTGGAGTGTCTCATAAAGGCCCAGTTTGGGAAAAGGATTCATGAACTTTGGCCTTCAAGAACAGAGGTTCCTAAATATGAACACAGCCTCATGGGGCTTGTTGCCTAGAAATAGCAGGATTCAATACCCCAGATGCCACATCATTCCTACATTTGGCCTAGGCTTCTAGCTTCAGAAGACTCTTTTATTTATTTATTTTTTTGAGGGACACTGCCTCCTTTTCTGCCTTTATCCAAGATTGTCTTTGGTATTCATTTAAGCATATTTTCTGTTCCAGTTTTGAAGCTTCAGGTGTGTTGTGGGTTGTAAGAAGTGGAGGAGAGGGGAGAGCCACATCCTGTGATCTTCTGAGCCCCACCACTTCTCTGCCATACTGCACCTCTAGTAGTTCTCCTCTCTTTGCTTATTTAGAAAATTTTCAATAAGATAGCTCTCTGATTCTAATGAAATCCTAGCTATTGTATTTGAAGTCACATGTTCAACTTTTCTATTAAAGGAATCCTCCTTGCCCTTATCCAGACATGAGTTTTTTGTTGGGCTTGCAGAAAATGTTGTCATTGGCATATCGGTCCGTACCTAGGGGCTTTGAATGAGTGTGTCTGCATCTTTCTGGTACAGATACAATTCTTACTGCCCTATGGAGAGGAATCCATAGGCAGGTTGTGTGGGGCTAGCCTAGACAGTTGAAATTTGAAGCCACCTCCCTGGTATGATATTAGGGTCCCCAGCTCCCAGCCATAGAATTCCTGGTGCCTGAAATTCTGTCTTTAGAGATTCATTCTTTGTCTCAGGCTTGCTTTCCTTTTATTTGCAGAGGCACCTGTGGAAGGTGAGTCTTTTGAGTCAGCAACTCTCTAGTGAGATCCTTTCTTGGAAACAGGTAAATTTTGTCAGAGATAAGGAAAAATTAAGAAGGTACTTACATCAAAGTTGGGGGTAAAGAAAAGAGATACAATAAAAAGGGTGGAAACAGCACCATTAAGGGAGGCTGCAGTGGAGATCCTGAACTTTGATCTTCTTTACAATTTGGGCAGTGAATGGATGCCAGTGTGGTTGGTGCATTTGGAGAATGAGTTGGGCAGCTTTCTTTCTTCTTTTTCTCCTCTCTTAGCATTTCAGTGCATTGAGGCCATGGAGGCCTGCCTCACTCAGGACCAGCTGGTGGTGGAGTGGCGAAGCTCTGCTCCAGAGGTAGACACGTGGATGGTTGAGTGGTTTCCAGATTTGGACTCAGAGCCCTCCACTTTTTCCTGGGAATCTGTGTCTCAGGCTACAAACTGGACAATTAAGCAAGGTAGCAATTATGAACCGTATAAGTTCCCTCTTTGTGGGATTCAGTTTCATTTCCATCAGTTTTAAAATCTTTAACTTTGACGTCAAAGCTGTAGGTGTGGTTAATAGCATTTGACAAAGCTAGTGCAAGCTTAGTGAAGTGACATTCTTGCCATTTCCCAATGAGGCTGTGTTGGGAAGTCATGGGCATCACACCAGGTATCTGGCCTGTTTCCAGGTGGAAAACACCATGTTAACACCACCATCAGAGAGCCCTTCCTGATGTCTCGATCATGGGGATAACATTAGAGTGTATATCCCATCGCAACAAACACTGATCACAGATAAGTGAGGCTTTACCCTCCTAATCCTGTCAGTCCAGCCATTTATTGATACTTAATAGCACTCATATAAGGATTTATACTCATGCAGGGATGCAGGAAGACAGAGGAGCTAGAATTAATGGTATCTGAGTTCACCAGGTGATGTGCTGTTAACAGAAGGATTCAGTTTTTTTCTGCATTGCTACCAAATCAGGTATCAAAATCCTCGATGGAGGGACGGATTTCTTTTCCCTTCCTGGATGTCTCTGTCATTTTATCACACTGGTGCAGACTTGGTTCTTAGAATTAATTTTAAAAGTTCTATTTTAGAACTAGCATAGACATTAGAGACCATCCAACCTAACCTCCTTATTTTCCAGATGTGGAAACTGTGCAGAAATAGAGCATCTTTAGTAAGTTGTAGTGGTAAGTTGGTTTAGTGGTTCTTCTCCTTTGCCATGCCCTGAAGTAAGGCTTGTTTTCTGTCTTTCTTTCTTATTTACAGATGAATTAAAACCTTTCTGGTGCTATAACATCTCTGTGTATCCAGTGTTGCAAGATCGAGTGGGCAAGCCATTTTCCATCCAGGCTTATGTCAGAGAAGGCAGTATGTATGAAAAGGCCCTGTGGGGCAAGGAAACACTGAGTGGGGGGTGCTATCCAACATCCAGACAAGGCTGTGGATGTCTGTAGCTCATTCACAGTTACCTTAGTGTTTAGCTGTGCTGCACCTTCATTCAGCTTCTGGTAAGCTATATATGCTTGACACAATGTGGTCAAGTTGTAGATCCACTGAATTTCAAAGCTGGACTAGAAGTTAGAGATCATCAAGTCCAGGCCCCTCATTTAATAAATGGAAAATCAAGGCCCAGAGAGTTGAAATAATTTGTGCAAATTCACAAAGAAACTTTGTGCAAATAGCCCTGTAGGCAGAATAACATTTAGCTAAGACCGGGTTAGGGACTTTGCAGAGTTAATCATAAGTTGGAGATGCTAAAAAATTACTTTTAATTGTGTAATTGTAATCAAGGGTTTTACTGGTGAACTTCTCCGACTTTATCTTTTGGAAGTTAACCTCCTCCACGTTAGAAAACACATCCTGTCACTCAAAGGTAGCCCATGGGGGCATATCCTTCACCTATATTTGATGATAGCTATTACAGATATGAGTAGAAACTGAATGCAAAATGAGAGTGAGAGCCATAAGAAAGTACTTGTTTTGCAGGCCTCTGACCCTGCTTTTCTTCTGTTCGAGATGGATAATTCCAGAAAACAGTGTTCCCAAACAAGATGATTCATCATTTACCTACTTTGCTCCTACCTCCCACCTCCAGCACTGATTTCGCTTTCAGTACTAGCCAGAGCCTTTGTGGGGAAAGGATCTACTCCACTGTGATTCAGTGTTTATTGTTTTTATCCCTGTCCTGTAAAGTTCCGTCAGCAGGTCCTGTGACCCAAGTGGACAACATTGGTGTGAAGACAGTCACCATCACATGGAAAGAGATTCCCAAGAGTCAAAGAAATGGTTTCATCACCAACTACACCATATTTTACCAAGCTGAAGATGGAAAAGAATTCTGTAAGTGTGCTTATAGCCAAGTTGGAAACTCCCTAAAACCCAAACATGCTATGGATAGACCTGCCTTAGGGGTTGGTGCCCTATAATCTTGCATGAGTCACTTAGCTTCTTTGAGAGTCTCTGATAATGAGGCCAAGAGTACCTATCTCTTGAGTGTTTTGGAGTCAAATGAGAATGAAGTTACAGTCTTGTAGGAACCACAGGAGTTGATATAATATGTCCTCGTTAGGCTGTGAACAAGCGGGCCTCCTGGGAGCTTCACCATCATTAGTCTGGAATGGACTTGTGTGCTTGGATCAAAGAGTAGAGTAGTGACACTTAGCTCGGTGCAGGACCCTTTATCCTGACTCCTACTGCCCACTGCCAAGTCATACTTTTTTCCTTGAATCCAGACTATCTCCTGATTTCCTAGGGATGGGCATGGATTCCTAAAATTAGGCAAATTTTTTTATTATGGCAAAATACATACAACATAAAACTCACCACTTAAAACATTTGAAAATGCACAGTTTAGTGGCGTTGAGTATGCTGATAATGATGTGTGACCATCATCTCTACCTGTTTCCATGCCAAAAAGAAACCTGGTAGCCATTAATCAGTGTCTTGGCATTGTCTTCTTTCCACAGTCTCTGGAAACCACAAAATTGTTTTCTGTTTTTTTTATTTACCTATTCGGGCTATTTCATACAAATAGGATCATAGAGTATGAGGCTTCTTTTCCCTGGCTTCTTTTACTTAGCATATTGTTTTCAAAGTTTATCCATCCTGTAGCTTGTATTAGTATCTCATTCCTTTTTATAGCTAAAGAATATTCTATTATGTGGATATCCCACATTTTATTTATCCATTCATCAGTTGATGGGCATTTGGGTTGTTTCCACCTTTTGGCCACTGTAATTAATGCTACTATGAATATCTGTGTGCAAATACTTGTTTGAGTTCTCTGCTTTTAATTCTTTGGGGCATATACCTAGGAGTGGAATTTCTGGGTCATATGGTAATTTGGGCTTAACATTTTGAGAAACCACTGAACTGTTTTCCATAGAGACTGCCCCATTTTACGTGCCCACCAGCAAAGTCTGATAATTCCAATTTTTCCACATTCTTACCAACACTTATTTTATGTTAAAAAAGATTATTATGGCTATCCTTGTGGGCATGAAATGGTTTCTCAGTGTGATTTTGATTTGCATTTCCCTAATACCTAATGATGCTGAGCATCTTTGCATGTGCTAATTGGTCATCTGAGGATCTTCTTTGAGAAAGTCTTCAATTTTTTTTGACCATTTTATTTATTTATTTATTTATTTATTTATTTATTTATTTATTTATTTATTTTTTAACCTTTATTTATTTTTGAGACAGGGAGAGACAGAGCATGAACAGGGGAGGGTCAGAGAGAGGGAGACACAGAATCTGAAACAGGCTTCAGGCTCTGAGCTGTCAGCACAGAGCCCGACGTGAAGCTCGAACACACAGACTGCGAGATCACAACCTGAGCTGAAGTCGGACACTTAACCGACTGAGCCACCCAGGCGCCCCAGACCATTTTTAAATTGGGTTGTTTGCCTTTCAGTTGTTGAGTCCTAAGAGTTTTTAAATACATATTCTCAATAGAAGTTCCTTATAAAATCTGTGATTTGCATATATTCCCATTCTGTGGGTTGTCTTTTCACTCTCTTGATAATGTCTTTTGATGCACAAAAGCTTTTATTTTGGTGAAGTCCAGATTCATCTATTTTCTTTTGTTGTTTATGTGTTTGGTATCATATCTAAGAAACCAAGGGCAAATTCAAGGCCACCATTTACCCTGTGTTTGTCTTCTAAGAGTTTTATAATATTAGCTCTTATGTTTAGGTCCTTGATCTATCTTTATAGGCTAATTTTAAGCACAACATGGATAGAGGGATTGGGGTATGAGATGGGCTGGCTTAGAGGTACAGGTTCCAGTGCTCTTATTTCACTGCTTGGCCTTGGATCTGGCATTTTTTTTTACTTGGCCTTGGCTCTGGCATTTGACTTCCATCTTTTTCCTTTAGCCAAGACAGTTAACTCCAACATCCTGCAGTACGATCTGGAGTCCCTAACACGAAAGACCTCTTATAGTCTTCAAGTCATGGCCAGCACCAGTGCTGGGGGGATCAACGGCACCACGATGAACTTCAAGACATTGTCAATTAGTGAGTATTTCCTTCAAGCCTTGGATAATTCCCCTTGGCATTTCCCTTAGGCCAGTTAGTGATGATGTTTTCCAAAGGCAGGGGGAAGCCAAATGAAAGGGTGGTACATAGAAGAACCATCTACCCTGTGGCTCACTGGCCTTCCTGGAAGGTGTATGTGTGAGGAGAGAATAGGGAGAGCAGGCACATTGAGAGCTGAATTGAAAAAGAGTGGTTATGTTGCTCCTTCCTAATGGATAGCCCCCTATTATCTTGAGGTGAAGAGATCAAGTTAATGCCAACTTTACTCTCAGTCCAAACAAGCTCCTGCTTCAAGGCTGTCCCCAAGTTCATAGTCACCAGTTTCTCTGTGTCACAGGTTACTGCACAATGGGGCCTTAGAGGGAAAACCTTGGTTGAACAAGCACCACTGGCCCACAGGAAGTAACTTAACCTCTATCCTTTGTGAAGATTTTTGAGTAAAAACATACATGACATGTTCTGCTTATTAGTTTTTAGATTAGAAAAATAGCAAGAAAAATGTAATAAATAACAAAATATAAAATGCTATATAGTGTTGTATGATGGTTATAGGAAATATTCAAGAGGAAAAGAAGATGAAATGAGAAGAGAGATCAAGAAGAAAGGGGAATGGGAGAAACAGAAATATTTTAATTTTCTCAAGTCTTTGAGGGAAAGAGATTTGATTTGATATATTCGAATTGTTTTAAGAATTATTTACATTAAAAGTGAAAGGACATTGCCAGTTTTTACAGTAAAAGTGAAAAATAGTCTGGTTTAAGTACTCTTGAAAACCTCTTGCTCATTACATTGTTAAAAGAATAAAAATATATTTATGCCTCTGGAAAATACGAATATGGGATTGTGTTTTTTACACAACACATTCTATTTTTATGGACTAACACTGCCTTTTTGGAGGTTTTTGATATTGTTCTTTAGAGTCTTTTAAAAATGCTGTTTTATTTTCACAACACTGGGCACAAATTGCATTATCTGCTAGAATTTTCTCCATGGGTCAAATTTAAGGCAAGAGCCTGCCTTGGAGTGTCGATGTTTCTTACACTTGTCTACACATTACAAATCTCCTTCCTTCTGTCTCTGTTCCTGTACAGTCTACTCTCCACACACCAGCCAGAGTTTAAAACCCTAGACTCCTGCTTGAAACCCACCTGTGGCTTCTGTTGTATTTTAAGTAAAATTCAAACTCCTACCCATAGCTTTCAGGATCCTTCACAATCTGTTGTTTACTGACCTCATCTCCTACAACTTTCTGCTTCTGTCTGTGTTAACTTCTTTCTGCTTTGTGGCTTTTGCATCTACTGTTCCTTTTGCCAGAAATGCTTTCTTCCATATTGTTGCATGGCCAGTTCCTTCTCATTATTAACATTAGCTCAAATTTCACCTCTCAGAGAAGTCTTCCTTTGCCACCCTATCCAAAGTTACTAACTTTTCTTCAACCTTACCTTGGATACAATCTAATATCCTATTATATCTGAAATAATCTTTTTTTATTGTCTGAATCCTCCTACCAGAATGTAGGCTCCATGAGAGTAGAGATCTTGTATTTCTTGCTTATTGCTGTTTATTTTATTACCCAGAACAGTGTTTGGCAAATGGTAAGTGCTCATAAATATGTACTGAATTAAAAAGGTTGGAGACTGAACCTTGTGAACATAATATCTGTCACTATTATTCAGGCAGAAGAGAACTGGATGAGGAGCCATAAATACCAGGGGTTTTTTTAATGAATAAATTCAAATTCAATTGAATTGAAAGAAAACTCATAAGTAATGTGTTGCTTAAGCTACTAGAATAAAAAGTTAATCTTTGGTATTTGTTAAGAAAGTGAGGACTTTAACTGACATTTGTTCTCCTATTCCCAAAGGTATCCTTGAGATTTTCCTTATAATTTCTCTGGTTGGAGGTGGCCTTCTTATTCTCATCATCTTGTCAGTGGCATATGGTCTCAAAAAGCCCAAGTGAGTTTATAGGCAACAGCATGGGCGTTATAGGCAACAGCAAGGGGTGGAAGGCATCATGGGTGGAAGAGCGTTCTCTGTCATTAAGGGGGTGTTATTTCATTTATTAGTTTGGAATATATTAATGGAGTTTATTATATGTTACACCCTATAGCTCATCAGAATTCTGACCAAACAAGAGGACTCTCACCCCCACAGCCCCATACACCAGGCTTAGGCCAAGGGATTGCCAGCTGCCCCACAGGCTTTATCTTCTGTATTTGGCATCTGAGACTAAAATTAGGGAGAAGGTCCTTTCTCTCAGCATCTGGCAGCAGCAAGAGGGCTGAAGGCCACTAGCTTCTCTCCCGAGCAGACCAGGGAGCGTACCCATAGAATTAGATTACTAGCCAGTAGTGTGCCCAGCACAGACTTGTTCCTTGCTCATGGTGCAGTGTTGGAGGGCTGCCTACAGGGGCATTTGTCCTACCTGTCCTGGCCACTATGGGAAAGGAAACTCATCCTCAGGGTCATAGGCTTTCTCTCCACAGACAGCCTCATACTGTCAGGCTGGCCAAAAGCTCCCTCCCTCGTAGACCTCTGTCTCCAGAATTGTGCAATTTGGGGCCTTCTCTGCCAAGCAGCTATGCTTAGTTATGGTTAAGTGAATGTCAACCTCATTTTCCAACCATAGGTAGAAACCAGGTCAGCAGCCAAATTCTTGTACGTGTTGCATGTATAACAAGCTCCCAGGTAATGCTGCTGCTGCTGCTGCTGCTGCTGCTGGATGGTACCCTGGTTTGAGAATCACTGCACTAAAGTATGGGTATCTTATAAGGCTTTGAGTGTTACCTTTCCTGGAGAATATATCTCAAAGACATGGTTCTGTGATGGTGTGATTTTCAGCATCAAGACCTGGGGTGGATATGAGGGGCAGGGGAGGGTAAGAAAGGTGTCTTTCCATCACATCCCATTGATGACTTGAAGTTTCACTCCCCAGGTTACTTTGTTTTCCCAGTTTCTGTCAGGAGGTCAGAAGCTTGACCTTATTTATTAGGGAGCCACACAACTCCCTATAGCAAAGCTCCATCCTTTTGGCATAGCCATGCAGTGTGAGGAATATACTTCTTCAACTCACTTCCTGTTTTAAAATATTATTAGCAGATTGAAGCACCTCTGTTGGCCCGATGTCCCCAACCCTGCTGAAAGCAGCATAGCCACATGGCGTGGAGATGATTTCAAGGTAAACAGTCCTGTCTTTGTTAAGCAATCATTGAGGAGGCTGGTTGTAAAAGACAACGAAGAGTGATGGAGGTTAGGAGGAGTCCTGGGCTGAGATTTTACAGGGTTTACATGAACTATGAGATCATGACCTGAGCTTAGGTGGAATACTTAACTGACCGAGCCACCCAGGTGCCCCAAGTTTCATAAGTTTTTAAATCGAAAACTCTTTTGAAAGTTTCAAGGTGGAATTTCTTAAGTAAAAACAAGCCCTGTCAAATATCACCTTTAAATTTGTATTAAAGACTGTTTCTAGTATTGCTTGATGCTGGAATTTTTAGTATTAGCACTTGTTTCAACTCAGAAATCTTTTTTAAACATGGACATTTTTATTTACTTATTTAAATTTTTGTTATTTGTGTTATTTCTGTTTTCTTCTCTCCTGTATCAGCTGTGTATTACCTTATTTGCTACTTATTAAAAGTTATGAAGAGAGTAAACAGATTTATAGGCAGTATTGTCAGATGTCTAAAGTGTTAATTTATTTAAAAAAAGTTATTTATTTTGAGAGAGAGAGAGATAGAGGAAGGGGCAGAGGGAGGGAGAGGAGGAATCCCAAGCAGGCTCCAGTAAGGGGCTCGATCCCACAATGCTGGGATCATTGCCTGAGCTGAGATCAAGAGTTGGACGCTTAACCAACTAAGCCATCCAGGTGCCTCGAAAATGCTTTTTGAGTAACATAGGGCTGGCCTCCATGGCAGGCATATATTACTCACTGAATGCCAGGCATTGAGCTAGACTCTTTGTATACAAAGATGTTAAAGACACTGCCTCTGCCTAGGAGGCCACCTTTGATTCTTCTGATGATGTTGGGCAAGTCATTTGTCTTCATGATTGTAGTTTTTGCATCTGTAAGAGTTCTAATTTTGATGTTCCCATCTGAACTGTAGTTTTGTGAACTTAAGATTGTGTGGCAAATAGTCTCGAGCTCTCTATAAGAAAAAAATGGAATACCTAGTGCCATTCTCAGGAAATGGGCCAGAGTTGCCATGCTCTTATGGAAGGGCATATGGAGGTGATTGGCCATCACTTCTGGTCTCTGGAAGGAATGTGGGGGCTGGTCAAGAGGTGAGACATTGGTTGTCCCAAGCCTATTGACTACCTCATGTGTAGCTCCAAAATGATCATTGGGGGTATCCTTTTCTCTTTTTCAGGACAAGATAAATTTGAAGGAATCTGATGACCCTGTGAATATGGAAGAAGACAGAGTTCTAAAACCATATTCTTCCCCCAGAGACCTTATTGACAAGTTGGTGGTGAACTTTGAGAATTTTCTGGAAGACGTTTCCACAGAGGAACTTGGAAAGGGTCAGGAAAACATTTTGAGAGAGGAAAAAAATGAATATGTGACTTCTCCATATCGGCCTTACTGTCCTCCCATTTCAACTGAGATTCCACAGAGAAAATCCCAACAACTGTGTTCTAGAATACCAGAGGGGATCTGCTTAGAAACCACAGAGCAGCTTCTTTCTTCTGTTCCGAATTTAGGGCCAGACCGTATCTGTGAAGAAGGAGAACCTAATCCATACTTGAAAAATTCAGTGACAACCAGAGAATTTCTCACGTCTGAAAAACTTCCAGAGCAAACCAAAAGGGAAGTCTAATTGTTACTGTGACTTGAATCTCTCTGGGTCGTAGTGTGGGCAACTCTTATAGACAGAATGTATTAGGACTTAGCCAGAAGAGCTTCCTTGGCTGTCTCCCCATCCTTGCTTTGCGTTAGAGAAATTGTCACACATCCCTGAGTGGCTTGTTGAACTTGGTTGGCACAGATGTGTAACTTGCCTGAGAAGAAGGGATAGTGGTATGTCTGAGCATTTTGCAGAGGAAAAGTGTTTATTTTCTTTTGTTCAGGTAACAAGCTCTCACTGAGGTCTCTGACATAATGATTTTAAGGGACAATGGAGCCCCTAAGGTGGATATATCTTGCCTTCCCTAGGAATTAGGTCTTTGCCACAACTTTTGCTCGAGCTTCTCCTCAGAGATCCAGCAGACTTTCCCCATTGCCAGAGGACAGTGGTCTGGTAGGAGGTGGGAATCTCTCCCTTTACATTGATTTCCCTTGGGTTCTGGGTTCTACCTCCAAGGAAGCCCTGAGATCTCACTTTTGAGATTTTGTTTCTCCCTCAGTATAGGGGCAGGGGAGGTAGAGTGGCCTTCCTGATGGTGTGCTTCTCATTAACCTCATAAAATCTCAAGTGTCTGCAGCAACACCTCCACCCAGGACTCTTGCCCCTAGTTCACAGCACATTGGCCTCTAGTAAATTGATCTCAGCAGGGCACTAGGGAGTGGACTCCAGCCTGGGCCAGCAGGTCTGCCCCAATCTTCAGGTCATTGCCCAGCTCTGAAAAGCTCCCAGAGGCCTTTGCTGGCCCTTTATCTTGCACTCAAACCTGGGAGTAGAAAGGCACCAAATACTGCACTGCTTTTGTACAGGATCTCTGGCCCCTTATGCTAGCTCACAGCCTAGGAATGCTTACAAAGCTTCCTTCAAAGGCCTCTTTCCTGAAGGACCTGAGCAGGGTGTGGAAACATGCTACTGTAACTTTGCTGCCCCGACCCAGGACTCCTTTTCCTTCACCTTGGCCATGCACAGAGCTTATGACACGTCAGGGGAGCCTTTAGCCCAAGTGCTAATGGCAGGATTCAGTTGCTGAGAATTGGGGACTAATGGCTGGCCCTGGGCTGGCACCTTAACCGCAGTGATGGCAGATGATTTCCTAATATGTGGCTTTGACTCATCTGGCTATTAGGGGAGGTCTCTGAGAACCTGGTGAGATCTGGGAAGGCCAGGCAATGAGTGAGCAGCCCAGGTGCCTTGAACGTAGCATTTGCCAGCCAGAAAGGCTGATGTCCGTTTTTATAGGAGAATTTGAGAAGTCAGTACTTGAGTAGCAGGCATGAACTTCACAAGCCAACAATTCAGATGTGGGCCAAGATTTTTTTTTTTTTTTTGTAAATTTAAATTTTGTTTTGGACTCTACTATGCCAACATCAACAACAACAAAAATCTCTTAATACCAATTATTTGTGTCATTCTTAATTCCTTCCTGATACGATCTGCATCTACTTATATACGTGTTCATCTAATTGAATGTCATACATTGATTCTGTTGTATTTTCCTTTAGTTTCATGTACTATTTCATGTTTAAAATTTCATGCATGAACATGGTTCATTGTGGTAGTATTTTGAATGGACACTCAGAACTCCATGGTGTGCCTGAATATTATGGTTTGCCAAGGACCCTTTCTTGTTAGGATTGTTTTAAATGTCTTCTTTGTATAGAGACCAACTTCACTAAATTCTGTTCTTTGTACATTTTCTTTTCCTACCTTTGTCCTAACTCCTTGGGGACTCTTTCTAAAGGTGGAATTTCTGGGTCACAGTTTTATGGTTATTGTCATATATTGCACATCTGTCAGCAGAGAGAGCATTGGCTCAAAAGCAGAAACATCCCCAGTCCATGTTGGCGAAAACCTGGAGATGCCTGCATGTGGCTGCTGAGAAAGGTGTGGGAGAAACGCCAAGGGAGGAAGTCCTCAAAAGCATGAAGCCAGCAGTCAGCAAGCCTCAGATGGTTAGTCAAGGCAGTCTAGGCGCACCTACTGCTGATTTCGTTTTTAGGAGCGGGATTCTCTTTTCTGTCCAACTTCACTACATATGTGGGGTAAAATAACCCGAGGCCTGGACTTTGAAATGGAAGTCAAAATGTGCAAAGCAGAACAGATGCGCAGAAAACTCTGAATGATTATAATAATGCAGAAGACTGGACTTGTGTACCAAGAGAACCATCTCTCTGTATAGTGCATGCTGTCTCTTCCACATATTGTTCATAAAGCCATACAGTATATAATGCATGTGCATGGCAGTTCTGGCCTCCTAAGTAGAGTATGAAAGCAGGATTACTATAGTGAGAATAGCCTTTAAAACGCTTTACCATAAATGCATTGGTATTTCTGTCTTTCAGGTAATAAAGCTGTAATACCATTTTCATGTAAAGCTATACTTCTCTTCTAAAGTTGTACCCACTCAGGTATTTAAAATGAGACTTCAAAATGCAAATATCCAACTTTGTTAGAGATCGAGGGAGTCTCTTGGTTATGGGACACACAGAACAGCTACAGGTGACCAGGAATCAGACTTAGGGAGTTATTTTTGCCAACATAGCTTCCGCTAGGGATGCAGCTGGGCCTCACACCTGAGTTCTCTTCGATCTCTCATGGCAGAACTTTTTGTTTTGAAGTTTATTTATTTTTGAAAGAGACAGAGACAGCATGAGTAAGGGAGGGACAGAGAGAGAGATAGAGACAGGGAGGCAAGTAGGGAGGGAGAATCCTAAGCAGGTTCCATGCTGTCAGTGCAGAGCCAGATGTGGGGTTTGACCTCACGAACCGTGAGATATGACCTGAGCCGAAACCAAGAGTCATTTGCTTAACTCACTGAGCCACCCAGGTGCCTCTCATGGCAGCAGTTTCAAACTCGCAGCTCCTCAAACTCCTTGAGAGTACTCTCAGCAGATGAGGTGGCCCCCCCTTCATGGAGGATGCACCACCCGCCCATCTCTCTTCTCTTCAAGTCAGACTTGGGGAAGGTCTCTGAGGCAGAGGTGGCCCTGCTCTTATATTATACATCCCTCCCCACTGGCTCTCTTGTTCTTTCAACTTCTCCCTCCTGAGAGATTCCTTCCCATCATCTTCTAAACATGCTCAGGTCACTTCCATGTTAAAAGAGAACAAAGTATTCTCCTTGATCATCCTCTCCCTCTGGCTGCCTGCTGGCTGTTCCCATGGATCTGCCTGTGGTTTCAGGGTAGAGTGGGCCATATCCCTTGTAGCAGTAGGGAGGAAATGACCAATGCTGAAACCTCTGGGACATTCGAAGACTGGAAGCCTCGTTTCCCCAGGTCACATTCTTGTGGGATTAGGACAAAGGCCCAGTAACAAAGCTGGCATTCTCTGGTTTATTCTCACCATTGAGACTCCAGAACCCAGGCAGCAAAGCTCTCTTTTCTAGGGTTATGTGGCTACCTGGTTCTCCCTCCTGCCATCTGCTGTGTCCCCAGCTCCTGAGGGGCTGTGTGGAGCCACAGTTGTGGTTAGAGTGCCCAATTGTGTGGGACTGAGGCATTTTCCAGGACTTGGGCCCTGCGGTGATAAAACCGCAGAGTCTCAGGTAAACCAGAATACTGTGATCCTATACTGCAGCTCTGGGCCTGTTCCTTCTTTTAAAGTTATGTACTTGTGCTGGTGTTTATCTTCATTTTGATGGGTCCACTTGCCCCCAGACTCTCATCCAGCTTGTGCTCTTTGACAATACCCTCAGGGAGCCCATCCTCTAACTGGAACATACGCTGGCGGTATATGAGTGGCCATTCCTCCCCATTCCTTGGCAGGCTTGCTCCTGATGTTCATCACCCTCCAGTAAGGCTCCAGTGTCTCCGACTCCCTGGCCCATTTCCATAATGCTCCTTGTGACCCCAGCTGCCCCCTTCAGTATACCTGGTCATGTCACAGAAAATTGCCCCTTGACACATTGATTCCTTTTTAAAAATTATTACAACAGCAGTGAAATGAGCTGTCTTCTGGCTTCACCCCTGTAGCCAGTGTCCATTTTGACCTATTTTTGCCATTAAGCCACCTGGGTGTGGGACCACAGACCTCAGTGTTTGCTCTGTTCCATCTCCTAGGATGACCTGGGCCCCACATCCTCTCTGAAGGGCACTCGTATCACAGAAGCATTTGCTCCTCCCAAAGGACCAGAGCCCTGCCAAGCCTTTGGCAAAGCCTTCTGTGTACAACCTTGTTCTCACTTGGAGGCTCTGACCAGCCCCCTCAAATGAAATTGGTGTAATGTCCCCTCCCCTGTAATACAATGAAGAATAGGGTGATTTCTGGCTGGTCAACTGCCAGAACTGTGGTTCAGGAGTTGGAGAATGTTGATTGGGATGATATATGTGCTAAAAGCTGGACCCCCTGAGAGCTTTCATAGACCCTAGAGAGCCTACATACTGTCAAATATATTGAAATTTCCACATTTCACATTAATTATAGTATCTTTACATAAAAATTTTGTAAGGGTTTTTATGTTTTGTTTTTGAAATTATTTGACTATTTTAACTTTATGATTTAACTTCTCAGCAGTCAGCCTGTATCTTTAGGGATTCTTGTGACTTGAGAAAATTCATCTATTCTAATCTAATTTGCAGATTTTTTACCAACATATATTTTTTGGAATTGATTTTTTTTAAGTTTTTTTCTTTTTTCCAGTTAGTTAACATACAGTATTATATTAGTTTCAGGTGTACAATGTAGTGATTCAACAATTCCATATATCACTGGTGCTTGTCACAACAAGTGCACTCCTTAATCCCCATCACCTATTTTACCCAACCCTCCACCCACTTCCCCTCTGCTAACCATCAGTTTGTTCTCTGTACTGAAGAGCCTGTTTGTTTCTTGCTTTGCTTTACTCCTTTTTTCCTTTTGCTCATTTGTTTTCTTTCTTAAATTCCACTTATGAATGAAATCATACAGTATTTGTCTTTCTCTGATTGACATATTTTGTTTAGCATTATACTTCAGCTCCAGACATGTTGTTACTAATGGCAAGATTTCATTCTTTGTATGACTGAATAATATTTCGTTGTATGTATGTGTGTATATAAATGTATGAATATATAAATATATGTGCATGTATATTTATAAATATGAATATGAATATAAATATAAATATATACATACATACCACATCTTCTTTTTAAAAAAATTTTTTTTAACATTTATTTTTTTTTTTGAGAGACAGAGACAGAGCATGAGCTGGGAAGGGGACAGAGAGAGAGGGGGAGTCACAGATTCTGAAGGAGTTTCCAGGCTCCGACCTGTCAGCGTAGAGCCTGATGTGGGGCTTGAACCCACGAACCATGAGATCATGACTTGAGCCGAAGTTGGCCGCCCAACCGACTGAGCCACCCAGAAGCCCCTATACCACATCTTCTTTATTCCTCAATGGATGGATATTTGGGTTGCTTCCATTTCTTGGCTATCGTAAGTAATATTGCTATAAACATGCAGGAACGTGTACACCTTTGAATTTGTGTTTTTGTATTCTTTGGATAAATACCAAGTAGTATGATGGCTGGATCATTGGGTAGTTCTACTTTTAACTTGTTGAGAAACCGCCCTGTTTTCCACAGTAGCTGCATCAATTTGTATTCCCATCAGCTTTGCAAGAGGGTTTCTTTTTCTACATATATTCACCAATATTTGCTGTTTCTTGTGGGTTTTTTTGTAGACTCTGACAGGTGTGAGGTGATAGATCATTGTAGTTTTGATTTGCATTTCTCTGATGATAAGTCTTGACGGTATCTTTCCATGTGTCTATTGGCCATCTGGATGTCTTCTTTGGAGCAATGTCTCTTCATGTGTTCTGTCCATTTTTAAATTGGATTATTTATTTTTTGGGTGTTAAGTTGTATCATTTCTTGATATATTTTGGATACTAACCCTTTATGGGGTATGTCATTTGCAAATATCTTCTCCTGTTGCATAGGTTGCCTTTTAGTTTTGTTGATTGTTTACTTCACTGTGCAGAAGCTTTTTGTCTTGATGGAGTTCCAATAGTTTATTTTTGCTTTCGTTTCCCTTGCCTTAGGGGACCTATCTAGTAAAAAGCTGATATGGCTTGTGTCAGAGAGATTATTCCCTGTGCTCTTTTCTAGGATTTTTACAATGTCTCACATTTAGGCATTTAATCCATTTTGAATTTATTTTTGTGTATGGTGTAAGAAAGTGGTCCAGATTCATTCTTTTGCATGTTGCTGTCCAGTTTTCCCAACACCATTTGTTGAAGAGGCTGTATTTTGCCCATTGGATATTCATTCCTTCTTTGTCGAACAATAAGTGGCCATATAATTTTGAGTATATTTCTGGATTTTCTCTCCTGTTCTGTTGATCTGTGTGTCTCTTTTTGTGCCATTAACATACTGTTTTGATTATAACAGCTTTGTAATATAACTTGAAGTCTGGAATTGTGATGCCTCCAGCTTTGCTTTTCTTTTTCAAGGTTGCTTTGGCTATTTGGGGTCTTTTGTGGCTCCATACAAATTGTAGGATTGTTTGTTTTAGTTCTAGAAAAATGTTGGTCTTTTGATATGGATTGCATTAAGTTTGTAGATTACTTTGGGTAGTACAGACATTAAATAGTATTTGTGCTTCCAGTCCATGAGCATGGAATGTCTTTCCATTTCTTTGTGTCATCTTCAGTTTCTTTCATTAGTGTTTTATAGTTTTCAAAGTACAGGTATTTCACCTCTTTGTTTAGGTTTATTCCTAGGTATCTTACTATCTTTGGTGCAGTTGTAAATGAGGTTACTTTCTTAATTTCTTTCTGCTGCTCCATTATTGGTGTATAGAAATGCAACAGGTGTCTGTACATTGATTTTATATCTTATAACTTTACTGAATTCATTGATCAGTTTTTGCAGTTTTTTGGTGAAGTCTTTCGGGTTTTCTATATGTAGTATCATGTCATCTGAAAATAGTAAAAGTTTTACTTCTTCCACACTGATTTTGATGTCTTTATTCCTTCATCTTTTCTGGTTGCCATCGGTAGGACTTCTAATAGTATGTTAAATAATAGTGGTGAGAATGGACATTGCTGCCTTATTCCTAACCTTAGGGGAAATACTCTCAGTTTTTCTCCATTGAGTATGATGTTAACTGGGTTTTTCATATATGGACTTCATTGTATTGTGTATATTCCCTCTAAACCTACTTTGTTGAGGGTTTTTATCATGAATGGGTTACACTTTGTTAAATGCTTTTTCTGCATCTATTGAAATGATCATATGGTTTTTATCCTTTGTCTTACTGATGTGATGTGTCATGTTCATTTGCGAGTACCGAACCACACTTGTAACCCAGGAATAAAAGGCACTTGATTGTGGTGAATGATTTTTTTTAATGTATAGTTGGATTCAGTTTGCTAATATTTTGTTGAGGATTTTTACATCTATATTCATCAGAGATACTGGCCTATGGTTTTTTCTTTTTTTTTTTTTTGTGGTGTCTCTGTCTGGTTTTGTTATCAAGGTAAGGCTAGCTTCATAGAATGAATTTGGAAGGCTTTCTTCCTTTTCTATTTTTTATAATAGTTTAAGAAGAATAGGTATTATCTCTTATTTAAATGTTTGATAGAATTCTCCCATGAAGCCATTTGGTCCTGGGCTTTTGTTTGTTGGGAGTTTTTTTTGTTTGTTTGTTTTTTGTTTTGTTTTGTTTTGTTTTTTTAATTTTTTTTTTCCAACGTTTATTTATTTTTGGGACAGAGAGAGACAGAGCATGAACGGGGGAGGGGCAGAGAGAGAGGGAGACACAGAATCGGAAACAGGCTCCAGGCTCTGAGCCATCAGCCCAGAGCCCGACGCGGGGCTCGAACTCACGGACCGCGATATCGTGACCTGGCTGAAGTCGGGCGCTTAACCGACTGCGCCACCCAGGCGCCCCTGTTTGTTTGTTTGTTTTTTTTTTTTTTTACTGGCTTAATTTCTTTGCTTGTTATCAGTCTGTTAAAATTTTTTTATTTATGCTTGTTTCAGTTTTGGTAGGTTATAGGTTTCTAGGAATTTGTCTATTTCTTCTAGGCTGTCCAATTTGTTGGCATATAGTTTTTAATAATCTATGACAAGCTTTGTATTTCTGTGGTGTTGGTTGTGGTCTCTCCTCTTTTATTTGTGGTTTTATTTATTTTACAAAGAACCAGCTCCTGGTTTCATTGGTCTGTTATTTTATTTTTTTTAATTTTCTATAGTATTTATTTCTGCTTGAATCTTTATTATTTCCTTCCTATTGCTGGCTTTAGGTTTTGTTTAGTTCTTTTTTCTAGCTCCTTTAGGTGTAAAGTTAGGTTGTTTATTTGAGATTTTTCTTCTTGTGCTAGGCCAGTGTTACTATAACCTTGCCTCTTGATTTGCTTTTGCTGTATTTTGTTCAAAGGTTTTGAGCCATTGTATTTTCATTTGTTTCCATGTACTTTTTTATTTCTTCTTTTATTTCCTGATTGACCCATTCATTGTTTAGTAGCATGTTCTTTAACTTGCATGTATTTGTGGTCTTGCTAGATTTTTTTCTTGTTCTTGACTTGTAGTTTCATAGTGTTGTGGTCAGAAAAGATGCCTACTATGACTTCAATCTTTTTTAATGTGTTGAGGCCTGTTTTGTGGCCTAATATGAGATCTGTTCTGGATAATGTTCCATGTGTACTTGCAAAGAGTATGTATTCCACTGTCAGGATGGAATGTTCTGAATATATCTTTAAATCCATCTGGTCTAATGTATCATTCACAGCCATTGTTTCTGTTGATTTTCTGCTTAGATGATCTATCCATTGATATAAGTGGGGTGTTAAAAGTCCCTTACCATTATTTTATTATTATGGATTATTTCCTTTATGTTTGTTACCTACTTTAATGTATTTGGCTGCTTCCATGTTGGGTACTTAATATTTACAGTTGTTATATCTTCTTGTTGGACTGTCACTTTATAATTATATAGTGTCCTGCTTTGTCTCTTATTGCAATCTTTGTTTTGAAATCTCTGGGAAATGTGGTGTGAACAGGGGTTTTTGCTGGTCTTCTGGGGGCGGGGCTGCTGTATTGTGACTGAGGCAAGCATGACTGAGAAGGGCAGTCCCAGCAGAGCACACGGTCTGGTGCATGCAGGTGACTCTGTGTTTGTATTGAGGGGCAGAGGAAAGAAATGGTGCTGGCCAACTCCTTTGCTCCTGGAGAGGTGTCTCTGTGAACTCTGGTCCTCAGAGACATGCTCAGAGAAGAGCTAATAATCTCCCCATTCTGTACCAGGTATTTTTCAGATCGCTGATTCCAGGCTGTCTGCCCCAGGATTGTTTGCCTGCCTTCTCTCCAGGAGGAGCGCAATGCCCTTCTAGGTTTATTCTAGCCAAGCCAGCTGACCTTTAAAACTCTAGGCTTTAAGCCCTGATGGTTATAACTCAAGAAATTCAGCCCCTTTCTTTTTCCAAGCCAATGGCTTTGGGGACACATTCTCCTTGTGTGTTCCTATGTGTGCTCCTCTAGCTCTTGCCCTTCTCTGTGACCCTGGTTCCCTCCTTTGGGAAGGAAGATAGTTCCCTATCTATTTGTCTCCAGATATTTTTTTATTTCCTTTTTAATTTTTTCATTGACCATTGGTTATTTAGTAGCATATTATTTAGCTTCCATATACTTGTGTTTTTTTCTTTGTTTTTCTTGTAATTATTTCTAGTTGGTTCATACCATTGTGGTTGGAAAAAAAATGCTTGATATCATTTCAGTCTGCTTAAATTTATTGAGACTTGTTATATGGCCTAACATATGATTTATCCTGGAAAATGTTCCATATGCTTTTGATCAGAATGTGTACTATGCTGTTTTTGGATGCATTGTTCTGTATATGTGTTAGATCCATCTAGTATAACTTGTCATTCAAAGCCACTGTTTTCTTATTGATTTTTCTATCTGAATGTTAGTGAGTAAAAATCCACTTCTGTACTACTGTCACTTTCTCCCTTTATGTCTACTTCTTTTCTGTATTTAAGTGCTCCTCTGTTGGGTATATAGACACTTAAAAGTATTATATCCTCTTGTTGGATTGATCCCCTTATCATTATGCAATGCCCTTTATTGTCTATTTTTACAGTCTTTGTTTTAAAGTCCATTTGTCTGATATAAGTCTTGATACCCCAGCATTTTTTTTTTTCAATTTGAATAAAATATCTTTTTCCTTTCCTTCACTTTTAGTCTTTATTTGTCTTTAGGTCTAAAGTGAGTTTCTTGTAGGCAGCATATCGGTGGGCTTTTTTTTTTTTAAATCCATTCTATCAATCTGTGTCTTTTGACTGTGACTGGAGTATTTACACCATTTACGTTTAAAGTAATCATTAATTGTTATGCACTTACTGCCATTTCGTTAATTGTTTTCTGGTTGTTTTTGTAGTTCTGTTCAATGTCCCTCTTTTCTCTCTTAATTTGTGATCGATAACTATCTGCAGTGTTATTCTTGGCTTTCTTTTTATTTTGTGTATCTGTTTACAGGTTTGTTTTGTAGTTAACCATGTTCATATATTACGTCCTAAGTGTATAAGATGTCTATATTAAGTTGATGGTCACTTAAATTTGAACACATTATGAAAGCAATACATTTTTACTCCTCTCTCTCCACACTATTTGTGTAGAATATCACATTACATACTTTTGTTGAATCTCCCGATTTTTTTTGAAAAATTGATTTTACTATTTTTATATTTTAACCTTCATACTAGCCTTATTAGTAATCAGTCTTCTACCTTTATCATATATTTGTATTTCCCAGTGAAGTTTTTTCCTTTCATAATTTTCTTAATTCTAATTAGGGTTGTTTCTTTTTGGTTAAAGTAGTCCATTTATAGTTCTTAGAAGGCTTGTCTAGTGGTGATGAATGAACTCCTTTAACTTTTGTTTGTCTGGGAAACTATCTGTCCTTCAATTTTGAATGACCCTCTTGCCAGTTAGACTATTCTTGGTTGTTGGTTTTTGCCTTTTGCATTTTGAATATATCATGCTACTCTGTTCTGGACTGAAAAATTTCTGCTGAAAAATCAGCAGACAGCCTTCTGGGGCTTCCCTTGTACATGACCAGTTGCTTTTCTCTTGATTTTAAGATTTTCTTTCTTTAATTTGTACCATTTTAATGTTAATGTGTCTTGGTGTCACTCTTCTTGGGTTCATCTTGTTTGGGGCTCACTGTCCTTCTTGTATCTGAATGTCTGTTTCCTTCCCTAGATTAGGGAAGTTTTCAGCTATTATTTTTTTCAAATAAGTTTTCTGCCCCTTTGTCTTTTTCTTCTCCCTCTGGGACCCCTATAATGTGAATGTTTACTTGCTTGATACTGTCCCAGAGTTCCTTTACTCTGTCATCATTTTTTAAAATTCTTTTTTTTTAATTTTTTACCATTTAGCTTAGGTGCTTTCTACTATTCCCTATTTTTCAGGTTACTCATCTGTTCTGCATTTTATAATCGCTGTTGATTCATTTTAGTGCATTCTTCATTTCAGTTACTATATTCTTTAACACTGGATGGTTCTTTTTTATATTTTCTATCCCTTTTTTGAAGTTCTCACTGAGATCATCCACTCTTCTCTCAAGTTGAGCAAGTATCTTTATGACCATACTTTCAACTCTTTGTCAGGTAGATTGTTTATCTCCATTTCATTGAGTTCTTTTTCTGAAGTTTTTTTGTTGTTCTTTTGTTTGTAGCTTATTTCTCTGTCTCTTCATTTTGTTTGACTTTGTTCCTATGAAATAGGTGAAACATCTGCCTCTTTGTCTTGAAGGATTGGGCTTGTGTAGGAATTCCCTTGTGTAGACTGCATATGCCTGGCAGCTTTGGTTGATTGGCTGGATCTAGGCAAATGTGGGCCAGGGTCCTGGGTCTCTCCATGCTGGGACCACCCTGCTAGGATGACAAGAGCTATAACCAAGCATGGGCTGAGGCATTCCTCATAGGGGCTGTTATGTTCAGATGGCTGGAGCTGGAATGGGTGTGACCTGGCAGATCCTAGGGTGCTCCATGCCAGGCCCACCTGAGAAGGATGGCTGGGGACACGGCAGGCACTGGCCAAGGCCCTTTTTGCGAGACACCTGGAAGGATGGATGGAGTTCTAGTGGGTGTAGGCTGAAGATTTCCCACTGTGTACCTGCACCAGGGCAGCCTTAGTGGGATGGCTACAGCTTGGTGGTATGGGTGAGGGTGTTGCCTTGAGGAGATGGCTGGGGCTGGTATGGGCTAAGCGACTGGAGCTCACTGAGGCAGAAAGCTAGCTAGAGTGCTTGGACCTTACTTCCATCTGCATTGTCAAGGTGGAGGGGAAATGTAAACAGTATGCTCACCAGCACCTCCAACTCTGAAGAAAGTTGCAGCAGCTCTCACACTATTTAGAGGATGATCCAGGATTGTAAACTGGTTTCCTTCACTTATACTGTACTTGCCCTTTAAACACGTTTGTTTGTTTGTTTGTTTGTTTGTTTGTTTGTTTGTTTGTTGTGCCCCAGGTCAGATGAATCTGTGTGTGAGCCCCTCAGTGATATCTCTCCCTACTGCACTTTGTGGCATTGGGGCTGGGGGTACTGTCATTATTGTGTCCCATGTCTCCTATTGCTCTCTGTGTAGTCTCTCTGTCCTTTGTTATACAGAAGCTGTTCATTCAGCCCTGAGTTCTTAGGGAGAAGTTGCTCTATATATGTGTATATTTGGCAAGTCTGTTGGAGGAGGTCAAGGTCTTGTTACACTGGCATCTTGGACCCTTCTTAATATGGACACTAACAATATTCTTCCAATCCATGAGCGTAGAATATCTTTCCATTTATTTGTGTCTTCTGTATCTTTCATCAGTGTGTTACAGTTTTCATAGCATAGGTCTTACAGCTCTTTGGTTAAATTTATTTATAGCAATTGTAAATGGAATTATTTTCTTAATTTCTTCTAGTTTGTTATTAGTGTGTAGGCATGCAACAGATTTTTTAGATTGATTTTTGTATACTGTAGCTTTGCTCAATATGTTTAAGAGTTTTTTGATAGTCTTTAAGGTTTTCTTTATATAGATTTATGTCATCTCAAATAGTGATGGTTTTACTTCTTACTTTTTTATTTGAATGCCTTTGATTTCTTTTTCTTGCCTAATTGTTCTGGCTAGGACTTCCAGTACCTTTTGAATAAAAATGGCAAGAGTGGACATCCTTGTCTTATTCCTGAAGAAAAAAAAAACTTTCACATTTTCACTGTTGAGTATGATATTAGCTGGGGACTTGTCATATATGGCCTTAATTATTTTGAGGTATGTTCCCTCTATTCCTATTTGTTGAGAGTTTCTTTTAAGTAGATGTTGACTTTTGTCAAAATATTGATCCTTCTGGCATCTCTGGATGCCCACTCAATCCCACTCAATCATGGTGTATGATTTTTTAATGTATTATTAAATTCAATTTGGTAATATTTTATTGAAGATATTTTAAAAATTTTTATTTAAATTCAACTTAATATGCTAATTCACCATCTCTCCCATTCAAGGACTACCCAGGCTGGACCCTGTTTAGCTTCTGAGATCAGACAAGATTGGGCTCATTCAAGGTGGCATAGCTACAGACTTGTGGGGGATTTTTGTATCTATGTTCATCAGGGATATTGGCCTGTAATTTTCTTGTAATGTTGTCATGTGGTTTTGGTTTCAGGGTAATACTGGCCTAGTGAAATAAGTTTGGAAGTGCTCCCTCCTCTTCTGAGAAGGATTGGTATTCTTTGAATGATTTATAAGATTTATTAGGGAAGCCATCTTGTCCTGGACTTGAGTGTTTTGGGAGGTTTTTGATTACGGACTCAATCTTCTTACTACGAATCAGTCTGTTAAGATTTTCTCTTCGTGATTTGGTCTTGGTAGGTTTTATGTTTCTAGGAATTTATCCGTGTCTTATATGTTGTCCAATTGGTTGGTATATGCTTATTGTTATTATAGATAAGGTAAATGAGGGTTGTAGAAGTGGTACAAAGTTAGTGTGCCTCTGAAGCCCATGCTGATTCTAATGGATCTTGCATCATTTGTTCATTTCTGTGTGGGTCTATCTGTGTAACTGGGGATGGCTAAATTTGGGTGTGGTGTGAACCTGGCTGTTACTGAAAGCCTGGGGAGCAGCTAGGCAGGCGTCCCACATTTTCCTCTCTCCTATCACTACCATCTTCCTTGATGCTTTCCACAAACAACTTCAGATGAGGCCTGTGGTCTCAGAGCAGTGTTCTTGAAGGTTATGCAGTTAACACTGGAACATAGGAAGGAGGGATAAAGGCAGATAGTGATTGGGCAGGGGTATTGAATACAATTGTCTTAAAAAAGGAAATGAGCTTTTTATTAGCTCTTTGCCATTAGTGGTTGCCTGTAGACACCTTTGGGTGAAAGTGAGGTGTCATCTCACCTTTGTGAGGTTCCCTATCTAGTCACACCCAGGAAACCCTTCCTGCCTGTTGGCTTCATCCTCCCCAACTAGTGGGAACAGCCAGAGCTATGGCATAGACATAAAACCCCTGAAATAAAAAAAAATTGACTCCCCAAGACAGAAACCTGCCGGTACTAAAGAGGGGAGACAGGGCTTGGTGTCATAAGCCAGGGACCTAGAGCCTTAGGCTTCCCTCATTATCTTCAGTATGTTTCTCTTTAGACACATCATCCATAGCGTTAAAAGGACTGCAACCTGTCCTTCACCTCCTTGGCTCATTTACCCAGATGTACTTCCTTTCCCTCTTTTCTGCTAGGCAATGTGGCTTCTGGGATGTTTCATGAGCTGTCTTTGCCTTCTTGTTGTTCTCCAGGACTAAGCCCCTGTCATTCTTCATCAGCATCAATGAAATTTTCCATAACAGTTTCCCATCCCAAGCTTTACCCTCTCTTGTCCATTCCTTGGTCAAATGCTAGAATAATCTCCTCACAGTAATTCCACTTTACCAGTTGGGGAGCCTGAAATGCTCCCAGTCTCATGTGATGACAGAAAAGCCAGAGCTATCAAGCAGGGCAGTGACAAGGGAGACACCTGTTCAGGCCCAGGATCACGTACGTGCACTGAATGCCTCTTTTACTTACATGTCACGATGGCCTCCTTTTAGCCCCAGGCCTGTCACCAACTCCTGTCTTTCCTACTCAGTTTATTTCTAACTCTTTGTGCTGTGGGAGGCCCTAGGCAGGCTGTCTGATATCTTGAAATCCTGACACTTGGATTATGGCATCAGGAGAGACTCTCACCTGCAGAATTATTTGCACAGAGCCTTGTTGCTTGGAAATGGGACTGGTTTGCTTTCCATGATTCTGTTGGAGAAGAGAGAATCCTGTTCAAATTTTGCTTCAAATTCAGTAAAAAAATTTTGCAGGTAGGTACCAGTCTTGAACCTTCCTCCATTGAGGTTAGAGATCTGTGATTACAAGGCATTCCTGTTTCTGTCCTGGGAGTAGAAAAAGTGCAGGATAATCTCTCCCTCACATGTGACTCTGGACTGAAGATCAGTTTGACTGTGGCCAGCTTGGGAGTAATGGAGATATGACAATAAGGGTCTTTGATTGCTTGAGAAAATCACATTTTGGCTGTCAGCAGGAAGTAGGGCCCACAATAATACCTGCATGCTAGAGAGGTCAACAAAATTCCTTTTGTCCAGCTTTGAAATTTAAATCTTACATGACAGAAAGATTTATAGTCGAGTCTGACCGTAGCAGTGAGGCAGCATTACCTTGAGAACAGTGTGCATATACGTGTCCCTCTCTAACTCGTCCATGCCCATAACTTCTTCAGAGTTTTATAGGAAGTTTTTTTCTTCCAGGAAGGCATGCCTGATGAACAGATTTTTGCCTGAATATAAAATGAGTGTTTTCCTGAAAATAATTTCCCAGAAAAGTGTCTCTTATTACAGATTATCTCTCAATTACTTTGAAAATAAGAGTGTTTGGGAAAGACCCATTCACCAAAATGACCTCAATCATGCTTAGTTCGGGAGTTTTGGTGGAGATCACAGGAAGAATTGCCATGAAAGGAGCCAGAAGCAAACCCCAAAGATTGAGTAATTACTCTTTTGGTATGATATCACTATTAAATATATTTGATTTAAATTTAAACAAGTTTATTAAAGACCCTTTTAAAAAGCAAATGGTAAGCAGTTACCTTACGGAGATGATACATATGCACATCTGAGATAATTGGGTAACTTAATATTAACACAAGTGGAAACTTAAGACTTAGCAAACTGTTTCCAATGACAGCGTCATCACTCTGTGTCTCAGACAACTAAGTGGAAGTGACAAGGATTAGCCCTGGAAAACCATGCTGATGATTCAAAAAGAGTTACTGGTGATGACAAGGAAAACTATTATCCATGAGCATGCAAAGATGTGGATAGAGTTATTTTATGAGTGAAAAAGTCAATATTTTATATTCCTGTTTTGGATATTGTCTTATTTAAAATAGCAACTATAGGTAGACATCCAGCTCTTTAATCAACATTTATAAAATTTATACATTCATGTTCAAAAATTTTCTTTAGATCTCACTGAAAAATAGGGAGATCACTCCGTATTTGGGGCTACACTATATTCAAGCCCTGAGGTAACTAAGAACCTGGTTTACTCAACCCCACTTACTCTTTTTTAAGGCTAAGGCTAACCCTAAGTGTTTATTTCATCTTCCTCTCCAGAAAATAATTTCTTAGGACAGGGCTATTGTCTTTTTCTGCTGTAACCCTTCCAAATTGAGTTTTTCCCTCTTGTGGTGTGGGAACATTCACTTGTCTGTTTTCTCATGGTCCTTGTCTGTGGAATGAGGAGATAGAACAAGATGTTTATAAGGGTCCATCTTGAGGTTTTGTTTTTCAACTCGCTGACTGTATATGTTACTTTAAAAAAGTTTTTAAGCCCTTGGTGGATAAGAATGGGAATTAGGAGATGCTTTCATGTTGGAGGTAGAGAAGAGGGCAAATCTCAACCCGAGACAGGTGGTAAAAAAAAAAAAAAAATCATTAACAAATTTGGAAATCTCTTCTACTCATGCCCTCATTTCTTCTTCTAAGCAAGATTTACCAAGCACCTATATCTCCCTAGCATACTAGGTGCCAGAGACTCAGAGATGAAAACAAACAAAAAAACAGGGAACCTTCCTCCAGGGGATGTGGATCCTAGGTCAGAGAGAGACAAAAACTGGCCATCAGTGTGGTCTCAGGAAACAGAAGGCCCTTAAGTCTGGGAAGAAGGAAGAGATGAACAAATGGTCTCACTCAGGAGGATCCGTTTGAGTCTCTTCTTCATTAAGAAGAATTTTCTCACTAAGCAAAGGACTGGAACTAGAACATTTGAGAAGAAATCACAGGCTGGGAGGTAAGAGAAAACAGTGTGTTCCAGCAACTGGAGAGTGTATATCTCGAGAAGAGCCTACATGAAGCTGGAAATAGAGGCCCGGCCGACCAGGTAAGAGGATGGAGCCAGAAAACCAAATGTTGGCCATTGGGTCAGAATAGTTGGACAGCAGCAAGCCTTTCATGTTGCCAGTGATGCCCCCTAGTGGATCGGCAGGAGATGGATGGGAGCAGCTGGAAGCCACCCTGAAGGAGAGGCCCCAGAGGTAAACAAATGCGGATGGTTATGTGCACATGGTGGCTGATGTGGGCAGTCTATAGCAGAATGGCGTGGGATAGGAGGAGGGTGAGCTGAGCACCCAGGAAAGGTGTCCTGTCTCCTTTTGTCACTAGCTGCAGGGGGCCAGATTCCACCATTGGATGACTTTTTCTTTGGCCACATGAAACTGTAGTTTTGTTAAAATGCATTCTGCTGAGGAAAGAGGGACACATGTCCCTCCCATTTGTTTCGTTTCATTTCATTTCCTTTCATAAGTTTTTATTTAAATTCCAGTACATTGATCTCCCTTTTAGGTATTGCTTTATGGGCTTAGAGCAAATGCATGAGCAGGGAGTGGGGGAAGGCTGGCTTCAGAGCTAACTCAGATGAGGACTTAAAGGGATCCTGATTGAGAAACATTGCTCTAGGCTAAGGGCTGGGGAGGGGGAAGCTTGAGGGCGATAGTTGGTGATGAGAAGGCAGGGATGAGGAAAAGGGAGAGAAACTCACAAGAGTTAGCAAGGTTTAAGAAGCAAGTGAGTCACTGTGCAAGCCAGCCACGGGCATGCTGATCATCAAGGTTTTCACTAAAAGCATTTGGGGACAGTTGGTATACACAGCAAAGAATCTGGGCTTTGGGGTCAGTTAGAGTTGGGACCCCATTCTGCTTTTTGTCTAGCATACAACCCTGAGCAAGTTGTTAAACCTGAGACTGTGTCTGTCAAAAATGTTGATACTTACCTTTTTTTTTTAATGTTTACTTTTGAGAGAGCACGCATGCCTGAAAGGGGGGAAGAGCAGAGAGAGAAGGAGACACAGAATCTGAAGCAGGCTCCAGGCTCTGAACTGTCAGCCATGAGCCCGATGTGGGGCCCGAACCCATAAACCGTGAGATCATGACCTGAGCTGCAGTCAGATGCTTAACCCACTTAGCCACCCAGGTGCTCCTTACCTTGTGAGAGTTTTTAAGGATTTAATGACCCCAAATGAGTATTTTATAGATGGTATGTATTTGATCGAGTTTATATGCCCGCAGCAGCCTGTGGCACAGTAGGTAATGAGAAATGTCTTGGGTGTGCAGGGAATGTGCACCCCAGCAACATGAGGAGCCAACGATTTCTAGTCAAAATTGTAAATTTGGAAGTTTGAATTTTTCATGGGTCGTTTTCTAGGCTCTGATTTCAGCTGGGTAGCCTAGGTGTTTGTAAGTCTAGATTGAAGAAGGGGCCAAATCCACAGTGACTAAAGAGTGACTGCCCTTTTCATTCTTTGAATGCTCATGCTGAATTAGGTTTTCTGTTATGAGAATCTCAGTGCCTTTGAGTGCCTTTTTACTTAAATATTGCTTTAGGCCATTAATTTAAAGACATGATCCCCTTCGTGGAAGCTTACAGAACCAAATTCCAGAGAAATTTGTATTCATTCATTTAAAAGCTATCACTGAACAATAGGCTTCTCCTGAATTTAGCCAAAACTGCATGGAAAAGTGTTTCCTATACGGACAGGATTCAAATGTACTTACTGGTTGTAGCACGGACAATTCATTAAGATGGTCCTAGCAAAGGGTGTCCAGTCTGAGTCCAAAGGTAGGTCTCTTGGGGAAAAATTGATGGCTGGGTTACTCTGCCTACTCTGTCTCTAAAGGATTGTATACAGCCCTGGATAAGGCGGTGGGAGAGACACTTCATCTGAGGTAGTTTTTTTTTTCCCCTGTTACTTTTGTGTGTGAGGATTCCTACTATATATTCCATCATGTTATACCAGTAAGATTCCAGTTTCATACAAATGCATAAGTGGATACAGAAATACCATTAAGTGGGAGAGAATTCTCACTAAAACATGTTCAGGAATAATACCCTTCTAGTTAGACCTTTCTGGCATGTTGACATAACCATAGTGACAAAGGATAAATGTAAAAGAATCAGATTTTGAATGTCCACAGATTTCTGAAACCAAGCTATGCCACATCATTTGTTTAAAATCCGTAACAGTTGGGAGAGAATAATTATAAAAATAAATGTTGAACTTTGAATTTAAAGACCTATTTTTCTCCTCAGTGGACATAGAACCATTTTAAGCTATTGAGACTCCAAGCAGCAACAGGAACGAGGGCCTGGATTTGGTGGCTTGCACTTCCCTCTGCTTCCCTGCACTCTCTTCTTTTTCTACCTCTGTTCAGCTTTCATCCTGCTCTTCTGCTTACTTGGACTAACTAGCCAAAGCATAGGACTTAAATGTGTATGTAAAAGTGCATTCACAGTTGTACTAAGTTTTAGATTTGTATTTTGAAGCTGGAAGGCGTGTTTTATATTAACTTTAAAGAGAAAAAAGCTTAAACCAAAAGTTAAAGTTGTTTTCTGCCCCTGGGCTAGGGAAACAATGCTTTGAGGTAACTCTTTCTGGAAGCAGGATGTGTTGGATGCATAATATAAATTAGGATAAGACAAAAGGTACCACAAAGAAGTCAGGCTGAGCCGGGTAGAGCCAAATGAAGGATTTTAAACAAAGGAACACTTAGCTCAAAGCCAAGATATTCTTTCTGTAACCTATAGTACGCACATGAAAGGATGAAGTTAAGGGGTGAAGATGTACAAATCTAATTGTCCAGATTTTCTTCCAAGTGGAACTGTTCACTTAGTTTCACATACTACTACTCAGCAATCTTGGGATGGCAGTGTGATGTATGTCTGCTGGCTTCAGGCCTCATTGTTAATAAGGATGAGACTCCAGCAGTGTGGCTACAGACTGGCCACTAGATGGCACATTACCTCTGTACTTGGTTGGTCCCTGGCACCCTAGTAGAAAACAAAACAAAACAAAAAACAACCACTGGGAGGTGGCAGGATATTGGGATTCCAGAACTCATCTTGGAAAATTCATTTACCAGTTTTCCAAATTTACAATCTCTCAGTCCATACTTTGTTACTAAGACCAAGACAGTGTATCAATTTTCTTCTAAAACCTATTCCATTATGCTAAATGAACATTTAAAAAGCCACAGAACCCTCTGAAGGCATCTAGTTTACACTAAGACCCTAGAGCAGTAGTGACAAATACTGGTATCTCAAACATTATGTGTAATGACATCCAACTGTAGTGATCATACACAGAAAAAAAATTTAAACAAGAATTTATTTCTTAAATTTACTTAAAGGATTAGAGCGGATACATAGGCAACGTTTACAATAACATTTAGAGTTATGTCAACATAAGACCGATAGCTATGGTAACAATTAGCACATGCAATTCACTGTAGAGGTAAAAATACTTACTCTCTCTAGACAAGCCTTCTACACGAAGGTAGACTACGTAGGGGTAAAAGAGCAAGTGAACTTGAGAGGATTGCACTTACAAGTAAAAGGGACATAGCTAAGATATAAAGAGGATACATACCTAATGCTAATCACTGTATTGTAGTACTAGCAAATTGCACACTTACTTAGAGTATATTCAATAAACATGTTAAGACTAAAGGATTTTCAAATAACTGCCTTTAAAGTAACCATCTGACATCACATTTTGGTATTCATGTTACACCACTTGAAACATGTAGTTACCATTCAGACAAAACTGGTCTTTAAGGGATAAAAGATGTAGAACGTTTCTCTCCATGGTCTTCAATGCATTTTCATCATTAACTTTAAAGCACTTGGTAATGAAGTTAAACTAGCCCACCTGAAGGAGCTACCGATGATGGCAAAAAGCTCTTAAAAATTTAGGAACAAATGGACAACACAAGAGCTCATCCCAGGTGGTCTTTTTTCTTTTTAACGAAGTGTATAGTAGAATATCACACTACTGCATAATAGTAGCACATACAAAAAAAAGATTAATCCAAAAGACAGTACATTTGGCTCTAGAAAGTTGTTTTGACTTGCATCCGAATTCTGTTTATAAATATTCTGAAAAGGAACTGCTGTCAAAGACCAGTTGCTACTTTATACCTTCTTTTAAAAATAAAATTGGGTCATTGTCATGGATTTCAAAGTTTTTTTTTTTTTTTTAGTTATGTCTTCTCTCAGCATAGGGCTTGCTTGAACCTATAACCCCAAGATCAAGAGTCACATGCTTTTCCGAGCAAGCCAGGAATCCCGACCATGACCAATTTTAGGTTAAACATAAATAGCTTGCCATTTTATGGCTCCATATTCTCATTTTATAGAAAAGTGCAATAATTTTTTTAAAGCAATCTTGGGCAGCAGAATTGAACACGACCTGCAACAGAAAGCTATCCCAGTAATTTTTAACAACTGAACTTTAAAATTTTTATGTAGCTTATTATATTGACATTTTACCCATTTCAACAAAACAACAGAAGTGTATGGTTTAAAAATTTGTTCTTAAACCAAACATAGGAGAATGATGTGGAATATAACAGAACAGAGGAAGAGCTCCTCCACTTGATTTATGCTTGGTCAATATGTGCCAGTTAAAAGAAATATTTTAGGGAATTGTACAACAGGATTATTCTACTTCTACATTGGTCATGATTTTAATTAGTTAACTATGTGGATAGAAACTAACCATTTTTAAAAATTTGATTTCTACTTACAAAGCTATTTTAGTTCTACTTTAAGGATGAGCTTTCATAAATTAATGTTTTACAAGTATATTTCTACTTCATTAACCTTTAACTTCACAGTAAGCTAGGAAGACCAGGTAACTTCATGTGTAAAGTTGCAATTAAATGAACAGCTAGGTAGATGTGAACACAGAATATATGAATGCTTTTGCTTTTTACCCTGCTTCTACTTACACAGTATGTTCTTGAGTGCCGTGACTGATCAGTGCTGGCTTGAAGTAGGGTACCAACATACCAGTAACTAATAGTCAAATTATAACAATACATGTGGCATATATGCTTATTTTTTAATCCTGTATGAGTGCATCAGAAGCAGTGTATTAGTTTTGTCTACAGAGAGGCTTTTTTTCTGATGTGCCAGTGTTACTTTAAAGGAAATTTTGGGATACTAAACATCTGAGTAACCCATCCACTGCTTATATATAGACTAATTTTCACATAAACCAGATCCACTTCTCTGCTTAAAATACAATTTACATGCCTCAAAAAAAATTATCCTAAGACATGGCTCAGGAAGGTAATTTTGTACTTGAAACAAGTTTCATGAATGCTTGTCTTTATCTGGGCAAAAGATGTACATCACATACTGGTAATCCAATCTACATTTTCTGATTGGATTATCTGTATAGTAACAATCTAGTATGTGTAAAGTGCTCTTGCAGCTGGCGGGCATTCACTCAGGGTACCATTTTCTATACAAGTTTTCCACCAATAGGGTTGCTTATATAATGTTCTTTCTTAAATGACTTCATTCTCCTCCCCCTTAGATTAGGAGTCTGCATATTCTAAGTGCTCCCCATGTACAAACTTCACACTCGAATTCTTTGTAACACTGCTGTTTATCATGAGGAAAGTTATAGCTGAACATGATGACAATAACATGACTACTTACTTGGAGGAAATGAAAAATATAACTGATAAAAACTTCTTGACAGATTCTTAGCAAGATAAATCTAATCCTGATTTGGATCAGGCTTTGACCAACTTAAATGGTGGCGGTGACATTATCTTATAGTGTGACTTCTCTGTAGATTTCTCTGTGCCCAGTCTTCCTCATCTACTTCTCATCCTGTCTTTCTACCAATCTCATGTTGCACCTGCCCTGTATCACAAAGACCCTGTGTATGAAAGAACTCTGAAACACATCAAGCAAGAATACAAAGTATAAAATGTTAACAGGAAGTCTAATATGTACAGAATCATATATAATGAGCAGAATTAGATTTCAACTGTAAATGTAGAGCAACTTCTTTTAGCCTTTTATTCTTGAATAACCTCTATAAACCATTTTAAGTGGGCCTGGTTTTTGTGACTTAAATATGACAAAAAACTGTAACATACTTTCTGCAAAACTACTTGATAACACTAGTCAACTACTAATGACGTATCAAAAATTTTCACTTAGCCCCTGTCTTTAGCCCTTGCCTCCTATCAAATGTGGTGGGTAGGGTAGGGCATAAATGTGAAAGTGTGGTTAGTGCTAAACTCTGGAGCCCTGGCTCACTTCTCTCTGGGAAGAAGAGAACTTGTGGGAAGAGGTTTAAAGTCTCTTTAAATCACAATGTGGAACTAAGTTCCACCTACCTCAGACCTAGCAGGTGTTAAAATACTATCTCATCATTAAGTGCCTCCACAACAGGGTGTTCCCTGTGATATTAACTAACATCAATATGTACATTTTTGGATAGGGTTTTATTTTGGTAAGTAGTGCCCATGTGTTCTCAGTTTGCTTCGAACATCTAGAAAAAAAAAACCTTCCAATCTTGGCCTACTTAAAGCATATTAAAACACATTTTAAGTTGAAGATATATTGTATAAAGTGCTTCATCAACCAAATTCTCTAAAGTTTTAACAAAAAGGGTCAATGTTTATATATACAGAAAAATGGCGAGTCTATAAATGGCAAAGAATTTTTAAAATGGTTAAGCTACTTTGGCATTCATTGCTAGTTTAACTGGGCACTCTTAACTGCTGAATTTGTGAAATGGATCTTCAAACAGATTGTGAATAACAACATAAAGCAAATTTTTGAAAATTTAGTTACTTATATAAATGTTCAAAAATATATTTTTTAATCTGCAAAATTAAAACTCTAGAATTCCATTTATCTAGTAGCTGGCATCATTACACCAACAGAAGAGAATGTCTAATATTTCATGTTGGCAAGATTGTAATTCAACCGCTTTTTTTGCTTTTGGTCAGACAACAAAAACTGGGTTCATACAGTTATGCTACCTAATACTCTCCTTAGGCTGTCAGCTAAAGTAGAGGGTCTAGACCTTGCTCATCTAATTTTTTATCTTAAGTCCATCTCAGCCACTTTATTTGGTGACTATTCTCATTAAAATCAGTAGAGCTGTGCTAAATACATCACTGCTTATTATTTAAAGACCATCTGTTGTCTAGCTACAGAAAATTTTACTTTATAAATTTCAGACAAGCTTTCTGTTTTTCTTCAGTGCAAACATCCTGAAACAGCACAAAATCATTCAGCTATTCAGAGGATGAAGTCCGTTTATGTAGTGCTTGAAAGTAGAATCCCAGATATTCTGGAAGGGAAACAGCCCATGTGGGAGGACAGTTTACTGTTGTCCTTAAGGGCAAATGATCATCTTCAGTGAGCGAAGATTATTTTTCTCTGAAATAACAGTTAAAGTTAGCTTTAGTTTACAGGTACTGGTGAAGTTTTAACAGGAACCAGTCTTTCACTGAGGCATGTAGCCACCTCGTCTGACAGTTTGTGGTAAGTAGCTTTTAGACATTCCTTCATCAACTGCAGCCTCCATCCCAACTGTTTCAAATCTCTCTACCTGTCCCTCAGTATGTAGACCAAAAGCATCTGCTACAGAAATTTCTTGAAACATTTTCATTTGCCCAGATCCACAGGACTGTGAAATATCTGAAATCTGCTGTTTGAGTCTAACAAAATCTTCTTCATTGACTGACGAAACTTGCTTTGACCTTTCAAAATGTGAAATATCTGGACTGGTTTCACGTTGACTGCAGTTTTGTTTGAAATACTGTTGCCTGGGCAAATTGCCAACACTGCTATCTGTGTTATCTACCAGCTGTAGATCTTCTGGCCGCTCTTCAGAATCTAACAAGGGCTGGGTGGACTCGGATCTTGAGAAGACTTGGACCGATGGAACCTGGTGTCTGTAGCCACTGTGCACCACTGTGGAATACTGGACGGTGCCTGAAGTGTTCTGGGCAGACTCATTTTCATCACTGCTAGAAATGCTTGGCCTAGAGGAGGACATGCACGATGAACCTCCAATACCACTGCTGTGTCCTTCAGTACTGATTTTTTCCTTCTTGAATAAGTCCAGTGATTTCAGATCTTCAGGAAAAGGCTTTTTGTCATTTGCTGCTTCTATCTCCACGACACTTACATCAGTGAAATTGCCATCTGAGTAAATCTGATCTTTTGAATTAAAATTATGCTAAGAAAGAAAGAAAAAAATTTATTATTACCTATGGCATAGGTTCATTTAGAAACTATGAAATATATATGGCAAATTCTAGTTAAAGCCACAGAGAAATGCATCTCTGAAACTTCTCAGTAATTTGGTGCGGACATAATCTGTATCACTAAGCACTGTCAACTAGCTCAACTACAGATACTGTGAAATGATTCTAAGAAGTATGAATCAGAGTGGACTTCCTCAGAATTCCCAATCAACTGTTAAATTTTGATAAGCTACTGGTGTATATACAGTATTTCATTACTAGACTACAGAGTTGAGGATTGACTAAAAAGTAGAAAACATGAAAAGTTCAAAGAATTTAGTCTAGGTTTCTAGAAATCACTGCAATAGTATGAAACTGGTAGACTGTTAAATTTGATTTTAATATCCAATACAAAATGCTTGCCTTACAACATTTACCATATAGGAGTATTTACATATTAAGTTTTCAATTTGCAAGTTCAATGAAGTATTTTTCATGTTTACTGAATAGCATAAGGAATATAAGAATATGCTACGATAATATTTTATCATTTACTTTTCAATTTGGTCTTATCATTTGGTTCAACTCTATAAAAATACCCTGAAATGTCCATGTATAAACAAGTCAGAAACACTTTATCTTACCCTAGGAGGTGTATGAGGTGACCACTGGGCAATATGACTCTTTGAAGGATCTGGAACATTAGGCCAGATATGTTTTTTAATTCTGGAGAGAAAAAGAAATAAAGTATCTGTGGAACCACATGTAATAAATAATGAACAGTCCCTAATTCCAAACATGAGCTTAATCTAGTCATAATGAAAAACTACTAATAAGGCTAGTAATCAGCATTCAATTTAAAAAACTGAAATAAAATTCTACAATAGAAACCAATCAAAAAGTGGAATAAAGTCACAAAACCTTAAAGTACACCCCCCTCCCAACAACAAAAGAAGCAAATACGTTCAATTTCCAACTAAAACCACTTAACACATTTTCACATAGCCACCAGGTAAAATATGATAAATTTGATTTTTTCACAAGAATATTTACCTCAGTATAGTTCCTAGTCCAAAGTTAGAGGTCCCTAAGTGTGTATAAGTATACAGGAAGTGAGTCATCTTGAGAGTAAGTTCAAATACAAAAACAAAACGGAGTAATAAGATCCTAACAGACTGACTGTCCTGTGCAAACAACTATAAAATCTACGTGTAATGTAAAAAATAATGAAGTTAACAACCTAAACAAAAGACCAACTAATGGATGAATTCCATGAGAGAGACTTAAAAAAATTTCAGTTGTTTTACATAAAGAAATTGAGTTAAAATTTTTTTAATGTTTATTTTTGAGAGAGAGAGAGAGCAGGGTAGGGGCAGAGAGAGGGAGCCACAGAATCTGAAACCAGTCTCCAGGCTCTCAGCTATCAGCACAGAGCCCGATGAGGGAGGGGCTTGAACCCACGAGCCTTTAGATCACGACCTAAGCCAAAGTCAGAAGCTTAACTGACTAAGCCACCCAGGCACCGCAAGAAACTGAATTTTTAAATTAACATTCTTCCCACAAAGAAAATCTCAGGCTCAAACTGGCTTTGTGAATTCTAGCAAACACTTCAACAGAAATACTATGAATACTATATAAACTCTCCTAGAAAATAGAGAAGGTAAGGTGTCCCCATTAATTTGAGGAGACCGTTCATTTTATGAGGTAATCAATATCCCCTTGATTTCAAAAGTAAATGAACACACCACCAAAAAGAACCAATATCACTCATGAAGCATAAATGCAAAAATTAACATACTGAATCCAGACAGTCTAAGAAATGCAAGGACAGTTTAACATGTGGAAAAAAACCAATGAATAAAATTCACCATATACATGTAGGAAAGAGAAAAATTGTATGATCATCTCAACAGATGACAAAAAAGCATCTGACAAAATTGACCCAATCATGACAAAAACTCTCAGGAAAAAAATATAAGAGAACTTCCTCAACTTAAAATCAACATCACATGCAATGGTCAGAGACTGAATGCTTTTTCCCTTAAAATTGGGAATAATGCAAAGTTACTACTTAACCAGTATAGTAAGAAAAATAACTGAAAGGATAAACATCAGAATAACCATCTTTACTAAGCAGTATGACTATGTATGTGGAAAATGTTTAGGGACCCAAAAAGGTACTAGAGTAAATGAACTTACCAAGGTCTTAGTATACAAGGTCATTATATTAAAACAAAATTAATTGCATTTCTATTTCTAGCAATGAACAATTAGAAAATAAAAATTTCTAAAAATGCCATTTACAGTTGTATAAAAAACATTTACAATAAATTTAACATAGTACAAGGCCTACCCACTGAAAACCATATAACAGTGCAAAAGAAAAAGAAAACCTAGACAAAGAGAAATTAACAAGGGTGACTGGGTGGCTCAGCTGGTTAAGCATCATCTGACTTTTGATTTCAGCTCAGGTCATGATCTCGGAGTTGTGAGTTTGAGCCCTACACAGGGCTCCATGCTGACAGGATGGAGCCTGCTTAAGATTCTCTCTCTCCCTCTTTCGGCCCCTTCCCCCCTCAAAATAAATAAATAAACTTAAAAACAAAAGAGATTAACATGTTCATGGACTGACCCATGTGACATAAATGTTGTGAACTCATGTTCAGATTGTATTTTTTGCCCTAATTTTATTGAGTCGATAAAATCTCAATTAGCACCGTACTCAGTTTTTTAAAAAAGACTTTCCTTTTCATATAAATAATATCAGCTTACCAAATAACCTAGTCAAAATAATTTTGAAAAACAACTTATTAAAAGAATTCTAACTGCTCTCAAAACTTACAGAGCTATAAAAATCAAGACTGTGTGGTACTGGCACGAATAGACATATAGAACAGAACTGAGAGTCCACAAATAAATCCAGACTTACATGGACAATTGATTTTGACAAAGATATCTAGGCAATACAATGGGAAAAAAAGTATTTTCAGTAAATAATGCTCGAACAACTAGTTATCTATGGAAAAAAAAATTCCCTGACCTCACACCATGCACAAAAATTAATTCTGAATAGATCATAGACATAGAGCTAAAATGATTAAGTTACAGAGGAAAATAAAGGAGAACACAATTGTGACAATGACTTAGGCAAGAATCACAAACTGATAACATGCACCTCATCAAAATTAAAAACGTGCATTTTGTAAAGTCACAGTGAAGAAAACGAGAAGCCAAAGCCACAAGACCAGACTTTCCACAACATATTTGACAAAAATTTTGTCACTAGAATATATAAAGAACTCTTACAGCTCAATATTACAGCAAACAACTCAATTTAAAAATGGGCAAAGGATTTCAGAACATCTATCACAAAAGAATATAGATAAATGGCACATGGAAGGATCCATTACTATTTACTAGGGAAATAGAAATAAAAAACACAGTGAGATAAAATTACACACTGATAACAAGGGGCTAAAATAAAAACCCTGACAGTGCCAAGTAACAGTGCCATGTAGCAACTGGAACTCTCACGGTGCTGGGGAGAATACATGATGGTACACCTGCTTTGAAAAACAGTTTCTTATGAAGTTATATATGTGCTTCCTATGTTACCCAGCAATACCAATACTAGGTATGTACTTACACAAGATAAATGATAACATATACCTACACAAAGATCTGTAGATGAATGTTCATGGCAACATTATTCATAATAGCCCCAAATTAAAGACACAACCTGAATTTCCGTAACAGATGAACAAATTTTGATGTATCTACACTGCAGACTACTATTCAATAGATAGAAAAATATTAGTATATGCAACATGGATGAGTCTCAAAAACATGCTAAATGAAAGACATCCTATAAAAAGACTACATATTATCTATTTATATGAAATCTCAGAAAAGGCAAAACTACAGTCACAGAAAGCATATCAGTGATTACCTTGGGGCCTGGGGTTGAGGGAGAGGAGAGACGATAAAATAGAATGAGGAAACTTTTTAGGGTAATAGAAATAGTATCTAACTTGATTGTGGTGGTAGTTATATATCCGTATGCAGCTATTAAAATTCATCAAACCATACACTTAAAATGAATGAATTTCACTGCATGTAAATTATAGCTCAATAAACCTGGAGGGAAGAACTGCAAAAACACAAATAGGGGTACTTACAGGTCTCGCTTATTAAAGCAGAACAATACTCCCAAAAGGGTTGTCAATAGAAATGCTAGGCAAACAGGAACAACTATGGCTTCAATTTCTCCTTGAGCTAAAAATCAGGGGTAAGAAGTAAAATAAATGTCAACTTATGTGCTAAGAGAAATAATGAAACTTCCCAACCAAATGGCTGTTGAAAAGATGAAATACCATCCCGTTTTTATAGCCTTTTCAAACTTAAAGATTGTCTTCTGCCACCCCTGCGCCCCTTGGTAAATCATATCCTAGCTGCTTATACCTGACACAGTAACCTGGCCACAGAGAAAGCATAAACTCTATGTTGGTTAGGGGAATAAAATGACTAGTTCAGTTTTCTGGACAGATAATCTATCCAATGAGTTAGAAATTTCAAACCTAACCATTTATTACATTTATGATCTGCACCCAGCAGAATCTTAACAAATGCTTATCTTTGCAATCTGTGAGTGCTGGGCACAAGTGGAAATATGGAATCCTGTATAAGGAATAAAAAAAAAAGGTTCAAGCAAAATTTTTAATAGATTTTCAAAAAGATAGCATATCTGGTATACGCTAAGAATTTGTAAGAATCTTAAGTACAAGGAGTGGCAGAAATAGGAATATTATCACCTAAAATCAACAAGCCTAAGATTTCTAGATAATTCCCAACCTGCATTTAAAAGAGGGCTTACTTGAGCAAATGAATCACTAATTGGACAGTTTATATTGGAAATATGTTTTAATGATTTACCTTATGGCTGTCTCTACTTAACTCCTCCAGCCTCCTTATAAGTAGAAGTAGTCTTTTATGGGAAAAATTTATAAAAGTAATACTGCAGTCATATACTATTTACTCAGTCTAATCTTTGCACCACATATATCCCTTTACAAGTAACTTTATATTCTATAAAGCCTAATAGAAATTAGTAAATCAGATCAATGCTTGGAAATAAATTGGAGGCTGGCAAATATTCACTATTGAACACTGAGGTTTTCATATAGGTGCCAAATCAAATTCAGGCAGACCCTGTTATTATTGTTGCCAAACTTACTATGTTTTCAAGTCTTGGGCCTTTGCTTATCTGTCCTAAGATGCCTTCTTCTTCCTTTTTATCCACATCCTAACTTTTGGGGACTCAAGTACTGACTCCTTTATATAATCTATGAAGATGAAATTCCCCCCTATAAATTATCTTTAAATTCCTACTCTATTTACTGTCTACATGGCCCAAATGCCTTTCCATTTAATTACGTATGTTGTATTTCTTCAAATTACGTCCTTTGGGAGCAAGGCCCATGCCATATGAAGAAGCCATAATATGTCCATAAAACAATAAACAGATCAGTGAAAAAAGCAGATAATTAAGTAATCCTAACAAGTATGATCTAGTTTGGGGGGAAAAATGTATGTATAGAAAATAATAGAAGGATATACAAATATGTTAAGAGATTATTCTGGATGAGGGATTAGGAGTGGTTTTTCTTCTGCTCTGTACTGTATAGTCTAAAGGCCTATATAGTACACAATCTACTCTTATAATGAATATCACTTTCATTAGTTGAATATTTTAAAGGTTTATTTTTTTCTAGAGATCAATTTCAAGTATTACTTGTTAGATATTTATTTTACTAACATGTCACCACAAAATCTTATTCGAAAAACTATATTCATTTTTGGCAATCACAGCAAAGTTCAGGATCTTTTATTATCTATTTTAGGTAGTCACTCATTCATTTTCTCATTCACCCATCATTCAATAACAAGGAATATAGCTTACTATTTAGCATTCACTATGTTGGTACCTGGGGGTGGGGGTTACAAATAAATGATAAAATAAGGTAATTTCTATTATGATTCAAAATGTAGGAAGAACAAGAAAGAATGCAGCTTAAGAATGCTTTAGGGAGGTTAGAGGAACTAGAAAAAGTGAGGACTTAATGTAGGGCTACACACTGGGAAAAGATGGAGAAAATAATGAGAAGCATATGACCAAAGAAAGATTACAAAAGGGCATGCAAAAGCAGTAATTAGAAGGCATGATCAATAGGATTTTACACTTGGCTCATGTAAGCAAAAAAGACTCATGAAAACAAAAAATTTATCACATCCTTATCTAAATTTGTGGGTTTGGCAAAGAGTTGGATGGCTGTGGCAGGGAACAAAGAGAAATGTATTTGGGAAAGAGGATGACTGAAGTCACGGACAGAGAGTTTAAATAGGCAGACAAAATACAGGGCTGAGAAGAGTGATATGGAAAATACAAACCATTTTTTAAAAAAGTGAAAAAAGAAAAAGAGATCAAGAAGGAAGTATGAGAAAGGGAGAAGACTCAGGAGAGTGTTGTTATTACACACACACACACACACACACACACACACACACGTGAGAAGAACCAATGGAAGAGGCAGTTTCAAGGATGGAGAAGCTGAGTGAAATGCTGAGAAGTATAAAAATAAGGAGACTAAAAAGCATGTACTGGATATGATAACTAAAAGGCCTTCCCTGAGTGACATTAGGGAGGTTTCAGTGGATTGGTGGGTTGGAAGCCTGATTTCAGTGGGTTAAAGACTAAGCTGGAGGAAGGGAAGTGGAGCTCGAGAAGGTGAACTAGTCTTTCCAATAACCTGCCTACAAAAGAAGGAGTAAGACAAGAAGGTAAGAGACCACATTTGACTTTTGCCAGTGAAAAGATGAACCCATTTAGAAAGATACACAAATTCTTTTGGCATTTATAGAGTACAGACGAAATCAGTCAGAAGCAGTTAATAACAGAGCTGAGTTTTGATAGTTTAAAGAAACAATCCAAATCAGATAAACAATACAATACCAACAATTCATTTCTATGGATCCAAAGATGCACTTTTAACAAAATTTTAGCTTATTAACTAAGTCCATATTTAGTCTGATTAAAAAAAAGAAGAAGAAAAGAGCAAATGTCATTACTTCTTACCAAACTTCGGTGTAGTAAAAGTGAATTCTGGGCCATCCTTTCCACCTTCGTCTGTGTATGCTGCCATTCGTACCATGTACAAGGTGTCACTGGTCAAAGAGGACAGTGTATATTCTGTGTGGGAGGAATCCACATTCACAGCTGGAAGAAATCAATAAGTCTGCTTTATTTAACTACTCAATGTTTCTGCTTGATTTGGCTTTTGACACTGTAAAAGTATTAAAAAGGAACATATTTTCCAGAAAATAATTTTCTTATCTCTGCCAGAATATTCTTCTATAAGCACAACACAGTATTTTTTTTCCCACAGTATTTTTTTAATAGGCATATTCTCAGGTGTCTCTTTTGAGAATAATATACTACACTTAAGATGTATAACATAAAAAGGTGAGACAACATTTAAAAGCTTAAGAAAAAAAACAATGATTCTTAATAACTGATAGAATTTATTACCAGTTTCATTTCCAATGATGGTTCTATAAAATATAGTATAATTTCGGATAAATCCGTTCTGAACATCAACAGGAAGTTGGTCCCACTCTAAGACAGCTTCATTTTTCCCTACTTTTTTCGTCCGAACAGTAGGTCCTTTGGAAGGTGCTAAAACAGAATAAAAGTATTTGATAACTAAAAATTACTATGATTTAGTAAGTCATTAGGATTTACTAAAATTTAATTATATTATTTGAACATTATGAGACATACCCTTATTTTAAAAAGAAAAAAATGTCTTTGTTAATACAAAACTCAACATATTTCAAAGAAAATGAATTTGGACTTACGAGCTTGTTTAAGGTATGCCTTTATAGACTCAGGGCTTCCTGGTCCATCAGTATATACTGGAGTAACTGTTATCAAATAACATTTGCTCTCTGCTAGGTTCCCTAAAGAAATAATGGGAGAGTAAGCATTTTTCCCCACATAACAAAAAAGTCTACATTCCATTATTAACTTTACATTATAAATTTCATGACTATTGAACTTTCTTTTCTTTTAAAACTACAGCTTTTTAAGCAAGCATTGCCTTTTGTGTACTGGATTCAAGCTTAATTGAATAAAGCTTTTCATTAAAGTAAAAGCTTACTTTTATTGCCAATACAGTAGATTAAAAAATATACTGTCAGTAAAAGTACTTATTATATTTATATTCAGGACTTATAAAACTCTGATCTCAAATTATCATTGGTCTTATAGTTTGACATTGTACATCTTAACTAATTCTCTGAGAACTGCCTAATGACCCATTTATAAGAGCCAGGGAAAGCATTAATGGCCCTGGTTTGTCAAACCAGGGAAAAAAAGAATTAGTGCCATTTCCCCCAGAAAGTAGTATTATTTTTTTTTATTTACTATATGAAATTTATTGTCAAACTGGTTTCCATACAACACTCAGTGCTCATCCCAAAAGATGCCCTCTTCGATACCCATCACCTACCCTCCCCTCGCTCCCACCCCCCATCAACCCTCAGTTTGTTCTCAGTTTTTAAGAGTCTCTTATGCTTTGGCTCTCTCTCCCACTCTAACCTCTTTTTTTTTTTTTCCTTCCCCTCCCCCATGGGTTTCTGTTAAGTTTCTCAGGATCCACATAAGAGTGAAAACATATGGTATCTTTTTCTGTATGGCTTATTCCACTTAGCATCACACTCTCCAGTTCCATCCACGTTGCTACAAAGGGCCATATTTCATTCTTTCTCATTGCCACATAGTACTCCATTGTGTATATAAATCACAATTTCTTTATCTATTCATCAGTTGATGGACATTTAGGCTAAGAAAGTAATATTAAAAAGCCACCTTGAATACCTCTTTTATTTATACTCTCTCCATATTAAATCTTTTTTATACAGCCACTTTATCTGCCCACAACAGAAAATAAGGTATTTGTTATACCAAAGTTTATACTTTCAACAAGAACTTTTATTTCCTTAACTTAATTCACAAAGTTATATACGACAGCTCCTTTGCTTTCTTAAACAGAATAATTTTACTTTTTCTTGATGACTCAATATTATCAAGAAGATAAAGAATTTTTAGACTCTGTTGTAATACAGTGATGTTATCAGGACTACTGAGCCACTGAATCTACCTCTGCAACCTGAAGGTCTCTAGAGATTATGCGAGGCTTTATTAAAAACATTTCTATTGTCCAGTTACTACCAACGTGTCTTCTCTCTAGCTCCACCTTTCTTTTAATTTGATAAGGCTAGTAGACTAGACAACCAAATTTATTAAAACTTTTTTTTTTAAGTTTATTTATGTATTTTTGAGAGAGAAAGAAAACAGCGTGAGGTGGGAGGGGCATAGAGAGGGAGAGAAAGAATTCCAAGGAGGCTCTGCATTGTCAGCACAGAGCCCAATGCAGGGCTCAAACTCAGGAAACAGTGAGATCATGACCTGAGCTGAAACCATGAGTCAGATGTTTAACTGAGTGAGCCACCCAAGTGCCCCTATTGTTTTTTTAAATGATAGGTTAATGAGGGCCAAACAGCCTATTTCATAAATAAAGCTCACAAAATTTTATGGCAGATATGTCTTTGCTTAGAGCTCTTCTTTCAGCAATCATATTATTCATAATTGCATTCTAACGGTTATCCTTCTTTACTAAATAAAACACATAAAAGCTGAGTGTTTTGTCTTTAAAGTTGTTCTCTTCAAAGCCACATAAAAAGTTGTACCTTAAAATGCAGAGCAATCTACCACTTTGGAGCTCTACGGTATCATTAGAACTTCCAGTTAAAAGATGTAAGGAAATCTGAATTCTAGTTCTGCTTCCCCTATTCAACAACTTTAAGAGGTTAACAAATCATTCATATGCTATAGGAAAATATCTTCTCACTGAAGGATGAGGAAATTAAATCAGGTAAAGAACCATTCAACTAATTACCAGCAGCAATCAGATTATCTTAGATTTGTCTACTTTACAGTTTTGTTAGTGCTCCTTTGATGATCAAAACACTGAACCATAAACAGAAGATACTATTAACTCTGCTTTGTCCATAAACAGATCCTGTAGTTCATTCAGTGAGATTAAATGTGACTTGATGAGAGTCACACATCGAGAAAACTGTATGTAACTTTTAACTATCATAAACTGAAACTCTTCAATAGACCACAATATCTGTAAAACAGACAAAAATATGTAAAAATCTGTCTGAAGAGTTACACAAAGGATTTCAACTTAAGTCTTTTCTAGCTAGGAATACCTCTTAGAAAGGTGCGGTGTACAGTGCCATCTTCTTGTTGCCAGTCTGGGATGCACGGCGATTTATCTGATAATACACACCACTCAAGTATATACTTGTTTACAGATTCATTTGGAGCAGTCCATTCTACCCAAAGCATATTATCTTTGGGAAATGCTTTAAGATCCGTGACCGGGCGAGTAGCTTTAAAACAAAATTTGAAAACTGGTGTGATAAATGAACATTAAAAAATTTCAAATTTTGATGTTTTACATTTCCAAACTTGCTATCAGTTTTTGTAGTATATAATATTAATATGTATTTCTATTAACAAAAACACTTTATTATAATTTACAAATAGACAGTAAATTTATTTTGAAACTAAAATTCTTCCTTTCCCCAAATTCTTCAAATGTTTTGTGTATGTAAATGGAAATATTTTCTTCTTTGAAAGCCATAAACAATATATTTAAGTCATATTCATATATGGCTCCCAAAGCTTTTAAATAATATTTAAGAAAACGAGATAATTAGAAAATGAGTAAATAAATAAGTAGTTTACTTCAAAGTTTAAGTGAGCCACATGATAATGGAATGAATTATTTCATTGCTGACTGATTTCTAAAACTATTATAATCGATACTGAAGAGGCAGTCTCAGAATAATTATGTATTAGGTATTAGAATATGTATTATGTGTATGTATTATGAACCACTTTCCCATCTCACAGATACAAACCTTGAAAGTTATAGGCAGGGATAGTTAAAACAGCTGCATCTGATTTGCCAACCAGATTTCTTGCTGTCAGAGTTGCTATGTAACGATCATTTGTGAGGTTTACTGTCCATTTTGTGTCATTCACTGTATAATTCTGTAAACGTGATTTCCATCTTATGAGAGTCACTTCATAATCCAAAATTTTTCCATTGGCTTCAAAAGGAGGCAACGTCTATAATAAAATAATTTTAAAAATGTATTTAACAAATCTTTAATCATTTTTTTTCATGTTCACAAATTCTGCTGTTACGTCAAACCTCCATGTTTAACTGAAAGGCACTGGCAACCTCATTTTCAACTCACAACCTTAAGTAAAACTACTATATAGTGAATGAAGAGTAAACACATGACTTTGACTAACAGGGAAAGTAAAGTAGCACCATTCTGTTAGCTTTTAGTTCTGTAAACTATTGTACACTGTGACTATCTGGCCCTAAATCATCTTATGCTGGAGTACTTTTCTCTCTACCATTTCTTAGTATGGTACACCTTAACACTTATGGACTTGACAGTCATTGTGTAATTCCTATTATTGGCATACAGTTTGATTACCCAAAACCTTTATTAACTATTTTCTATGAGGCACTCAGGAAAGTTCAAGGACAGACAGGATCCTTCTTACAAACTTTCATAGAACTGTGAAGTATCTGTGAACTGCAGTTCATGATCCTTTTATGTAGTATATATAAAACTCTGTTTCTATTAAACGCTTTGCTGATATTAAGATGAATAAAAATGTAAGTTAAAAAAACTACACTCATAATGCCATAAAAATGTACTATGTAAGCAATAAAAGAATATAAACATGCATTTTTTTTCTTTACCTTCCATATGAGTTGCACAGATCTATAGCCGTGAGTATGGGATGGCTCTATCTTATACCAGAAACTTGGTGCCTTGGATGGTCCTAAAGAAATGATATAAACTTATTAAAATAAAAGTTTTTATCATAGCAGTAAAATATAATCCTGGAAATTATTCTCTTATTCTCTTACTTTGTTCTTATTCTTGCCATTCAATCACATGATGTATCTTTTTTTACATGTTTATGTATTTTGAGAGAGAGAAGAGAGACAAAGGGAGAATGGGGGAGGGGCAGAGAGAGTGGGAGAGAAAATCCCAAGCAGGTCCTGTGTGGTTAGCATGGAGCCGGATGCAGGGCTTGAACCCATGAACCATGAGATCACGACCTGAGCTGAAATCAAGAGTCAGAAGCTCAACCGACAGCTCCACCCAGGAACCCCTAAACTAGCATTTTTCCCATTGCAGCACACCATGCCTGGGTCTTCCTTTATAGAGGAAGATAGCTTGATGATATAGATTAGAATGCTTTTTTTATGTTAAAATTGTAAAGCTACAAATATATCCTAAGGTATACGAAAAATGCATCACCATTTCTTACTGCTAAAAATTAAACTGAAAAACCGTATTTAAATATACACTTAAAACCCCTAAATGTGGGGCACCTGGGTGCCTCAGTCGGTTGAGACTCTGACTTCAACTCAGGTCATGGGTTTAAGCCTCATGCTGGGCTTTTCATAGACAGCACAAGTCTTTGGATTCTTTGTCTCCCTCTCTGCACCCTCCCCCCACCAATCACATTCTCTCCCTCTCTCTCTCTCAAAAATAAATACACATTAAGAAAAAAAAACCCTAAATGTACATATATGAGAATACAAAAAATAATAAATTGAATAAATATGGGCTAAGTTTATTATCTTACGGTGGGATGACTGTTAACAGGGTATAATAAAAATGAATTCATAGTACTGTTGTGATAATCACCAAACATGTGAAAAATGAAAAAGCACTTTACAGGATCAGGGCGCGTGGGTGGCTCAGTCGTTTGAGCACCTCATTCTTGATTTCGGCTCAGGTCATGATCTCACAGGTTCATGAGATCAAGTCCAACGTCTGGCTCTGTGCTGACAGTACGGAGGCTGCTAGGGATTCTCTCCCTCCCTCTCTCACTACCCCTCCCCTGCTTATATGTGCATGTGTGTGCTCTACCTCAAAATAAATAAATAAACTTATAAAACCAATTATCAAATGCCAGTAATTAGGTTTTCAAAATTCCTATAGGATCAACTGATTTTTCAAAAAAGGATCTGAGTAACATCTAAACTGTGATGTGCTCATTATAAAGAGGTAATTACAGAGGAAAGACAGACAAGGGAGGCTGGGGAAAAGACTGCCAGTATAAAGGGTTCAAATAGGTATACACGCATCAGTATACAAGAAATTATAAAAAAATGTTATAGGCCAGAAAGATTTCCTAACATGAAAAGAACCTGGAGGCATCATTCATTAAGTTGAAGAAATGCTTATCTAAATGGCTCATAATTTTCTGGGTATCTGTTTGATTTGACAAAGGTTATGTACCATCTCCCCAGAAAATGCACACAGGCACTAACTACAATATTTTGTCCACATTTTAAAGTAGTTCAGCAACCCCTGCCCCCCAAACTGACCCAACCAGTTTTCAAGACCTCTATGATGCCAGTTTAAGAATTCCTGGGGGCACCTGGGTGGCTCAGTTGGTTAAGTATCTGACTCTCGGTTTCGGCTCAGGTAATGATCTCACGGTTTTGTGAGTTCGGGCCCCACATTGGGCTCTGTGCTGACAGTGTGGAGTCTGCTTGGGATTCTCTCTCTGCCTCTCCCCCACTTGCGCTGTCTCTGTCTCTCTCTAAATAAATAAATAAACTTAAATTAAAAAAAAAAAAAAAAGAATTCCCAGCCAAGACAAAGGAATCTGGTTGAGGACCCAACTCAGGACCCAATTCAGCAACAGCAGGATTGCTTTCTTTCATGTCATTTATGAGAATAAGAGAAAATTCTTAGTGGAGAGGGGTAGTTTACTATTCTGCCTTTTGAGATTGTCACTTCACATATCTAAACTGCTAGTAGAGCTGGAATTGAAGGGATATAGGTGGTAAAGAAGGTTTTAAAGCCATAGTTGTTGCTATTGACATCTAAAGGGTGAAACTAGAATGAAAAATGTTCAGAAAGAAAAATCTCTATGCCACAGGACTACTTCTTGATTGCTATACAATAAATAAGTAATGTTAGGTGTTTTGGGGAGGGGATCTTACCTTATAACATACACCCTTTTATAACTTTTGGATTGTGCATTATATGCCCTATATGATCGTGGAGAGGAAAAAGGGAAAATGATAATAAACTAACCAACCTAAACTTTAGGATCCTTTTCTAGGGGTTTATTAAGTGATGGTAGGGAAAAAAATGAATAAAAATATAGTACAAATATATTTCTGATGGTGAGAGTCTATGGTATATTTTGTTAACATTATTTTAATGACTCAGGATATGATTCTCTAGTTAGGGATACTGTGAAACATTCCCTTTTAATAAAATGTTTTGGATTTAACTGTTATGTCAATGGTTTTCTCAAGGTATCTAAAAAAAATTCCATGGTAATCTTCTTTCATTAGTAATCAAATAGAGTTATACAATCAATAATGCACATTTTATATCTTTATGTCCTTAAGAATAAAAGTGTAAAATATAAGTTTGAACAGAATGATCACAAAGTAAGAAGCAATGAGGTTTATACTATTAAGACCTGACACAAGTCATAGCCATAATTCCAAACCTTTACTTCTTCATGGATCTTAATTACTTACTGTCTTCATATGTGATCCCACTGGCTTCTTCACTCCAGTCACTCCAGAATCCTTTACCATCTTCCTTCATACAACGAATCCTAAACACATATTCTGTGAAAGGCTTAAGGTCCTGGACAGTGAAAGAAGTTCTACTGGATGCTGTATCTTCAGGAGGAATCTGAAATCAAAGCAAACCAACCAACAAAAAAAAACCCATGGAATTTATTATAAGTGTCCTAAATTCCATGAAGATCTTAGAAATTGATTTAATAAAAGAGAACTAACAAACAAACGCTGAAAAGAAATAAATGCAAGTCAAAAAGCAGTCAGAGTCAGTAAGTTAACAGATTTGGGAAGTATGGAACTATCTATTATTAATCCTTCCTTCCTTTTCTTGATTTTTATATCTTCCTTCCATGAAGCCTGTAACACATAGGGTCTCAGCAGGAAAGAGATGGCGTATTCCAATTAGACTTTAATTCAAGAAGGGTTTACTAAAGGAAATATGGGTAGAGTGTAGGGAAAACTTAGGCAGTGGTCAGTACTCTGGGGCTTGTCACTGTTACCACCCCTAGCCCCAAAGGGACGAGGGGAAGTAGCAGAAACTGGGAGAGGAGGGTGAGACAGGGTTAACTTGACAGGACCAGTGACCTTAGGCTGAGAGACAGCAGCTCCAGGGAGGAAGCAGGGAAAATAAATATGCTCACTTCACTTCACTTCTCTCCTCTCTTGTGCTAGGCCCTCTTCCCCCTCCTCCCATTAATCACATTCACTAGGAAACCAGAGACAATGTGAACCCACAGATGAAATTCATACAGGTCAGCATTCCAAGACAAAGAGTAGGGTAGAGAAGAACAGAGTGTAACTCTGGATAGGCAAAATGAACCCCAATCAAGAAAAATAAAAACTATCATTGCATTTAAACTTCGTTTTCAGGAAACGAGAGAATAAAGATAAATGATTCTTTCTACTACTATGGGATTCCAATATTGAATACAAAAATAGGGGCCTTTTTTTCTATCAGTGAATTAAGATTCTATGTTATTAAAAATATTTTGAAGTTTAGGTATGTATCCTCTCTGTACAACATGAAGCATTAATCCATTTTTGTTTGTTGCTTTTTCTGGTTTTATTTTGAGCCCTTTAAGTGGAATGGAGAGCAGAAGTAGTAAGGTCATGGGCTCAAATCCCTTATGAACTCATTACTGCAATAAGAGAAAGCAAAAGCATACTGTTAGTGATAAATGAAATTACAACAAAGAATATTATGGGGAACACAAAGCTATGGTGACAGACATCCTTTTAAAAAGTTCTAAGTACTTCTTTTGGTGATAGCATCATCTCTGGGTACACTATTCTTTTCCTTTTCAGGCTTAGAAGTTCCCCAATAATTCCTTCCTTTACTGAGAGGTTGACAAGCTTTCTAAAAAGGACTAGATAGTAAATATTTTAGGTTGTGGGCCAGATACTCTCTGTTCCAACTCAACTCGTCCACTGTGGCATAAAGTAGCCAAAGACAATATTAAAAAAAATGAGTGTGGCTTTGTTTATAAGAACAGATGGCAGGATGAAATTGGTCTCCAGATTTAGTTAAACCCTGCTCTCTACCTTTGCTATATAATCTCTTCATATACTCCCCCACTTAATTCTTATTTTTTGTGTTCCTTTCACCTCCCACCAAAAATACTATTTCTTGCCACCCTACATCCCTTCCATACTTCATTTAAAGGCTACTGTACTCAGCAAGACTATATTTTCTATCCGAATGTCTTCCTGTTTGCCCTTGCATGAAATACAGATCAAGAAGAGGTGTGAAACAAAATATTACATATATTCACAACCTTAGTATATTGAGACTTTTAGGTTCGAGGGTTCTAAGACTATCTGTATAAACAGTAACTTGCAAGTTACCTGGCTCCAGGTTGAGGCATCTCTGGTCCTATATTGAATGTTATATTTCAGTCTTATAAAACTCTGAATACTTGAGTTGATCCATGTCAATTTTAAGATACTAGACAGTTCCTCTGAGTTGCTGACTGATAAATTATGTGGTGGATTGGGCTTCACTGAAGAATAAAATAAATCCGAATTTTTATCATTTTTACAACTTCTTATACAGACTCAAAATATACTTCTTATATTTCACTATATTGATTTACTCATACCATATGAACTAATTTTTCTGAAAACAGTACTTATGTCATACTATTATAATGAAAAGATAACGTTTCTGAAGAAATTTTAGTTTTCTTTGTCAATTTATTATGCTTGTTAATTTTTTCAGGTTCCAATATCAAAAGACAAATATTTATAGGCAAAGAAAAACACAATAAAAATGGACCCCACGTACCATGATTACTATGCTATAAATACTGTTTGGTAACTGCACAAATACCAGCAGATAACATTCAAAATAAAAACTGCTATGAGCGCAGTTGGATTATGGATATTTTTCTTTTTCCAAATTATTTTTAATGTTGATAAAATGAATTTGTAAAAGTCACTAAGATAATAAGTGGCTGTTTCTACATTAAAATTGAAAAACTAATTAATAAGCCATTAAATCTAAAAAATTCTCATCAAATTCAGTGTTATAACTACCTTTATCTACAGGATCAAAATTTATATGATCTGATGTAACCTTCCCAAGGGCATTCTCTGCTTCTACCCAGACTTCAATGTTGACAAAATACACAGGAGAATAATCAACAGTGCATGAGGTGGGGGTGTCACGTTTTGTTTTACAATCAGCAAACTTCTCCGTTGCCCTAAATACAAAAATGGAAGAACTGGTCATTAAAAATAGATTTCAAAACATTAGAGTGAAAAATGTTATTTGATGAGACCCAGATTATTACTGCTTAAAATAAATGAATTATAAGTATGAAATAAATTGTTGATCATTAAAAACAAATAAATTTTCTCTAAAACTTGAGTTTGATTTATACCTTACAACACAAAATTATTTTCAAATTTTTACTCCAAGGACATTACATTTATAATACCATGCTCTATCTTCAGTGACCTGTCTCTAAAAATCTATTTCTTGTAATCTTACTACCGTTTCTTTCCATTTCTGAAACAGGATCCTTACTGTACCTGTGATGTCTTTCTTCAAGCACAGTATGCCTTTTCTAAGCACAGTATGTTATGAGGTGACAGGAGGATAGGGATAAGAATTTCTGTCACCCCAGAAAATTCCCTTAGCCTCTTTACAGTCAAACCCAGGCAACCACTTTCTAATTTTTATCACCAAAGTTTAAATGATACTATAATATTTACTCACCTATGTTTAAGTTATACATCAATTAAACACACACACACACACACACACACACACACACACACACACACACTTTTTTTTTTTTTAAATAGAAGGGTAAGTGAAATCCAAAACAAAACAGGTAACTTCTATGAATTACTGAGGTATACCTCCAACAGGATACTGTATATTATGTCAGTTAAAAAAATTCCTAAAAATCAAAAGCAAAATGAAATACATGAACTATGATGTTCAGTTGGTGCTATAACACAGAGAAAATTATTTTAAGTAACTTTAAGACAGCAATTTAACTATATCCTTAATGAAAGAAAAATAATCTTATAATGCTTAGTATTCCTATTGGTGCTAATACTGGCATTGTTATTCTGCAGCTCTTGTGTTTACTGTGAGTTAAAGCAAATGAATAATTATATTGGTGGTGTTGGAAACTAAGGTTTTCAGCAGCGAAGAAAGGAGATGTAGATGTCAGATGAATGAAATTAAGTAAAAACAGTCCAGATTTTAAATCGGAAACATTGGTATTAGTTCATGATGTATTTTACCTTAAAGACACTTCCCAGTTCTTTCTGCCAAAAAAGCCAAGAAACAACAACCCAGTACCAGTAAGTTCCCCTAGCACCCAGACTGTAGTCCCGAAATGGTATTTCCCACTAAATGGAAACATGGCTACTTGGGAAATGGCTGATTCTAGGTCTGAGGCATGACATATGAACTTAGAAAATGAACTTGGAAAATCACATCATATCAGAAATGAAGAAAGCTGTCAAAGACTAATGAGTAAAGTCAAAGGAAGAGCCAACCTGAGGAAGTTCCTCTGAACCAAAATGGGACAATGTGAGTACCAAGAAAAATGGTAATGGACCGAAACACATCAAATATATTTAAATATGAATTCATAATGAAGGGATAAACCCTTCATTATTTACCTTTGGAGGATGCCAGGGAACTAAGTCATCATAAAACTAGTTGTAAAGGGAAAAATACCAATACCATTTTCCTTCTAAGAACTGTGTACCTAAGGGTAACCAATGATTGATCAAAGGAAGTTTTGAGTATATCCACTTTAAAAAAAAGATGGAATACCACTATTTTGTACCTCATGTACAAATAATGATCACTGATGATGGCTCAAACCTTTAAGTGAAACACTAACGGGAAGCAACATGGTTTAATTCCCAAAATATCCTGCTGAGTCATAAAAACCATTCACAGAAGAGTACATACTGTATGATTACATGACATTCAGAACAAGCAAAAATCTACAGTGAAGAAAATCTGACAGGTAGCTGCCCTGTGGGATGGGGTGAGAGACGGTGGTGGCTAGGACTGACTGGGAAGGAGCATAAGTGAACTTTCTGGGGGTATGATGATGTTTTAAATCTTGGTATGAGTCTGAGTTACATAGCTGTATGTAGTAGCCAAAACTCACTGACTAACAATAAAGTATGTATTTTTAAGATGCACATATGAAAACACAAAAGCTATGGGTGACTGTCTAGTTAATTACATTTAATTAATGATGTAAACACTGAAGCGTGTAAGGGTGAAGTATACTAATTTCTGCAACTCACTTTGAAATGCATTAAAAAAGGTGAAAAGAAGGATGCATAGATACACATCTGTGTGATAAAACAAATACAGTAAAATGCTAACTGCAGGATCTAGGTGATGGGTCTGGTATAAATGTTCACTGCAAAGTTCTTCCAGCTTTGATAAAAACTGCTGTCAAGAACAGTTTGTTTATAATCAATTTTTACTTGTGTCTGCAGTGTGTGTCAGTCATGTCAAAGCCAGGTCCAGTACACAAAACCTGTCTTTGCAAAAAAAAAAAAAAATAATAAAGAAAAAGAAAAAGAAAAAAAGAATGGGAAATTTTATAATCAATGGATTGAGCTGACAACACACCTGAAACCACTGTTCAATCTTGGTATCAGAAAAGCAAAAATCCTCAACCAAAACATCTGTTAGATCTAATCAAGGAATTCAGTAAAGTTGTAGGATTCAAAATTAAAATACAAAAATCAGTAGCGGTATTTTTATACTTACAAAGAATTTTCTGAAAAAAATAAATTTATCCCATTTACAATAGCATCAAAAAAATAAAATAGAAATAAATTTAACTAGGGAGGTGAAAGATCTCTACTCTGAGAACTACAAGATACTAATGAAAGAAATCAAAGAAGACACAATAAGAAAGGTATTCTGTGTTTATGAATTCAAAGAATATTGTTAAAATGTTATCACCACCAAAAGCCATCTGTAGATTCAACGTAATCGTTATCAAAATTCCAATGGCTTTTTTCTTTATACAAAAGTAGAGGAAAACACTCCTAAAATTTATGTGGAAACAGAAAAGACTTTGAATAGTCAAAGAAATCGACTTTTTTTTTTCAAATAAGTCTCAATTTTAATAAGATCCTCTACATACACATTTGCTACTGAAAACTGAACTACCACAAAAAGTTTTTATTGTAATTCCAATTTTTGAAAACCAGAAAATCTAGCCTATGCACCCTGCCCTAATTATAATTATGCTCTAGCCAAACCACCCAATATTCTCTATATATTCCTCCTGTGCAAGTTACTTGGCTTCCAATTTGATGTTAGGTTTTCTTGTTTTTTTTTTTTTTTCTTTAAATGTTTTTATTTTTGAGAGAGAGTGTGTGAGCAGGGGAAGGGCACACACACACACGCACACACACACACAATCCGAAGCAGCTCCCAGCTGCCAGCACAGAGTCCTACTCTAGAAAGCTCTAGTCTGATTCCTAACCCAAATGAGCCACCCCGGAGCCCCATGTTAGATTAACCTATCTTAATGACTTCAGGCTTCTCAAACACATAAGCAACACTCAAAACCTATTAGTGCTTCCTTGGGTCATATCAAAAAGTGAAACTAAAGTATATTTAAGTCATTCAAATGCAAACTACAGGATTCCTCTCAAATTACAGGTATCAAGGTAGAAAAGACAAGACAGAGCTAATATCATAGATTGTCAAAATCAACTAATTATGCTAACTAATAATTGAGTAGGAAGCCAAGAATACCTGACAGAGAAGACCCTCTTCACAATAAATAGTGCTGGAATAACTGGATATTCACATACAAAAGAATGAAATTATACCCTTATCCTATACCATTCACAAAAATTAACTCAAAAAATTGAAGACTTAAATGTATGACCTCAAACCATGAAACTCTAAAAAGAAAACACAAGAATGAAGCTGCTTGACATGGATCTTGGAAAAGATTTTTTTGGATACGACACTCAAAGCCCAAGGAAAAATAAAAAATAGGTAGGCGGAACTACATAAACTAAAAATCTTCTGCACAGAAACCATCAACAGAGTGAAAAGACAACCTAAAGAACAGGAAAAAAATATGTGGAAACCACAGATCTGATAAGGGGTTAATATTCTTAATATATAAAGAACTCATCCAACTCAACAGCAAAAAACCAAATAACCCAAATAAAAAATTGACAAAAGACCTGACTAGATTTTTCTCAAAAGATGATAAATGGAAGGGCGGCAGGTACATGAAAAGATGCTCAACATCACTTGTTATGAGAAGAATTTTAATTAAAACCATACTAAGATATCACCACATGCCTATTAGAAGGGCCATCTTCAAAAAGGTAAGAGATAATAAATGCTGGCCTGCATGTAGAGAAAAGGGAACTCATATGCACTGTTGGTGAAACTGAAAATTGCTACAGCCACTATGAAAAACATTATGAAGGATCCTAAAAAAATTAAAAATAAAACTACCACACATGATCCAGCAATTTCACTTCTGGGAATACATCCAAATGAATAAAAACTGCTAACCTGAAAAGATATCTGCACACCCTGTTCACAGCAGCATTATTTGTAACAGCCAAAGTATGGAAACAACGTACGGGTCCATCAATGGATGAATGGATAAAGAAAGTGTGGTTTATATACACAATGGAATATTATTCAGCCATGAAAAACAAGGATCCCACTGACACATCATTTTCTTTCCTTTATTCACAATGCAACTCAAATTTTAAAGTTTTTTTCTGGATGCAATAAAAGGGAAAAATCAGCAATTTTCAAAAACTTTTGTAACCACAAATAACATATAATTTGCATACTATCCAAGACATTTACAATCTAAATTAGATGACAAATAACAAACCCAAGCAAAAAGTATGGACATGGACATAATAAAAGACTGGTGACTAAAAAATTAATCTTTTCCTTGTTTGCGACAACAGGGATAGACCTTGAAGGCATTATGCTAAGTGACATAAGAGAAAGAAAAATACTTATTATTTCACTTATTTGTGGAATCTGAAACAAACAACAAGATAAAACTCACCCAAAAAAGAGATCAAATCTGTGGTTACCAAAGGCGGTGGGAGGAGCGAGGGGAAACTGGAGGAAGGTAGTCAAAAGGTACAAACTTCTAGTTTTAAGATACTAAGTACTAGGGATATAATGTACAACATGACCATAGCCAGCACTACTGTATGATACACAGGGAAGATGTTGAATAAATCTTATAAGTTACCACAAGGAGAAATTTTTCTTCCTCTTTAAAAAAATTATACCAATATGAAAAGTTGAACGTTAGATAAACCTATTGTGGTAATCATTTCACAGTACATGTAAATCAAACCACCACGCTATGCGCCTTAAACTTACACAGTGATGTATATCAATTATTTCACAAAAGGACTGGAAAAGATAAAAATGACTGTCAGAAATAGTAGACATAAATTGTCTAACTGCTTATTACTCCAGTTTAAATCAAGATAAAAGGTGGTGTGTACCTTTAGGAAAAAAAACAAAGAGGAAAAAGAGAAAAAGAGTCAAACACTATGTGGTGGTTCCTGACTGGAGGTATACACCACCCTTACAAATTACTTTTGAAGAAAAAAAAAAGAAAGAAAAAGATACCACACACAAATCTGATTGTCTAGATGTAACAGCAATTTTTAGGATGGCACAAAGGAACATGTTAAACAATGTGTAACTGCAACTTTAACAACTGAATTGCAAAGAAGAAGAAAGAAGAGAAAACCAGGTGGAACCTATGGTAAAGACAAACTTATAAAACGTTATTAATTTGCAATGTATAGAGATTATTTAGATTGTGATTTGAACACATGTAAAAATATATACGTATATCCATGACAGGTGATACAGTCAATGATAATGTCATAGCATATGACAGATGGTAGCTATGCTTATGGTGAGCACCGCACAAGGTATACAGAATTTGAATCACTATATTGTACAGCTCAAACTATTTTAAAACTGTGTCAACTATACTAAAAAAATATTAAAAAGATGTATATACTTATATATCATGAGACATGATACTAACTGAAAATGCAACGATATACTGAAGTATTTTCAATTCTATTGCAGTATAATAATGGTATGTGGTTATGGGTACTTTAAAAAAAAAAGTTTACTCAGTTTTGAGAGACAGAGCATGAACAGGGGAAAGGGGGAAAGGGAGAAAGGGAGAGGGAGACACAGAATTGGAAGCAGGCTCCAGGCTCTGAGCTGTCAGTGCAGAGCCCAACATGGGGCTCAAACTCATGAACAGTGAGATCATAACCTGAGCTGAAGTGGGCTGCTTAAACTGGCTGGGCTACCCAGGTGCCCCGGTAGTTATGGGTCTTAAAAAAGGGTCCTTATCTTTTAGAGATATGTACTGAAATATTTATGGATGAGATGATATGATGTCTGAGATTTTAAGATAATCTGGGGTGGGATATATATAAGATTGGTCATGAGCTGATCATTACTAAAGCTGGATGATAAACACAATGGGGATTTATTATACTATTCTTTCCACTTTTAAATGTTTCAGATGTTCTAAAATAAAAGCTTAAACAAATGTCTAAAAATCTGAGACACCTGGGTGGCTCAGTGGGTTAAGTGTCCGACTCTTGACTTGGGCTCAGGTGAGAAGTTCGAGTCTCACATAGGGACAATATAAAGCCTGCTTGGCTCTCCCTCTTTCTCTGCCCCTTCCCTGCTTGTGTTCTCGCTTGCTGACTCTCAAAACAAACAAACAAACAAACAAGCATTAAAATGAAAAAATGTTTAGAATTTTGCATTTAATATTTCTACTTGAAGAAATAAAAACTCCAGCACAAATGACTAATTTACTAAATTTAACATACAAAAAACAAGAACAACTTGCCATTCAGATTTTAAAGTGAAGTTTGTTTCCAGGTATGTTTCCCTTCCAGGATCCCACTGACACATCATTTTCTTTCCTTCATTTACAATGCAACTCAAGTTTTTAGGTTTTTCTGGAGGCACTAATAGGGAAAAATCAGCAAATTTCAAAAAGCTTTTTGACCACAAATAACATACAATTTATATACTACCCAAGATATTTAAAACTTAAATGAGATGATAAATTAACAAACCTAAGCAAAAAGTATAGAAGACTGATGACTAAAAAACGAATCTTTTCTATTTGCACTCATACTTTTTAGATTAAATAATACATATTTTCTATAATAACTGTCATAACTCATATGTTTCAAATTAATTGTCTACACAAAATCAATTTTCATTTATAACTGGATATCAATATTAACTGATTTCTCCATGAAGTTTATTTTAATAATGCTGCATATGTTATTAAAGGCAATTAAATGGAAACAAAAATAATTATATTTCTCTTCCTATTACTTTCCATAACTCTGCTGGAGGAAAAGCAAATCCCAAAATTATGGTTTTGGGTATCCATAAATTTGATAATCCACTCTTGGGTCACACTAAGTTTATTTACTCTGACATAGGACTTTCTCCAGTATTTCTTCACTTTCGCCAGTTAGTTGCTTTATATGTGCATCTTCTCGGCAATTAAGGGATACTGAAAGTTACTATGACTACATTCATAAACTTCAACAATGTTTTGTGGGTCTCATGTCAAAACATTTTTTTAGAAAACTGATGGATACCTTTCATAAAAGAGAAATCTTATGTTACTCTTCAGGCTTTTTGTATATTATTAATGCAAATATAGTTCCGCTTCAAAACTTATTTTTTTTAATTAATTATGTCCAAAAGTCACTAAGCCAACAGACTGCCACATTTCATAAAATCCAACAGACATTACAAATGTAATTCAACAGTCATAACAAAGTCTGAAATAAGGCAAAAACAAAACTTACAGCCTGAAATTATTCTGATTCCATAAACATTCTGATCAATCTGTCCAAATGTACGAATGTTGCAAGTGAGTTGAATATTTAATAAAGATATATCTGTAAATGTGACACTAGATGCTGTTCTGTTTATGATGGTATATTGTTCTTTAGGAACAGTAACATGGTTTGTTTTCCAGAAAATGTAATTAGCATTTACATGAAAATAATCCATGCATTTTTCCTTTAGCACACAAACTGCAGTGAAATTAGAACCAAGTTGTACAACTGGAGATTCAGGTTTGATATGACCACATGGCTCTAGAAGTTCACCTGAAAAGGAACAACAGAAAATATAAAAATGGACTGAATTATTCTGGTACAAAATGGTATTTTATATCAAAGCAGTCCCTCAATATTGAATAAATTATCTCTAAAGACAGGAAAAAAGGAACACACGGTAAAAAAAAAAAAAAAAAAAAAAAAAAAAAAAAGGCCAGAATTCAATGACTAAATTTGTAAAGAAATACACAAATTATAAGGCTAAAGAAAAGAAAAATGTATATAAGCTTCAGCCCTTTTGATAGTTATTCCAACTTTACTTTAGGAAACACAGACTGCCTGCAGCATGATTCAGACTTATTCCACCACCAATCCTGTTCCTTGATTCAGACCCAAGGTCTAAATTAAACCCTCCAGAAAAAAGGCAGTGGTAGGTTCTGCTCTCCAGTCCTGAATGGTGTTGGGCGGGTAGATGGGGGCAGGGAAGATAGTATGCATGTTCATTTAACAAAATTCAGACAACAAAGTAAACAGCAAGGGAACAAAAAAACCATGGAGACTAGAACAAGATGACCAAATATATGTTTTAGCAGTAAGTATATGGGATAAAATCCCATATTAAAAAACAAAAAAATCAGACTGCATGAAAAAATAACTATACCACAACTATATGCTTTAACTATACTCAATTCCATGCGGATGACAACTAAATCCCTATCTCCAGCTCTAACTTCCTACTGTTTTCAATAGCTTGAAATACATACCCATGTGAGATTTTCTGTAAGTACTCTAAGGTGAACATATCTAAAGATATATGTACCACAGTTCCCTTTAAACTTATTATTTCTCTATCTCTGCTCAGAGCACCATGTGCATCCAGTGATCTAGGCCAGATACCCTGCAGTCACCTTCAATGTCTCTAATTAGACATTCCTCCAACTTCCAACTTAACAACACTGCATTGAGTCTTGTTGGTTCCAGATTCTTAATATGTTTATCAACCACTTTCTTACCAGCCCTATTTTGTCTGCTGAAGCTCAGGCCATTACACCACGGCCTGACCTCCTTCCAGTTTATCCTGCATACTACTACCCGAGTTACTATTCAAAATGATCATGCCATTTCCCTATTTTAAATTATTTAATGGTTTCCTGCTACCATCAACATAAAATTCCCAACTACTTGGCATGATTCTAGCCTCACTGCCCAGAAATGTAAGGCAGCTTTCCCTAGAAAATCCCATTTGCCAATGGGTTCTTGGGTGGTTACCTATCCTAACTGAGCTTCAGTTTTTTTCACTTGGAAAATGAAGTTACTAAACAAGTGTTTCTGAGATTAAAAATTACTTATGTAAAACATCTATCTCAATGCCTGATATTCAACAGTCCACCAATAAATGGCAGCCTATCATCATTATTATTAATCTCCAGAGACAATCAAGTCACACTGATAGGGTCTGGAAGGTTCTCTCAAAGTCATCAGGAAGAATTAAAAACAGTTTTTTTGCAGTCAAAACTGTACTCCAAAATGGAATCCTGGACTCTCATAAAGCCTATAATGCCCAGAGTAGGAATGTGTATTTCTTTGTTTCAAAACTCATAATGTGGGATGTTTACATGACCTTGCTATTATTTATTTATGTTTACAGTAAGTCCCAGTGCATTACTCTAAACTTCCAATTGTATGGAACTTCATCTTGTGGGGTACTAACAAGTTACTCTGATAGTGGGCCAGTCCTTACAAATCCCTAGACCTCACTTTATTCCTTGGTAAAAATCACTCCTATTTTACTTTCTCTAAAGTAATTATAAGGAACAGTAAGTACACAATACACTTTACAGAACTACATGAGACACAACTACAGGCTCAGTATTAATACTTTTTAAACACGCAAAATAAGAGAAATACCAGAAATGAACAAATGTTCCAAAGTGAAATACAGGTTCATTAAAATCATCCTATGCTAAATTAATACCATTTTTACAGGGCTACCAGGTTAATTGAGATTAAATTGTTTAGAAAGAAAGCATTTTAATTTTTAAGCATCTGAGAAAGTTAGTTGGGGTAATTAATTACATAGACAAGATGAAGAAATGTGGATTAGAATATACTATAACATGTAATATAGCATGAACATTACAAAACTGTTATTTGGTTGTTCCTGAGTTACAAAAACAGAAATTCCATTGGTTCAAACTAAACTGAATCTTAATTGGTTGATTACTCAAATATAAAAAAATACTACAAGAAAAGTCAGCATGAGAAAGGTCTTGAGTTGAGTAGGCTCAAGTGCTTGCTCTTAGCCCTTGTGCCAGATTGTATTTTCCAAACATGGTCACACCTATATATTTATCCCATCCCACGTGCTCTTCTTACAATGTGACTGATACTCCTTCCACAAAGAAATGGGGTCAACTCCTGCCCTCAGATCTGTGTGGGTACTAATGGCCCTCCGATCTGCCTCAGCTAATGGAGTGTACTATGTGACTTCCAAGGCTAGATCATTAAATGAATACAACTTTTGACTAGCTCTCTTTTTCTCTTTTAGAACATTTGTCCTTGGAACCCAGCCACATGTTGCGGGTGAGCCAAGGTCACATGGGGAGACTACATGCACTGTTCTGGCCAACAAGCCCAGCAAAGTCCTCAAACTACAGCCAGCATCAACACCAGACATATAAATGAATGTGCCTTCACATGATTCTAGTTCCCAATCTTAGAATACTCCAACTGAGGTCCCAGATATCATACAGCAAAGATGAACAGTCCAGCTATTTTATTCATGACACACAAACCGTGAGAAATAATAATGATTGCCATTTTAAGCCTAAAGTTTTAGAGTAATTTGTGAAACAGCAATAACGTGGTCCTGTTATTCTGAACATATTTATTGATAACTTGGCAGAAAACAGAGAGACATCCACACTTATCAAATTAGCAAAGGACAAGACTATGAAGGATTGACAACACTTTGGATCATAATGTTAGGATTAAAATTATATTGAAAAAATAGACCAGTAGGCTAAAACCAAGATAATGAACTATGCCAGAGAGGAAAATACCTCCCATTCAGGCTGATATGAAATAAATACAGGGTAAGGGAGAAATGGCATAAAAGTAATTAATGTGAAAATAACTTAAGAATTTTCACTGGCTAGTAGCTTAACATGAAACTACAGTCCATCTTAGCTGGAAAAAAACTATGTTGATTGAATAAAAATGATGTTTAGATCAAAGTAAATTATAAAATTACTATACTCAGACCAAGTCCAGTTTTGGTACATTAAATTCACTTTTTTAAGTGTATTTTATTCGAACCTCAATAATAATTATATAATTACTATCCTTTTTATAATGTTTACTATGGGCCAGGCACCGTCCAGATGCCTTCTGTATAATAATTCATTTAATCTCCATAATAACCCTAGGAGTTAGGAACCATTATTATTACCATCTCATAGATCAGGAAACTGAGGCACAGATTAAGCAACTGGCCAAAGTCCTACAGCTGGTAAGTGTGAGAGGTGGGATGGTCTAGTATTTTGAAGGTGCTATGGGCAACCAAAGGAAGAATGAGAAGTGTAATCAGCATGTACAGGGTTAGAAGCCAAGGCTGTAAAAAATAATTAGGATAACTGCGTAAGTTCAATTTGGGGAAGAGAGGCCTCAAGAGACACATAAACACAGTTCTTCAATATGTGAAGAGTTGAACAGTGGGAAGAGAAAGTGGGAGTAGTCTAGAACTAGGGTTAATGGGAAAACATTTCAAGGAGAAAAATTTGGGCTTCAGAATAAGGAAAGATTTCTCAAATAGCAACAATTTTCAAAATAAGCTTTATGTCACTTAAAGTGTTCAAAAAGAGCTGCATTCCTAGATTTAGAAAGGGGATGATTTATAGCAGTGCTTCTCAAACTATCTGTGGTGAAAAGATCAGTATGGCTTTTTCTCCCCCCCAGTCTTTCACAATCTTTGCTCTGTACCATTTTTGATGAGACAAGTCCAGGGATCACATGCTTGGGTACCATGGCTATGTCAAATTGTTAAGAACTTCTAACATTAATTTCCGTACTTAAGTGGACCAGTAACAACAACCAGTTCTCAGATGGGCATCACGTTGTGGTCTAGTTTGAGCAGTACTGCTCCAAGTGACCTCTTTATTCTGGTATCACAATAACACTCCTGCTCAGTGATACCTTTGGCCACTAAATGTAACAGACTTTCCCCTATGTATTAATTGAAAAAAAAAAAAAACAAAACCAAAACCCAACAAAACCAACAATATATTTTTTCCCCTCCCCACCTTAAAGTTATTGCCAGTATACAGAAACAGCATTTAGGATTACTGGGTGACTGTTTCAACTCAAATTATAATTTACCAGGAGTATTTTTACATTTCAAAATCATTTTTAACAGCATTATTCTCTCAATAATGATCCTAGAAAAAAAATAAAAATAATTATATAATTATGAAACATAAGATTAATTATAAACTTATATAAAAATATATAAACCTAATTTGTGATGCTGGGAGGAAGGGTATTTCATGAATCTTACCTACAGATTCAGTGGTGAAGAAAATAAACAACGCTTGCACTATCCAAGTTTTCAATGTCAACATCTTGCATTAGATATTTCTGTAAAAGACATACAATGGTATTATCTTTAATATTTTTTCTCTTACAACACATAATAACACAATTTCTGAAGCTCTTGCTTCCACTGTATAATCATCTTCTAAACGGTGATAAAATTTTATGAGGATGCAGAAAACAAATTTAAGTCTTCAAAACATTTTTCTTTATTCCCACTGGAGTTATGGCTAATAAAATAGTGATGGAAAACAACTTACACTTTAAGATCAATTAAAAAAGCAATCCTGTTTCTTTTGATGTGTAGACTTGTACTATTAGTAAACACTATGTGAGACAATACTTCAGAGAGACAAATTTCTTCATGGCAAAACCCACCAAAACCAACCTCGAAAGATATTTGCCAAAATGGAAAAAAAAAAAAAGTTTGTAATTCATACCATGACCAAAAATATCCCCTGATATATGAAGAATGCCTACAAATCACTAAAAAATTCCAACACCTAGAAGAAAAACAAGCAAGATGAGCTGAACAGACAATTTATAGAAAAGGAAATACAAGTAATTTAAACATATGAAATGATACTCTCAACTTCACTCATAATGAGAGATGCAAATTAAAACTACCCCAGACAGGAATACAAGATAAAAGAGACACGCTGGAAAACAATTTGGCAGTTCTTTACCAAGTTAAAAGCACATAATAACACTGGGCATTTCCACTCCTAAGAATGTATCCAAGAGAACTAAAAACACATGTCAACATGAAGACTTTTACTCAAATGTTCATAGCAGCTTTAGTCATAATAGTCCCCAACTAAAAAAAATGTCTATCAACTGGTGAATGGATACACAAATACCCAAACAATTGTATATCCATACAATAGCATACCACTCAGCAATACAAGGGAATGAACTAGTGATACATGCAATAGCATGAATGAATCTCAAAACATGTGGAACGAAGGAAGCCAGACACAACAGGCTATGTACTGTATAATTCCATTTACAGGATATTCAACAAATGGCAAAATTAAGGTGACAGAAGGCAGATAAAGGGCTAACTGGGGCTGAAGTGGGGAAGGGGAATAAATGTAAAGAGGCACAAAGGAACTTTCTGGGGTGATGGGAATGTTCTATGACCTGAGTGTGGTGGTGACAAGACTACACATTTAATATTCAAATAGTCAATAGTCAAAATTCACTGAATTGTGTGAAAGCTCTAAGATTTTACCCTACTTGCAAGCTAACAAGTTAGCCTGCCAGTTCTATGGATACTGGCAGAAGACCTGAAACTCCTGTTGTCAGAGACAAAGGACCTGATTACTCACACCAGGAGCAGCATTTTCAGATTATCAGCATTTTCTTGCGCCAGTTGCCTGAGCCCCAATTCCGACACAGCATTGTGAAGAGAGTCAGGTAACACCTGTACACACAGTGGGTTATGTTACAGGAGAGAAGACTGAGCTTAAAAACCCAGATCTTTTCAAACGTCAGTAAGCATGCTTGCCTTTTACTCTGGAGGAAAACATTACCCCTATTTTTCAAGGTTGTAAGCAAATCTTCAAGAGACCTATGAGGAATTGTATCCTAACAAACTGTACAGTAAAAATTGATAAATTTTATTCTTTATAAATTAAAACTCAATTTAAAAAACCCAGCAAAATCTACTTGGACAAGGTGTATACCCAAAAGACATCAGTGCCTCACTCCTCTAAAAGACACGTACAGGAATGTTCATACAAGTTTTAATCATAAATAGTGAAAAGTAGAAGCCCAAAACCAGAGAAATGGTGGAACAGAAAAATTCAAGTAACTAAATCACAGTAATGAAAAAGAATTACAGGTACTCAAAACAAAATGACTGAATCTCACATACAATAGAGAAGAAAGCAATCAGACACAAAAAGTATACATGATTCCCTTTATACAAAGCTCAAAATCAGGCAAATGTAATATGTGGTGATAGAGATCAGAATAGGAGTTATCTTTTTTGGGGGGGTGGACAAGAGGACAGTAGAGAGCAATCTGGGATGCTGGACATGTTCTATATTTTGGACTATGGTTATGGTCTGTGGACTTCATTGCATGTAAGTTGCACAGTAAAAATAGTAAAAAAATAAAACAAGAACTACCCAATATCATTTCTAGTTTTGGTCAAAAAATAAAAACTAAAAAATTATCAACAGTGTTATGACTGTTGAGACGTTGAGACTATGAGACTACGACATAAAGGCCGTCTCAAACACCGCACATTACAGTATAAAATGGCATAACCTTCCCAATAAACTGTACACTTAAATCTGTGAATTTTATTATTTGTAAAGTAGAACTCAGTTATAAACCAAGAAAAGAACCTATGCACAAAAGGCATATGCTCAGTTTTGCATTATCCATCAAAATTATAACACCTATGTTTGAATCTAATGATTATATTTCTAGTATTTTATACTACAGATATGAGCAAAATGACACATATGGAAGATTATCAACTACAGCATAGTAAAAGGCTGAAGCAACCTAAATGTTCGTGAATTGGGGAGCAGTTAAATTATAGCACATCCAAATAGAGCATACATGTACCTACAAAAATGAGAAAGCTCTAGATCCACAGGTATGTAATGATATCTAAAATACTGTTAATGTAGGGGTGCCTGGGTGGCTCAGTCAGTTGAGCACCCGACTTCCGCTCAGGTCATGATCTCGCAGTCTGTGGGTTCGAGCCCCGCGTCGGGCTCTGTGCTGACAGCTCAGACCCTGGAGCCTGCTTGGGATTCTGTGTCTCCTTCTCTCTCTGCCCCTCCCCTGCTCATGCTCTGTCTGTCAAAAATAAACATTAAAAAATTTTTTTAAATACTGTTAATGTAGAGAACAGTATATTTTTGTTATTTGTGGGAAGAAACCACAAAAAGGTAAAACACACAATCATTTCCTTATATATGCACAAAACACCGCTAGAAGGATAAAAATTCAAATACTGGCTGCCACGAGGTAAGACACCTAAGTAGGAGGGAGACTCTCTACCATATACTAGTTGCACCTTCTATGTGACTTTAGTACTTAATCAAAAAAACTAAATTAAAAAAATTTTTTATGTTTATTTATTTTTGAGAGAGAGGGAGAGATAGAACGTGAGCAGGGGAGGGGCAGAGAGAGAGGGAGACACAGACTCCCAAGCAGGCTTCCGGCTCTGAGCTGTCAGCACAGAGCCTGACACGGGGCTCGAACTCACAAACGGCGAGATCGTGACCTGAGCCAAAGTTGGACTCTCAGCTGACTGAGCCACCAGGCGCCCCCAAAAAACTAAATTTAAATTAAAAAATTCTTGATGCATAAACTCTCCCAAATAACACTATCAACTTCTTGGTTAGGGCTTCACAGTACTATATTTGGAACAAAGTATTCTTTTATTAAATAGTAATACTAACTTGATTTTATGCACTCCCTTACCATGTAACAGTCACTCCATAAACAATATGTTCATGAACTATTTAGATTCTCCCAAGGTAAAGGTATAAAAAAAGTTAAGGCGCAGGAACCATTTTCCTCCACCTATTGTATCTCTTATTTGCCAACTTTAAATAGTCCCATATGAGAAAACTCCACATCACTCAAGTGTTCATCAAAACAAAATAAAATATCAAGGCATGTTAGGAGAGGGATATGTGGTCATGCCATCCTGACCACCCCACCAAGTACCTAGTTCACACTGTGCAGAGGATTCTCTATGGTTCCTGGAAACTGGCAATCTTTCTACTTTTGCACTATATTCTTACAACAAAACTCAAAAAGAAGAGGTCCCATGAAGGTATTTATAGTTACCACAAAGCAACTAGATTTATCTAAGCGGGGCCACAAACACATTAAGTAAAGGAAAACAGGCAAAGTTAGGTTTCACATTTTTTAGTTAGAAAAAAATGTTTCCTAATTTTTAAAGGATTGTCATTGAGATGTGATGAAGATACATACATTACAGAACTTAATTTCATAATTCAAACCTAAGAGATGGAAACACAGTAGCACTAGCTAAAATATTAAATGCAATACCGCCAACTTAATTTGGGGGCTTATCTTGTTTTAAAATGGACAGAATTGACAGTATCCTGCTTATTGTTCCTGTCCTTTCAGTTTGTTGACAAGACATATTCAATTTACAGTTCTATTATTAGCATTATCCTCCTTCATCTCTTGCAGAATTTTCCACACATATATTATAACCACATTGCAAACAATGATTTTCCTTGATATTTGCATGTTATTTTGGAAGATTTTATGGAGCTAAAACATAACTACTAACCACAGATACAGGGAATGTTTATTCCAAGCAATGAGTGGTTCTTCTGCAGTGGCAATTCCTCGACTGTGGTGGTTCAACATAGTAATGTGTTGAAAGGTGCTATAAGATGCATCACAAGTAATTCACAACTATTAAAGTAATAAAGTTAATAAATGATGTAAAAAATAAAATAAATTCAACACTGTCTCTACAGTTGATTGTTCTTATTCACTTTGATTCCCATGGATTTTCTCAAGTGGGAGAATGCATGGGAATTATAATGGATAAAAATTTAATAGCTTTGGTCTTTATAATTACTTTTTATAATTATTTTTGTTATTTGTGGATTGTGATTTTTGAGTCTCTTGTTCATTTCACTTTGAACCAAGGACAGAATAAAGAAGCATGAATAATATGTATAGATATAGATTTCATGGGAGGAAGAATGTCAATATAAACTTAGTTACTACAGTAACATTACTACTATAATTGCAGAATAGATGAACTACAGTTGCCAAATAGAAGGCAAAGTAATGTTTGTTGAGTAAGCTGGGCAGGGATGAAGATGGGAAAAATTTCAGTATGGTATCATGTATACATAGTACAGTGTTACTCTGAAAAATCTGCAAAAAATCCATCAAACTTATATTATGTTAGCTAATTATTATTTTATTTATTTTTTAAAGTTTATTTTTGAGAGAAAGAGAAAGAGAGCATGTGCAAGCAAACGGGGGACGGGAAGCAGACTCCAGGCTCTGAGCTGTCAGCACAGAGCCCAATGAGGGGCTCAAACTCACAAACCATGAGATCATGACCTGAGCAGAAGTCGGAAGCTTAACTGACTGAAACACCTAGGCACCCCTAACTAATTATTATTTTAAAAATTATCCGGCTCTGCTCTATTCCATTAGTACTAATTACTAATTCCTTTTTTTAAATTTTTTATTTATTTTATTTTTATGAAATTGTCAAATTGGTTTCCATAACTAATTACTAATTCATAACTAACATTTTTATACTACTGTTTTACATTATAACAAGTGCTTTTATGTAAATTATTTCACTTGACTCTCCTAATATCCTAGAGAAGCAGGTAGGTAGGGCAGGGGTTACTATTTTTTTATTTTTTTATGAGTTTATATTTTTAGAACAGGTTTACATTTAAACCAAAATTGAGAGGAAGGTACAAAGAATTCCCACATACCCTTGGCCCCCACACAGGCATAGCCTCTCTCATTATCAACGTCACTCACCAGAATGGTGCATTCTACCAAAGTTGAACCTACATGACACACTATAAGCAACTTAAGTCTATAGTTTACCTTAGGGTTCACTCATGATATTGAATTCAATGGGTTTCAAATGGCAAGGATTAACTACTGGAACCTCACAAAAGAAAAACAAGACAGGCTAAGTTACTTACCCAAATCACAAAATTAGGAAGTGAAGTAGGGATGTGAAACTAAGTCTTCTGCCTCCAAAAGTCATGTTCTTTTCATTGATTCTCACTATAAAGAGAGGAAAGCCTTATAGAGAAAGCTGGCTTTGATAATATTTATTATATGCTTACTTCTTAAATCCTTGCCTAGTATAAGGCTTTCTGAAAGTATTCCATTGTAGATACCTTCTGACTTTCAGTATAAAACAATCCCATAAACACCTGTATAACAATATTTAAACATCCCTTTTTTTTCACATTTATTCATTTTTGAGAGGCAGAGACAGAGCGTGAGTAGGGGAGGGGCAGAGAGAGGGAGACAGAATCCTAAGCAGGCTTCAGGCTCTGAGCTGTCAGCACAGAGCCTGACAGTGGGCTCGAACTCACAAACTGCAAAACCATGACCTGCCCCAAAGTCAGACACTTAACCAACTGGGCCACTCAGGCTCCCCCATCCTACTGTTTTAATACATACTTGGAAACATTATCAGCCCCTCTGTGCCTAGTCCAAACTTCCCTGATTTTCATGTAATGTCACAGAAACATGAAAGGGACATTTTGTTGAATTTGACAAAAGCAGTTAAAACAAATCTTTAACAGAATCATACCTTTTAACCTTTCACTAACAGTTAAGACTACTAACTCTTCAACTGCCAAACTATTTTATGCACACAAATAAAAACTCAGTTTAAAATTCAAAGCTAGGTTAAATCTGGTGTAAAAGTAATGGCAGTTCTTCTTTGAAATGTAAAAGATAACTTCAAACTTAGGAAAGGAGTTGAATCTTCCATTATTGTTTCACAAATATTAACACTTTGATATAATTTAATAATATATAAGAAACTGAATTTATAACAATGATATATTAAAATATAAAGGAAATAATTATTTTTAAATTTTCAAGTGAACAGCAGTTGAAAATGTCATGTACAAGTCCTCTACAATCCCCAGAGAACTACTGTCAACAATTTGATGGAAACTCTTGCAAAATTTTTATTTGTATATTCTAAAATTATACTGTATAAATACACTTTATTTCACAAAAATGTTCTATAACTTGCTTTTTTCCCTTACTAAAGTCAATACATAAAGATTATTACATTTGCTCAAATTCACCTTCTCATACAGGTTTTCCCTGGCCACCCAGTATTGCTTATCCTCCTTTCCTGTTTTTTTTTTTTTTTTTTCTCAATGGCACTTAATACTTTTTAAAACAGCTTGGCAAATATTTCTTATAAAGAACCAAATAATAATTATTTTAGGTTTTGTGTGTGTTAAGGTCTTTGTTGCAACTAGTTAACTCTGTTATAGATAATATGTAAACAAATGGGCACACTATATGTTAACTAACTTGGATTTAAATTAAAAAAAGGGATGGCTGAATTCTAATAAAACCTTATTTAATAAAATAGGATGCAGGTTAGATTAGGTCTGTGGACCATAGTATGCCAACACTTCAGAAAGTGTGCCAAAATAGTATTTAATTTACTTATTTTGTTTATTGGCTGTTATTGGTTGAATTGTGTTTTCCTCCTGAACGACATGTTGATCTCCTAACCCCCAGTATCTCATAATATGACCCTATTTAGAAATAGGGCTGTGGCAGATATAATTAGTTAAGATATCATAATGGAGTGGCCCTTAATACTGGTTGCTTGTCATTATAAGATAAAACACACAAGCACAATGCCATGTGACAACACAGGCAGGGAATGGCTACCACCAGAAGCTACGAAGAGGGAAGAGGCAAAGATTTTATCGAGAGTTTCAGAAGGACTTCTGGCCTCCAGAACCGTAAGAGAATAAACTTCTCTTACTAGAATAACTTAATAGAATAAACTTTTATTGTTTTTTAAGTCATCCAGCTTGTGCCATTTTGTTACAGCAGCCCTGGGAAACTAATACACTGTGCACCTAAAATAGAAAGCAAGCAAATTAGGCAAGAAATTCTGTGTGTTTTGTTTTCAACTATGCTCCTAGCAACAAGAATCATACCTAGAATGGTAAGTACCTCAATATATTTGTTGGATGGATAAACTGACTTCCTTGTTGTAAGCTGGTACATGATATATTAGTGGAAAAAAACATACTATAATATAACCAGTCTCAAGTCTGGTGGGACAAAGCTTTCATTTCTCTTTGGAAAATAGCTAGTTTAATAGCTAGGTCATATATATGGTAGGTATATATTTATTCATATTCTTCTTTGGTGATGTGTCCAAATATTTTGCTCATTTTTAAATTGCATTTGTTGTTTTTTCATTACTATGTTTACAAAGTTTTTTTTTTTTTTTAATTTTTTTTTTCAACGTTTATTTATTTTTGGGACAGAGAGAGACAGAGCATGAACGGGGGAGGGGCAGAGAGAGAGGGAGACACAGAATCGGAAACAGGCTCCAGGCTCTGAGCCATCAGCCCAGAGCCCGACGTGGGGCTCGAACTCACGGACCGCGAGATCGTGACCTGGCTGAAGTCGGATGCTTAACCAACTGCGCCACCCAGGCGCCCCTGTTTACAAAGTTTTAAAAATATATTCTAGGGGTGCCTTGGTGGCTCAGTCGGTTAAGCATCTGACTTCAGTTCAGGTCACGATCTCACAGTTCACGGGTTCAAGCCCAGCGTCGGGCTGTGTGTTGACGGCTCAGAGCCTGGAGCCTACTTCAGATTCTGTGTCTCAGGCTCTCTGCCCCTCCCCCACTCACACTCTTTCAAAAATAAACACTACAAAAAAAACCCATCTATATATATGTATATATATATATAGATGCCTGGGTGGCTCAGTCAGTTAAGTGTCTGACTTTGACTAGGTCATGATCTCACAGTTCATGGGTTTGAGCACCACGTTGGGCTCTGTGCTGACAGCTCAGAGCCTGGAGTCTGCTTTGGATTCTGTCTCCCTCCCTCTGCCCCTCCTCTGCTCAAGTTCTGTCTCTCAAAAATAAATAAATGTTAAAAAAATTAAAAAATATATACATATTCTACATATAAGGTCTTTATTAGAAAATTCTTTTAAGTATATTCTCCCAATCTGTGGCTTATCTTTCCATTCTATTAATTCTTTTTAAAGAGCAGAAATATTCATTCTAATGAAGTCCAATTTATGAATTAGTGTTTTTGGTATCTAAGCACTAATCTTTTGGTATCTAATTACTGTATCTAAGAAATCTTTGCCTACCTCAAAGTCCCAAAGGTTTTTTCCTATGTTTTCTAGCTAAAAGTTTTATAGTTTTAGGTTTTATATTCAGGTCTATCAACTATTTCAAAATAATTTCTATATATGGTATAAAGTAGGTATTCAAGTTATTTTCTTTACATATGAATAGCCAATTGTTTCCAAACTGTATGTAGAAAAACTATCCTTTCTCAAGTGAATTACCTTTATACTTTCATCAAAAATCAACTGCCAATATATGTGTGAGTCTGTTTCGGTAATCTTTATTCCATGGCTGGATAAACATTTTATGTAAAGGGCCAGAGAGAATAAATGTTTTAGGGTTTGTAGATCACAAGATATCTGCTGGAACTACCCAATCTGTTGTTGTGGCACAAAAGCAGCCATAGGTAATACATAAACAAATGGGTGTGGCTGTATTCTAATAATAATTAAAAAAAGGAGGCAGCCTAGATTTCCCCTGTGAGCGCTAATTATCCAATTCCTGCTCTATTCTGTGGCATGATGTATTTGCTTATCTTTATACAACTATTCCAGTCTTGATGACCGTAGCTTTAAGTCTTGATATCAGTGTTCTGGGTGTACTTAAAAAGCAATGCTTTTGCTGGATGGAGTGTTATGTAAATGTCAATCTCATTGACAGTATTATCCAAATCTTCTATATCTTTAGTAATTTTCTACTTCCTCTATCAATTATTGAAAAGGGGGTATTGATATCCCCCAATAGAACTCTGGCTTTATTTCTTCTTGCAGTTCTTTCAGATTTTGTCCTATATATTTTGAAGCTACATTATTAGGCATATAAATATAAGGTCTTCCTGATGAATTGACTCTTCCATCATTGTGCAATGATGTTCTTTACCAATGGTAATATTCTTTGCTCTGAAATCTACCTTGACATTATAGACAATCTAACCTTCTCTTCATTAGTGTTATAGTATATCTTTCCCCATTCTTTTATACTTAAACTGTTTGTTTCTTCATATTTAAAGAGCCCTGTTTGTCTTTTGTTGCATTTTATTTGTTTTGGTAACCAGGATACAGTTATATCTAATCTGACAACCTCTGCTTTTATTGGGTATCTAGGCCACTTATATTTAATATCATTATTGAAACAGTTGGGCTGAAAGCTATCATCTTTGTATTTGTTTTTTACTTATTTAACCTCTTGTTTCCCTTTTCTTCTTTTACTGTCATGTTCACTTAATTACTTTTTTTTTTATCATTTCCATTTTGTCTTCCTTGTTAGCTTATAAGCTATTAAATCTTTGTTTTGTTATCTTAGTGGTTACTTTAAGGTTTATAGTACACACAGTATAGTATAGACAACTTATTAGTCTACAAGTGATGTTACAGCACCTCATGCACAGTAAAGTATAAAACAGCATACATCCATTTCTCTCCTCTTGATCTTTATACTATTTTTGCCATACAACTTACTTTTGTATATTTTATAAACTTCACGTGTAGTTTACAAATATTATAAACCATGTTGTCACTATTTTTTAAAATAATTATTGTAAGAGAAGACTAAATAATATAAAAATCTTGTATATTTATCCATATCACTACCATTTCCAGAGTTTTTCATCCTTTGTCTGGGTCCACATTTCATCTGATACTTTCATTCTGCCTGAAAGACTAAGTGTGTGTGTGTGTGTGTGTGTGTATATATATATATATATATATATGTATATATATGTGTATATATATATATGTGTATATATATATGTGTGTGTGTGTATATATATATGTATATGGCAGCAGACCCCCACTTGTAGTGGGTCTTGTAGTGTGAGTCTGCTTGTAGTCACACTTGTAGTGTGGGTCTCCTGGTGATTAAGTCTTTATATATCTAAAAAGCATTGCATTATTATTTTTCATAGATATTTTCACTGGGTATAGATTCTCAATTGATAGTTTTTTCTTTCAGTACCTAAAAATGTAGCTATTAACTTCTTGCATGCACTGTTTCTAATGAGAAATCTACTATCATCCTTGTCTTTCTTCTTTTGGATAAGAAGTCTCTTATTTTCCGCTGGATGAATCTAAGTTTTTTGTAACTAGTTTATCACTAACTTTGAGCAACTGGACTATAACATACCTTGGTATAGTTTTCATCGTGTTTCTTACGCTTAGAGTTGAATAAGCTTATTAGATCTGCTGGTTTATAGTTTTCATCAAATCTAGAAAAATTGTGGCCATTACTTCTTTGAAGATATTTATCTCTGACCCTCCTGCTCCCATCCTTAAGGATTCTAACGTTTTTTATTTATTATTGAGAGACAGAGAAAGACGGCATGAGCATGGGAGGGGCAGAGAGAGGAAGGAGACACAGAATCTGAAGCAGGCTCCAGGCTCTGAGCTTTCAGCACAGAGCCTGACACAGGGATGGAACCCACAAAACACGATATCATTACCCGAGCTGACGCTGGATGCCCAACCAACCAAGCCACCCAGGCGCCCCGATCCTTAAGGATTCTAATAACATGTATTATCAGGATGCTTGAAGTAGTCCCACAGCTCAGTGATGTGAGCTGTAAGTCCATTTTTTCTTTCTTTCTAGGTTTTATAATTTCTACCGCTATGTCTTTAAGTTTACTAATTTCTTCCTCTGCAATGTCCAATCTGCGATTAATCCTAACTTATGTATTTTCCATCTTACACAATGTTATTTGTCATCTCTAGAAGTTCAATAGGGTCTTTTTCATATTTTCTATAACCTTACTTAGATTTTTAAACATACAGAACATAGTCATATAATTATTCTAATCTCTTTGGTAATTTTATCTGTGTGAGCCCTGGGTGAGCTTTAATTTTTCTTATTATATAATGTACTTTCATGCTTCTTTGCATGCCTGATAATTTTTGACTGTATGCCACTGAATTTCACCTTATTTGCTATTGGGATTTTTTTGCATTTCTACAGTGTTTAGAAAAAAAAAAAATTTTAACGTTTATTTATTTTTGACAGAGAGAGAGACAGAGCATGAGCGGGAAAGGGGCAGAGAGAGAGGGAGACAGAGAATCCAAAGCAGGCTCCAGGCTCTGAGCTGTCAGCACAGAGCCCAACACAGGGCTCAAACTCACAGACCGCGAGATCATGACCTGAGCTGAAGTCGGATGATCAATTGACTGAGCCACCTGGTGCCCCTAGAAAAAATTTTTTTAATGTTTATTTATTTTTTGAGAGATACAGAGAATGAGCACAAGCCAGAGGTGGGGCGGACAAAGAAAGGGAGACACAGAATCCAAAGCAGGCCCCAGGCTCTGAGCTGTCAGCACAGAACTCGAGGTGGGGCTCGAACCAATGAACTGTGAGATCATGACCTGAGCAGAAGTCAGATGCTTAACCGACTGAGCCACCCAGGTACCCCCTGTACTTCTATACTCTTGAGCTTTGTTCCATGACACAGTTAAGTTACTTGGAAACAGTTTGGTCCTTTCACATCTTGCTTTTAAGATGCACAGGTATCTACATATTTACCCAAACAATAAAAAAAAAAGATTAATACAAAGGAATACATGCACCCCAATGTTTATAGCAGCATTATCTATAATACCCAAATTATGAAATAGCTTAAGGGTCCACTAACTGATGAATAAAGAAGATGTGGTATATATACACATCAGAATATTACTCAGCCATCAAAAAGAATGAAATCTTGCCATTTGCAACAGCATGGATGGAGCTAGAGAGTATTAAGCTAAGCAAGATTAAGTCAGTCAGAGAAAGACAAATACTGTGTGATTTCACTCATGTGGAATTTAAGAAAGAAAACAAATGAGAAAAGGGGAGAAAAAGAGAGGTAAACCAAGAAATAGACTCTAGCTAAAAAACTGACAATTACTAGAAGGGAGGTAGGTGTGGAGACAGGTGAAAATGGGGATTAAGAAGTGTACCTGTGATGACTTCCAGGTGTTGTATGTAAGTGTTGAATCACTATATTGTACACCTGAAAGTAATATTATACTGTATTTTAACTAACTGGAATTTAAATAAAAATTAAAAAAAAATACACTGGGTAGGATGGGAGCAGTGCTTATTCTAGGGCGATTTATTCCCTACTACTGAGGCAGGATCCTTCTGTGTACTCTCCAATGTCCCAGGAATTAGGGTTGGTTCCCAACCTGACTGGTGAGGACAGGTACCATTCCTGTCTCTATGGAAGGATCAACCCTGTTATCTGTACCGTCTCCAGGAGGTTCTTTCCCTGACATGTTTCTTTACATGCATGCACTGGTCAGTACTCAGCTGAACAGCTGAATGGGACATCTGAAGCTTTCAAGAGTTCTCTAGTATTCTGTTCTGTCAACTCTAGCACCTTTGTTATTCCAGGCCATTTCTGGAAATCCAAGAGAATCCACATCCATGGGACTTACCCTGCATTCCTACCTATGCCATGGCCTGGAAAGTTTCTCAACGTACTAGGATAGTGCAGTCATAGGGTTCATTTTATTTGTTTCCAATCTATCAAGATCACTGCCTTTCATTATCCAGTGTCAAGTGTCTTATCATTGCTTCATGTGTTTTTCCTATTCTATGGCTGTTTCATGCAGGAGGGTAAATCTTATCCTTATTATCCTACTTTGGCCGTGAGTCCAAGGTGCACAGTCACTTGGATAAAAAATCAAACAAGGATTACATAATAAAACTATTATCAAACTATGATGAGTACTGGTGTGAAAAATCCTAATTAAAGCATTGCAAGTTTATTCTAGCAATGTACATGAACACAAAACAAAACAAAAACCATAAATACTAACAAGTATTTAGCCTAAAAATATTAGTCCAATATGCAAAAGGATAACATTGCTATCCATCATATTTATTAAAAGAAGAAAACTATATAATCATTCCAACAGATGCTTGAAAAGCATCTGATAATATTCAAAAGCTTCACTTAAAATTTAAAAATAACAACAAAGTGTCAGAAAACTAAGACTGAAAGAGACCATCCACTTGATGAAGTATAATAAAGAAGAGGATGGATTCTGGAATCCGACCACCTATGTTCAAATTCCAGCTCCTTAATTTTGTATAACATCTTAGCCAAGTTATTTGATACCCCTCACTTTCATTTTCCTTACCTGTAAAATAAGGATAACACTACCACCTACCCACATACTACCTAGGACTTTTGGGAAGACTAAGCAAGTCAATAAATGTGAAGTGCTTAAAACTTATCTGGCTGACAAGTATGTACTCAATAAATGGTCATCTGTGGTAGCACAGTACTTTATCAGAAGCCTACAATAAACATCATATTTAAAAATAAGAATTAGAGGGCTGCCTGGGTGGCTCACATGGTTAAGCATCCGACTCCTGATTTCCTCTCAGGTCATGATCTCAGGGTTCATGAGATTGAGCTATGCATTGGCTCTGTGCTCGCATAAGGGAGCCTTCTTGGGATTCTCTCTCTCTCTCTCTCTCTCTCTCTCTCTCTCTCTCTCTCTCTTCCCCTCACATGCTCTCAAATTAAATAAACTTAAAAAAAAATTAGATGCATTCCTGTCAAAGTCAGAATTCAAACAAGATGCTTGGAGTCATCACTTATTCAATACTGTTCTAGAGGGCTTAACTAAAAATAGAACAAATAAATATGATATAAAAATGGAAAAAGAAAAACGTATAAATACCATCTATTAAGAAAAAGAATGAGAACCAAATGACAAACTACCACAACTACTGAGAGTTTAATAAACAAAAGATCATCAAAAAACATAGCTCTCCTATACATCACTAATAACCAATTAGAAATGTAAAAGAAAAAATTCTATTCACAACACCATCAAAAACTGTAATATATCTAAGAAAAAAAAATCTAATAAGAACTATGTAGAAAAAAACAACTATGTAATAACTTTATACAGAAAAGTATAAAACCTTACTAAACAGCTCGTTAGGAAGACTTAAATATCATGGAATGAAAAACAAAATATATATAATAGAGACATCAGTTCTTCACAAATTAACATATTAATGCAATACAATTTTAATCCACATTGCAAAGTGGTTTATTACGAAAATTTACAAACCAATTTAAAATTTCGTATGAAATATTAGATAATAGCCAAAAACCTACTTTCAAAAGGAAAAATAAACAGAATATTGCTGTATCATCTGTTAAGACATACTATGTTATAGTAATCAAAGCATGGCATTGGCATATGAATAATTCTACCAATGGTACAAAACAAAAAATCCAGAAATAACCCATGTACATTTAAGAATTTAATTATCTGATTAAAAAAAAAAAAGCATCTCTTATCACTGGGGAAATAAAGGACTATTTAATAAATAGTATTGGGACAGCTGGCTCCACAAGCAAAAAGATAAAGAGCTCTATTTCATCACAGATACATACACTCCAACTTGATTATGGACCCAAATGCAAAAGCAAAATTTAAGAGTATTGGAAGAAAATACAGAGTATGTTTATGACCTTAGAGAAGAAGGCCTCTTACAAATTACCACTGTTTTAGACATATGAAAAGGCCTAAAGAGTATTGTGACAACCATCCATGCTCTCACTACAGCCTAAGAAATAAAACTTAACAAATAATAGCTGAAGACAAATAAACAACCTTAAGAAGTTCAAAGTTTACAGGGTAGACTATGCACCCAATGCTACAGAAGCATATAGAAGAACTCAATTCAGAAAGGGCCCAGGAAGGCCCAAATATGAAATATGAGTAAAGGTTTTTCTAAACAGAGAAAACAGCATACACGTTAGCTATGCCATCTTTGACTCTAAATGTCAAATGAAGATTATCAATGGCAAAATTCCAGCACATGCCAGTGTACAAACCAGAGCTGTACTATCTGAAACATAGCTGTGATGAGTTTACTTTGTGTTAGGGACTAGAGGTGAGGGAATATATACTAGAGAACATCCAACAAAAAACAGATTGTGCAGACAACCTATATGAAATGCACTATTCAGAAGTAAATATACAAATCTACCTCAAAGCAGAGGATGAAACTGAGTAAACAGAAAATGAAAATTTGGAGGTAGAACACCCAAATTTTAACCGGACAACAGATTTATTGTGCTGAAAGGAATAAAGCTCCTGCTCTGGGTATGTTTACATACACAGCTTTGAAATGATAATCTATACTATAGGCACATTTCAACAGATGAAGCTCTCAAGTCATGATCAAGTAGCTAACTTCTCATTAAATCTCATTAAGATATACTAGTCAGACAGAATAAAAGAGACTGTAACCATTGTGACAATATCAAAAGTGTTTCTGAAACATTCCATATTGTTGACTATCTTTGCTTCCTGAATTTCTTTTATCTCCTGGTTTCTATGTAACAATATTATGTTGTTGAAATCTTTCCTTTGTCTATTTTACTGTCTCCTTCATTGAATTCTCTGCTAGGTTTTATCTCCTGGCTATGAATGGAGCCAAGACTATTTAGGATCTACTACTTATTTTTTAAGTTAATTTATCTATTTGTGGGGGGGCGGGGGGCAGAGAGGGAGAGAGAATCCCAAGCAGGGGTCCCGCCCTGTCAGTGCCCCAACGCAGGCCTTGAACCCACGAACTATGAGATCATGACCTGAGCGGAAATCAAGACACAGTCACTGAACTGACTGAGCCACCCAGGCGGCCCTAGGATCTACTATTTTTAAAAAATACTAACTTCTTTGAAGATGTATGACTTGAACTATCATCTTCAAACAAAGTAATTTCAAGAATTCTGGCTGGAAACTTTCTTTTGATTCCAGTTATATATCACTGTCTTGGATATTCTGCTTCTGACTCAAATAGAAAGGTCTAAAAACAATACACACATATTGTATACATACATACATACATAAATGCACCCGCTTTTTACAAAAGTCACAGTACTCATCTTTTTACCCCGTCTAAGACCACTCTCCTTGAACTGCCTAAGTCAATGGGGTCCATTGTTGTCCCTTATCTATTAAATTCTAGCTTGTCCAGTCTTCTTTCATGATGTCTTTCTCATTTGTCTCTTCTTTTCTACCCACTACCATGACCCATGTAATCTAGGCACTGACCATCTTAGTACTTATCACTGCCTTCCTGCTTCCAGTCTCTTTCCATCCTCCAAATCATTCTAACATTATAGGTGGATGAATCTATTTATGACATTATTTTAAACTTGTCATTCTTTTCCTTAAAAGAGGAAACTTAAATGGTGAATATTAATGCCAAATATTTTAGCTATTTAAGAGTCTAAATATTTGGCTTCATGCGCCTGTCTCACTTATCTTCTCCAATATTTAAAATCTATTCTGGAGAGGCCTGGCTGACTCAGCCATAGAGCATGTGACTCTTGATCTAGGGGTTGTGAGTTCAAACTCCATGTTGGATGTAGAGATTAAAGAATAAATAAATAAATAGTAAAGTCTCTTCTAAAAACCCCCTCTACTCAGACTTTCCTCAAGCTATCCCACCATGATAGACCTAAAGAGAAAAGCAAACAATCTAATGAAGCTTTCATTTTACTTGACCTCATCTTGCCATTCACAATCTGATCTACATTTTATCACTCCCAACTAGCCACTCCTAGCCACTAAGTTCAAGCCACTGCAAACTACTAGACTTTCTCTAACACAGTTATTTCAGAGTTTTTACATCTACATATCCTATTCCCTGCCTCTAGAATGTCTTTTCCAGACTCTGCTTTGTACTGTGTATAACTCAGATGAAACATCATCTCTCCTGTGGAATTTCCCCCCACTCCCACAAACATCTTGGCTCCCAATGCACTCGAGTACCGTTCGGTAACAGGACTAATAACACTGTTATTAGTCCTCAGATATTCTCAGAATCTAAGATACTTTGAGGCACATAGAGAACAATTAAGAGTGGGTTTTAAAAGACTTTCTGGTATGGTCATATTATTCTAGTCACTGATATTCAAGTATACTACATGAAGAGACAGTATACGCATCACAGTTAAGAGCTCAGATTCCGAAGCCAGGCTGTCTAGGTATGAATTTTGGATCTACCTCTTATGAACTCTGTGGCATTAGACAAATTAACCTCTCTTTGCTTTAGCTGCCCTCCTTGTAAAAGGAAGATAATAACATTTACCTCCCAAGGCTATAAGGAATAAAAGAATTAATATGGGCAAAGAGCTCAGAAAAGTGACTGGCATAAAGTAAGCATTACACATGTGCTGGATAGAATATAGCTTGGTTATTTCTGACCCTTTCTACACAGACCTCTATTTGGAATGGGTTTCCTTCATTTTTCTCCTTATCCAAATTTTACAAAGTTTTCAAGTCTGACCTCTGCTCAGTCTTTTGTGATCATTCCAAACCTTAAATAATCACTCCTGAATTTATATATCTACAGCATTTTCTGTATCATCCTGCATCTAATTAAAACTGCCTTGCACCCTTGCAATTTTTCATACATTTGTCAGCTCAATTTCTGTAAACTCTATCAATGTCCTGACGATATTTCCTGCATCTTTGTGAATTCCTGGAGCCAGATGTGTTTAGTATTTGTTGTGTAAAATAATAAATAGACTAGAAACTTCAACTCTGATCATACTGCCTTTGCAATCAAAGAAATGGAGAAGGCTATGAGAACATTCCACACATTTCTCTAGGAGCCAAGCTGTATTAGGGCCAGGGAATCCTGACTCCTGTGAAAATAAGAAGCACTCAAATAAGTTTTTTTTTTTGGGGGGGGGGGAGGATGGGGAACCCTCTCTGCAGAACAGTTATGGGGAGTCCAAAGTTCTCAAACTGTAGTAGTGGACCCTCCATGAGAAATGTGTCAGCATGAAAAAATGACCAACAGCGAGTACAGGACTTGAAATTACATAGATCTAGGTTTCAACGGACCCTGAGCCTCAGTTTCCTTCTTTATAAAGTGGGTACTGCAACATCTCCTTCATAGGTATACAATAATCAAAATTGCCCCAACATTTAACTCCAGTGCAAATTCCCTTAGGAAAATGTTGAAATAAAGTGAAAACACTGCAACTCATAAATAAAAATGAGAACACTCGTACACATTTTTCATTACATAAGAAAATATCTTAAGTTAGCTGGCAGCAGTACTGTAATATTCTAAATTACCTCTGAGAAAATTAAACGTGCATAATATTGTCAATTAATACAGACATGCAAAGAGTGAAAAATTCCACTACAAAACTTATTCTCCATCCTGTAATTTTTTTCTTCCACTTGTGATTAAAAACAAGTGTTCAAAATTATCCCCCCCCCCAAAAAAAAGCTGGAAAGCATGATTTAACTTAATATCAAGTTGGTTCTATAAATGTAAAATTCCATTTACAGTCCAAAAATACTTCCAAATGGGAATTATCATGAATTTAAGAAATTAAGATAATGGCGAACAGCTCATATGATGATCTGAGTCAGGAATTTCAAATTAAGAGTTGTCCAACTTGAAGCTGGCACTCACACAGTCTAAAGGGTTTGTTTACAGCACTGACTTAACCAAAGGCTTCAATCTTTTAGAAGAGTCACCCTGGCATTCTAATCACTACTTATTTTAAAGCAGTGTAATGGGTGAAATGACCCCATACCAACTACACAAATTAAACCGAAATGGGTGTCCTTTCTTAAGGTAAAAAGAACAAAAGTGGCAAGTCTTACTTCTAACCTGATATTTTTTCAAAGAAAAAATAGTTATGAATAAAATGCTGTCCATCCTAAAAAACAGAACCTTGCTGCGTGGAATAACCTTTAAGCTTGGTGAGGAGGGGTGAAATTTTAAAGATGAATTTGGTGCTTTTTCAGATACAGCGTTAGGTGGGATTCGTTAGAACTGGTACACGTTAGAGATAAAAAGAATAAAGACGTCAATTTAAAATGTTTTAAGATGAACTTCCAACAGTGTTGAAACATTACAATTTCAGGATGAAAAGACGGCTTTGGGGAAGAGAAATTAACCTCCAGGTAAAAAATGAAGAGTCAAATGCGGGGCTAGAGGAATTAAAGGGGCAAAAAGTGGGGATTTGGGGGCGAGGGCCTGAGAAGGGGGTGGGTGTGTGTGTGTGTGTGTGTGTGTGTGTGTGTGTGTGTGTGTGTGTGTGTGTGTGTGTGTCCGCGCGCTGGAGGTAAGGTATGCACTTAGGGTTGAGAAATGTAGGTGACAAAGTTGTAGAGATCAAATTCGGAGGTGTGCGAATAGGGAAAGGAACGAGGAATGTGGGGATTTCCAGACTGGGATTAACAAATTTAGGGCTCGCGCGCTGTTGGGGCGCCCCTCTCGCGAGGGAGGGTGGCCCTCTCCAATGCCAGGTCTCCGGGCCCGAACGCCCGGACCTATAGCCCTCACCCTCCCGCTACACGGCCCTTCACTTGGCCACGGAACCTCCTCACCTCAGGCCGCGGCGCCTCGCTCCTCCGCTTCTGTACAGCGCACGACTCCCTCGGTGCCAGGCCGGGCCCGTGGGCCGCGCAACCGCGGCCTCCGGCTCAGCTACGCCCGGGCGTTCCCCGCGCGGCTCCACGGGCCTCTCGGTTCCTTGCCTCGGCTCCGGCTCGCTCCCGGCTCCTTCCCGCAGACGCGGCACGCGGCCCTCCTCCCACGGCGGGGCGCTGCGCCCCCTGACCCCGCCCCGCAGCGCCCTCGCCGCGCCCCGCCTCCGGACTTAGGGACTGTATGCTGATTGGCCCCAGAGAGACCCTGCGCGCCCGGGCATTGGGTCGGCTGCAGCCCGACGGCGAAGGGGCGGGACACCAGGCAGCTGCGATTCCCGTAACGAGGCTCCCGGCGTCCGGGATTCCGGTGGCTGCGCCCGCGTCGCCTCTCCTAGACCAGATCGAAGGGTTCCCCCCACCTCCCCTCTGCGGGCGGAAAGAGCGGAATGTTCCATTTTTCCGTGGAATAACGGGGTCGTGAACTGAAGCCCGGGTGCTTTTTATGCCTGCCGCCATCCCTTCTCGCCGCGGTTTCTTCGGCCTTCCTTCTCAGCCTTCCCTGAGGGACTCTGTGCCGCGAGGGACCGCCGGCCACCCTTAGGGACAGAGGAGGTGTGGGAACTCCCCGGGGAAAATGAAGAGGCCGATGGTCGTGATCGTGGGGGCGCCGGCCTTGGTCCAACTCTTACACAAACGAACCTTGCCATGATGTGTATTTTTAACTTACTAAATGAGTTGGTTGTGATTGATCAGTGAACCCCAGAGCTGGTGACACACCAAGAAACTAGTTTTTCTTTGAGGTTTGCACCTCCTAATCTGTGATAAAAATACCTAGCAAAAACTAATTTCATTACATTCCTCCCCCGCCTGGGAAATGGGCCTTCAGGCTCACCGTGATTTTTTTCTTTTTTTTTTTTTCATTTAAGACAGGGAATACTTTATTCAAACCCATCAGAGAAATGGACAGCTTGGATCTATAACAAAGAGTTGTGTTTTAAAGCATAGGTCAGTAATTGTATATGAGAGTATACACTGCTACATACAAAGTAACTGATCAGAGCACAACTTTTCAGTATTCAAAACAGAATAAGCTTCCCTGTAAAAGCAGCACCTTTGTGACATTTTTAACTTTAGTTTTCCTCTCCTTCCTCTTCACCCTCTCCTTCAACAGAATCCACACCAACCTCCTCATAATCCTCAAGGGCAGCCATGTCCTCATGGGCCTCAGAAAACTTTCTTTTCCTGCATGCCCTCACCCACATACCAGTGAACAAAGGCACGCTTGGCATACATCAGGTCAAACTTGTGGTCCAGGCGAGCCCAGGCCTCAGCAATGGCTGCGGTGTTGCTCAGCATGCACACAGCTCGCTGTACTTTGGCCAGGTCTCCACCAGGTACCACAGTGGGAGGCTGGTAATTAATACCAACTTTGAAGCCAGTGGGACACCAGTCCACAAACTGGATGGTACGCTTGGTCTTGATGGTGGCAATGGCAGCACTGACATCTTTGGGAACCACATCACCACAGTACAACAGGCAGCAAGCCATGTATTTACCATGGAAAGGGTCACATTTCACCATCTGGTTGGCTGGCTCAAAGGATGCATTGGTGATCTCTGCTACAGAAAGCTGTTCATGGTAGCCTTTCTCAGCAGAGATGACAGGGGCATATGTGGCCAGAGGGAAGTGGATGCAGGGATAGGGCACCAGGTTGGTCTGGATTCTGTCAAATCAACATTCAGGGCTCCATCAAATCTGAGGGAAGCAGTGATGGAAGACACAATTTGACCTATCAACCTATATAGGTTAGTGTAGGTTGGGCGTTCAATATCGAGGCTTCTACGACGGATGTCATAGATGGCCTCATTGTCTACCATGAAGGCACAATCAGAGTGCTCCAGGGTGGTGTGGGTAGTGAGGATGGAGTTGTAGGGCTCAACTACAGTGGAAACCTGGGGAGCTGGGTAAATGGAGAACTCCAGCTTGGACTTCTTGCCATAATCGACAAAGAAACGTTCCATCAGCAGGGAGGTGAACCCGGAACCAGTTCCCCCTCCAAAGCTGTGGAAAAACAAGAAGCCCTGCAGACCCATGCACTGGTCGGCCAGTTTTGAGTTCAGTCCAAGACAAGGTCAATGATCTCCTTGCCAACGGTGTAGTGCCCTCAGGCATAGTTATTGGCAGCATCTTCCTTGCCTGTGATGAGCTGCTCAGGATGGAAGAGCTGGCGGTAGGTGCCAGTGCGAACTTCATCAATGACTGTGGGTTCCAGGTCTACAAACACTGCCCTGGGCACATGCTTGCCAGTACCTGTCTCACTGAAGAAGGTGTTGAAGGAGTCATCTCCTCCCCCAACGGTCTTGTCACTTGGCATCTGGCCATCGGGCTGGAAGCCGTGTTCCAGGCAATAGAGCTCCCAGCAGGCATTGCCAATCTGAACACCAGCCTGGCCAGCGTGGATAGAGATGCATTCACGCATGGTTGCTGCTTTGTGGCCGCCGAGCAGATGGCAGAGAGGAGGAGAGGTTGTTGCTTCTTATAGCGCGACTCTTAGGCAGTCGATGTAAGAGAACCTTCAGATTTTTTTTTCCTAAAGCAAGATGAGGAACTTAAAAGATAAGCTGTGTGTGTGTGTGTGTGTGTGTGTGTGTGTGTGTGTGTGTGTGTGTAAAGAAACACATGAGAGGCCAGGGCCTTTTGTGGAAAAATGACAGTCTGTAGGAGGGCAATATACCTATAAATTAACAATTATAAAGTTTTTCATTACATTGAAGATCCAGAGTAAAACGCAGGATATACTATGATCTTTTTGTTGTTCAGATAATTTTTAAAAGACAGAGAAGTAGGTCTAGTGTTAAGGGAGTCCCAAGCAAACTTGGAGATGGCACTCTGACATAGACAAGGCTTCAGTGTGTTCAGCTTGCTGTTCCTCATCATCCCATGGCTAATTTACAGAGTGTGGCTGGATTGTATTCTAGTCCTGCCATTTATAGGGGTGTTTAAAACAAACATATAACATCTAGTTAAGTTAAAATTTTTATTTAGATCTAGCAAACATTTATTTAGAGGCAATGTGTAGTGGTTAAGTATACCTTCTGCTTCCAGATGACCTGAGGTTGCATCCTGGTGCTGTCCCTTACCATGTCTGTAACCTTTGGCAGGTCATCTTGGTTTCTTTATCTGCAAAATGAGAATAAGGGTACCAACCTCATAGGGTTGCTGTAGAGGTTAAATGAGTTAAAATAGATGAGGTGCTTTGTATATAGTAGGTGCTAAATAAATTTGTAGTCATTAAATGTCTGTTATGTCAATGCTTCCTAAATCTTTCACATCACAGCATATATTGAAAATGATATTTCTCTGGCACAGGGAATAAAGTCAGAAGGAAAAAGTATCTCACAGCACAGTAGTCTGCCTTGTGCACTGGTCAAAAAAGCAAAAGACTGAGTTAGTCCCTTTGTGGGTATCTCTGTACTGCCTTAGTCCAGCCCTAACCTCTAAGAAACTCACATTTTGTGGGGATAAACTCCTGGGCTAAAAGAATGAATCAATATTGGAGAAATATTTTTCAGAACAGGAAGAGCCCTTCTGCCTTGGCTGGAATTCTAGGACTTTGCAAACATTTCCTTAGGGTAGTGGCCCAAAATGACCACTTTTACATTAAGGATTTGTCATGAGAAAGCCCTGTAAAAATTCAATAATAAGTGGGATAAAGTGACATATCAATTAAGAACTTTCCAAGTATGCCTTAGGATCATGTGGGATTTCACATGTATCAAAAGTGGAGAGTTGGGAAGTGTACAGTGAGAGAGCAACATGAGGACAATGAGGTGACTTGAGAGTAGGTGAACAAAGCTAGGAAAAAATGCTATGTGACAAAGGTAATATATGTCTGAGAGAAATTTTGCCTGCTTGCTATTTGCATACAGTTGGCCCTCATCAAGATAGCCATTTACTTCCTTGCCTGTGCCCAAGTGTGTTTCCGAAACTCTGTGTCAGCCTTGGAACTATCCCCATGTCCTGCCCCAGCCTAATGATTTCAGCAAACATGATAATGACTCAGTTAGCACCCTGACCTCACAATTTCTCATCTTTCTCTGTTCCAATCATCTTCAACTTCACTCTGTCAGAAACCCACAGATGTAGCCACTCCTTGAATCCAGTCATCAGATGAAATTACTCCACCTGCAAAATTTTCAATTGTTAAGTTTCTTTCTACCCACAGCCACCTACTCTTGGACCTCTCTTACTCCCTCACTCCCACTTACTCTGTGATTTGTCCTCAGCATGACCTCTAGTCTTGGTTCTCAAAGTTTATTAGTTATTTCCTACCTTCACTTTATCTCCCTAAACTGTGGGAACCCTTTTAGCAACTTTCTTAACTGCATTCTTACTAGTATCTTCAATCCCCTTGACCTTCAGCCATATTTACCTTATCAATACTATTTCCTAACTATCCCTTGTGCTTGAACTACCAGCCCCACCCTGACATTTATTCCTAGCACGGAATCTTGTTTCATTATTCCCTGGGAAAAACCAATACCATCATTTGTGAGCAATCTTATCTTTTCCCCAATTTAGGAGGCAACTGTATATCCTTTTCTTCTTTTCCCACTGCCTTATTCCTTTAAAAGGTTTCCTCCTTCTGTGTTCTGGGTCCTACTCTTACCAATTTCAGTCCCCTAGTTTAATGTTTTTCATTATTAGCATAAAATACTTTAGAAAGTTTAAAAATTAAATATTTAATTCAAACTATTAAATTAAAAATTTTTATTAAATTATTAAATTAAAAAAAATTAAATATTTAATCAATGGTGAGTTGGGGACATCTTGGGGACTCCAAATCTTTGTAACCTAATAGCATGTGATTCACCAAGAAAAATGAAAAGTAATTCAAAATAAGTTTAAAAATGGAGCAGTTTCAGCCACACTGTAATCTACTTAATAAGTCTGGGATGAAATATGAACTTAAATCAAGTTGCAACCAAATTTGCAAGCTCAAAAACATGACAAATTCGTTTCATAGCAACAAAACTAAGCATGAATGTGACTTCATTTCAAAAATTTTACCGAAGAATAATATATAATCACTGGGCATTCTGTAAGAGCACAACTTGATAGTTTTTCACAAACTGAGCAGAGCCATATAATGTGCATGTAGATCAAGAAAAAGAACATGACCAACACCCGCAAAAGGACCCTTCTGGTTATTGGAAAGTCACTGGTGACCACTATTCTAACACCACAGTTTTATGACTATCGTTTTAAAATTGAGAATTTAGCAGAAACTTCTTAATTTATTAGTATTTGCTTATTTTATTTCATTTTAATGAATAACTATAGTAGATCAAGAGAGTTAGAAATGAAATAAATAGGGGCACCAGGGTGGCTGAATCGGTTGAGTGTCCACCTTTGGCTCAGGTCATGATCTTGCAGTCCGTGAGTTGGAGTCACACTGGGCTCCCTGCTGTCAGCCTGTCAGTGCAGAGCCTGCTTTGGATCCTCTTTCCCCCTCCCCTGCTTGTGCTGTCCCCAAAATGAATAAATAGTTAAAAAAAAAAAGAAATGAAATAAATACTGCTCTGTATAAAGGTTAAACACAAATGCAAATCGAAACAGAGGGAGTCTAGCATCTTGTTACTCTAGACCTCTGGATAACTATCAAATAGTTGTGGGTTTGTCAATGATCTTGCACTACCCTCTTTCACAGGGAGAATGAAAGGCCAGTGCAGAAGTGTGAGCAACAGTCAGGTGTATCCTATTCCCAGACAAATATACAGGATAAGGAAGTCCGTTATTAGGACTACAGCTTTGCAGTGGCCCAGACTAGCTTTAAAACATCACCGTAAGGGGGCGCCTGGGTGGCGCAGTCGGTTAAGCATCCGACTTCAGCCAGATCATGATCTCGCAGTCCGTGAGTTCGAGCCCCGCGTCGGGCTCTGGGCTGATGGCTCAGAGCCTGGAGCCTGTTTCCAATTCTGTGTCTCCCTCTCTCTCTGCCCCTCGCCCGTTCATGCTCTGTCTCTCTCTCTGTCCCAAAAATAAATAAACGTTGAAAAAAAAAATATCACCTTAAGGATTTTCACCATACTTTGCTTTTGTTAACATTGACACAACACTTGGAGAAGCAAAGGTTTTTCCACTGTTGACCCTCATATGCAAGAATACTTTTCAGTTACAAAACAGATTCCTTGGCTAGAAGTTTGATACTTAGTACTAAAACCAGATAAATAAGAAAGTACCAACATGAATGTTTAAAAAAAAATATTTTATTTTATGGGTTTGTATGGCCAAGAATTTCCAGCCCTTTGCCTAGAATTTGGATAAAGTTTCAGTACTAATTGTATTAAATAATGGCTGAGGCAAATGTGTGTCTGTCTCCTCAAGGGAAGCTGGCGCACTGGTGCCTACTGAAAAGGCAAAAATTAAATGAATATACTTGTAGGAATAGCTGGAATGTTTTGAAAATGGTCCTGATTTTTCTTTAGAATTTTAGGGTTTGATCATTTTCTGGGATTGACAAATAAATGGAATTTAGCTTTGAGTCAAATAAGAATGGGAACAAAGCTAATCTAGCTTGTATTTCAAATTATGAGAATCACTATTTTGCTGTAGGCGGGCATGATACACAGACACTTAGTGTAAATTCTATGTATGATCTCTTGCTTCCCAGTGTTCTTTGTGTGATTTCTTCTCCATGAGAGAAGGGCTGTAAAGAACTATGCTATGTAAGATTACAGTGACCATCTTGCTAGTGTCTCTCTGTTGTGGCTTTGAAAACTCAAACTGCCATATTGTGGCCTCCATGTTATATGAAACTGAAATATTTGTCTTGTGAGGAGACTCTTTCTTGCTGGCTTTGATGAAGCAAACTGGCATTCTGTGGGCAGTCATATGGAGAGATCCATGTATCAAGGAATGGAAGATGGCCTCTGGCCAACAGCTAGTAAGTAACTGAAGCCTTCAGTCTTACAACCTCAAGGAACTTAATTCTGCCAACAAAAGCAGATCCTGCCCAAGTGAAGCCTTGGATAAGACAGCATCCTCAGCCACCAAACTGACTGCAGCCTTGTGAGACCCAAAGCAGAGAATTCAGTCAAGTTGTGCTCAGACTCTTGACCCATAACTGTGAGATAATAAATGTGTGTTGTTTAAGATAAGTTTATAGTAATTTGTGCAGCAATAGAAAACTAACATAGCAGGCAAAAGTTTAAAGCTATTTACATATATGTATACACTGAATGTTATTTTTACATATTCAAATCTGGCATTTCTTAAGTCAATAAAAAGAGCTGGATCGAGAGAAGGGAATTATATTAAATAGGAGCTTGCTCTGGTATTCCAAAGACCCAGGAATTAAGGGGATATCAACTGTTGCAGTTTATTCAATTCATTTATTCCATAAACATTTACTGAACATTCACTATGTGACAGGCACTGAGATATGGATCTGAATAAGAGACATGTGTTGTTCTTGAGACTCTCAAAGTCTAATGAGAAAGGTAAACAAACCAGCAATTACAGCTACGTCATAGTGCTGTGAGAAAGGTGTTAAGAGAACATTTGGGCACTTTTTGGGATGAATACTGGGTGTCAAATGTAAGAGATGAATCACTGGGTTCTGTTTCTGAAACAGACTACACTGTATGTTAACTAACTTGAATTTAAATAAAATAAAGAAATAGACAATATCTGGAAGTGCTCATGCAAGAATACTTAATGAACTGGGGATTATAATAACTCTGTACTTCTCTCTACCTCCAATCTCACCTCCTCAGACTCTGTGGTGGCTTAAAGATGGTTACAAATTCCATGATATCCCCTGTGGAAGGGTGAGGTCTATTTTTCTTCCTATTGAATTTAGGGAAGCTTGAGTATGGCATGGATCAATACAATACAGAAAAAGTGCCTCTATGCCAGTTCAGAGGCAGCTTCTTCTTCTCCTCCTTCTCCTTCTTCTTCCTCTCCTTATTCTTCCTCTTCCTCTTATTCCTCTTCTTCTCCTTCTCCTCCTCCTCCTCCTCCTTCTCCTCCTTCTTTTCTTTTTCCTCTTCCTCTTCTTCCTCTTCCTCTTCTTCCTCTTCTTCTTCTCCTCCTTCTTCTCCTTCCTCCTCCTCCTCCTCCCTCTCCCTCCCCTTCTTCTTCTCCTTCTCCTTCCTCTTTCTTCTTCTTCTTCTTCTCCTTCTCCTTCTTCTTCTTTTCCTTTTAATTAAGAAGCCCAACCTCACAACCCTGAGATCAAGACCTGAGCCACATCAAGTGTAAGACACTTAGGCAACTGAGCCACCTAGGCACCCAGGGGCTAACCTTTAAGAAAAGCTTTCACCTTGGTATCTGGAAATCTTGAGCCCCTATGTCAGAAGTCTAATTTCCTTCTTAGACCATATGAAGAGGGCTGAGATGACATGGAGAGGGACAGTGGCCCACCTGCCCAGTTACCAAAAGTAAAACCATCTTGTAACATCCATACCAGATTAGCTGCCAGATGCATACTACCATGATGCCAATCAGTGCCACAGAGAGCAGAAGAATTGCCTAGCTAGTCCTGCCCAATTCCTGACCTCCAAAACTGTGACATGTAATAAAATGTTATTTTAAATTACTAAGTTTTGTTAGGGAGGAATAAACAACCAGAATGAAACCCTCAAATCCATCATGCACAATGCTGAAAATGTGACCATCTCTTTCAAAGCCTTTTTATCACCAAGCCACTTTTGTGTGTCTTAAAAGTCTTCCATTTCCTGACCTCTCCTTACTTCTCCAGCCTTATCTTTAATATAACCTCCAACACCAGGCTGTCACATTACCAATTTGCTAATGGTTCCTGGGCCAACTTCCAATACAGTTTTCTACTTCCATGCCAAGAAAAGACAGCGTATGCTGTTCCCTTGCCCTATCATTGCCTGCTTCATTTTCTTTGCCTAACTTGATTACCATCTTTCAATATTCATCCTAGGAGTTACTGCCTCCTCCCAGAAATATATCTGACTTTTCCCTGCTCTAGGCCATGAGAAACTTACAACAAAGAATGCAAATGACTCCAGATGATCTCTTCTACTTCCTTTTCTCCAGTGTTAGGCTAACTCCTGGGTCAGCAGGAAAGGGCTTCTGTCCTTAGTCTTGACATGGCCTGGCATCTGTTGAGATGACCAATAGACCCATGTGGTTCTTGGGTGCTACATTAGGTACCTGTGGAGATAATTTTGACACACCTGGACTCATGATGTGCACGTCGTATGCCACTTTCCACTTTTGTGATGCACTGTTATGGCTATTGGACCCCTTGGGCCCTTTGTCAGCTAAATGTTGTGCCCTTATTGAGAGTCTAGGAGCAATTTAGCTCTTCATCTGTGCCTCTCTGGGGCTGCTAGAGATTCAGAGGGGCTGCCTTAAGCTTTCCCTATCCATGGCACTCTATGTGACCATTTTTACCTTACTATGTCACAACATTGTGTGCTAGGAAACACCGTTAGGCTGTTGCCTCCCAGGATTTTACATGGTAACAGATCCCCAACATCATCATGAGCCTCCATCATCTTTCCCCACCATAGAGCTAACCTCAAGGTAAAGGGCATGGTAAAAGAGCCTTTCTTATAACTCTAATACCTCTATTTCTCTTGCTTACACTCATTTCTCTACTTTTGTTCTCCCCAACTTGGGAAGTCTTTATCGGCCTGGAAGTGGGTGTGGGTGGGAGGTTGATGCTAAATGTTTGTTATCACAGCAGAAAGGAGAATTAAAACTGGGCAGCAAACCCTCTTCCCAAACCCTTCTGTCTTATACTGGACCAAGGCTTTTGAATTTGAAAGCCAAGAGTTTGACACCTTTATTCTCTATTAATGCTGTGATGAGTTTTCTAAAGCAATGGGGAGAGTTAGTAAATGGGGAGTACAAAGAGAAAAAACATAATCTGGAATGAATTTTACTAAAATTTCTTGACATATCAGAAGAAAATTTTTAGCTCTTCCAAGTCTATGCTCCCTCTTCTCACATCTGCCATGACAGTCATAGGTAAGACACCCCAAATTAGAATACAGCATATCTGCTGTCCTTAATGTGATTTTTGCTGTGTAGGGAATGAGATGAGGAGTGAGATCAACCATATGAAAACTTGCTTTCAAGTACCCAGGGCCAGAGCTTAAAATGAGGCATTTTCCCAAGGGTTGACTGACTTGGGAACTGAGCCTCAAAGGTCACGTAGAAAATTTCCAGGGACATTCAAGGCAGCTCACACTCTTGATTGTGGTAAATAAATGGAAAAACTAAAAAAAAACCGCCTGGAACTGAACTTTTTGTGTCCAGCTCTGATTCTGTCTATGGAGCTCTGTGAAAGAGGACCGCCAATGCCCCAATGTGCCATCACACATCTCCCTTCCCTGGCTCTTTCTGCATACCTTCCTTTCTCCCCTTTTACCTCTTAACATCATTATCATGGATGTTTTTTCACACACCACCTTTTTCTGCACGCATGAAGGCAGAGCAAGAAATGAAAGAATGGACAATACATCCCATGTGTTTATCTGTAATGATAGGAGGAGGGAGAAGGGAAACCCAGTATATCTTTAAACCTCTAGCACCTAGCCACTCATGGACTAACTGATCCAACCTTATATCCACAAAATGATTCTAAACCATTTAAACTGTGATTTTGATTTTAAAAAGAAGAGAAAGTTATTTTTTCCAAGTAGGAATAAGTTATACTGTTTTCTCTAACTGATCAGAGACAAATTTTCAATGCCTGAATAACTAGTCATCTTAACTACCCTTTGAGTGCCAGCCAACTGACTCTACTAGGCACTTAATATCCCAAATAATCTTTCCAATGTGGAAGGTGTTCTCATGCACATTTTACATAAGGGGAAGCAAAAGCTCTGAAAATTTAAATAACTATCCAAGGCCACACAGCTAAAAATTTGTTTGTGGGGACTGGAACCCAAGTCTTCAGTGATCTCAAAATCATGCTCTGTCATGATGCCACCTTGTCACCTCACCACATATTTCACAAATACCTTCTAGTGATTTTCATTATTTCGAGCTTGTCAAAAATGTAATGGGATAGAGACATTTGGAAGAAAAATCTTTTCTATCCCCAATGCTCTGCCATGCAGCTTCCTTTGGGGATCACTTTGTGTGGAAATCAAAGTGATAACAAACACTTAGTGTTTACCATGTGCTGGACATTTTTCTAAGTGCTTTATATCTTAATTATCAATCCTCATAAAAATTCCATGCAGTAAGTATTATTATACACCTTTTAAAGATGGAAAAACTGAGTCCAGAGTGGTAAAGCTACTATCCCAAGGTCTCATTGCTATTAAATACAGACTCTGGGATTTGAATCCAGAGACTGTGTTCTTAAACACAATGGGAATGGCTATTCATAAATTACAGAGTGAAAAATGACTTTCATAATTTAAAATACAGTATCAATTTCTGTATCAGTTACAGGGCTCCTTACACTGCAAGTGACAAAATAACCCAATACCACTTCTGACAAGTCCAGAGGCTCTAGGCAAGCTTTGATCCAATGGCTCAAATGATGTCACAAAGGACCTGGCTTCTATCTCTTTACTTGGATTGGACAGTATGTCTGGAGCCTTGGACTCTACTCTGTGGTCACCTGAGTCATTACCATGCTTTCACTCTATGATGACAAGTGACTGTAGCAGTTTGAAACTTAGCATCATACACCATTTCAATAGAAGAGTGAAAGCTTCCTTTCCACCAAAGTCTAGTAGTAAACATTTCCTCATGTCTCATTGGCTCTAATTAGGCTACATGTCCATGCACAGATTATGGCAGGGGAATGAGATAAGATGATTAGCTTTAGTGCACTGGGTTCCACATCTGTAGCTTCACCCAGGACACTTGTCTGAGAATGAGGGGAGGGTGGTTCACCAAAGCAAATATAGGGGATTATTTTCTGAAGGGAGAATGTTGACTGGGCAGGATAGAGCAGTAGTCCTGAGTACTTCCAGCCTAGAAGTGTCAATATTTTGGTGTATTTTTTTCAAATCTTATTTTCTAAGCATTTTTTTTTTACTTGTATATGCCCTTGGTTTTGTTTCTTATGGCCTAAGCAATTTTCCATGTTGTTAAAAGCTCATTTTATTGACTATACTCCTAATGCTTTTATTAGCTCAATGAAATCTTCCAGTAGATTTCACAGATACACATCTTGACAGTAGACATAGCTAGAGGGTATGGGACTTCAAATTAGCCTGGGTCTGGTCTTGGAAGGGAGCATATAACATACTGCTCCATAACTCTTGCCTCTCCTACAGCCACACCTCAAGCTCCTCTTGGCATGGTTTCTGGGATATGGCTTATAAGGGAGAGGAAGAGGGGAAGGGAGGCTCGAACTTCCTAGAAGCCTCTGGCCCACTTGGCCTTTTCCTCATATTCTCTATGAGAAAAATTTTAGACAACAACACATACTCCATCATGACCTGAGAAACTTGCTACGTAGGGCAAAAAGACCAAACAGTGGGGAAAAAACTGATTAGAAGTATGACAGATCCTGGGTAGAAAGAGTTACCATTGCATGACTCTGAAAACCCTCAGCATGGCCTTGGCCCTGTCTCTGAAAGTATACAGTATTGCCTCTGTACAAGGTGTTTTTCATTTTGGTTGGAATTTTCACTTGTAAGACGGCCAATTTCTTTAGAATTTGGCCAGAATATTTAGATCCCGAATTTGTGGATCTAAACTCATTTGTGCTTATTCTAAGTAGAACAGTCAGGTTGAACTTGTGGATCAACAGTCCACATTGTGCCAAACAAAATATTTTCTTCTTTGAGACAAGTAATGAGTTCCAATATTCTTGAGCCTTTCTCACATAAGGAAATGGGTCACATCATTAAAGCTGCCTTAAAGGAAAATCTATGATAGCATTTGTAAAACTAACATTCTAGAAGAAAAGGAACACCACCAATATAGAGACTTATTAGTTGCTGTTTCGTGCCTTCTGATGACTTCACGTTTTGTGTTAGTCTCTCAGCGAAGTTCCCAGGTGTCACATTATGTATAAGGGTGCAAAGCACTGTTCATGGGGTAGGGCGCTGCTGGTTCAGGTTTCTGTTCTGCCAGGCCTTGGTGGGAGCAACCAGTTAGGCAAATTGAGGCAGGCACAACACCTTTTACAAACTGCACAATTGGTCATGGTTTACTGTGTAAGATGATGGGTTGGAGAGGAATCATAAGGTGAGGGGACAGAAGACCACATGGTTCTGCCACTTACTAGCTCTATAACCTTAGGCAGGTTACTTGTCTCATCTGAACCTCCATTTCCTTATCTGTAAAATAGGAATATAGCCTATTTCAGCAAGTCATTATGAAATCAAAATTATATATATATATGTATAGTATATTACATATATGTATATTATATTATATCATATATGTATAGTATATTATATATATAGTAATTATATATATAGTTGCTTTATGTGCAAAAATATTTATAAATGTAAAGGTATGTTATTATTGCTTTATGATTATTATTACTATGATTATTACATGGAAAGACTTACATGCTGACTAGTAAACTGTGATAGTTTAGTAGCAGTCTATAGTTTAGGGTCTCAAAATAACAAAAACATAAATGTCAGATCTTTACACACATACACACACACACACACACACACACACACACACCAATTTGTTTAGTAGATAACCCCTTGGTGAAGATGAGGTAGATTTTTTTCATTTTTCTAATTCTTGCTACCCATTTGCCCAGTAGTCAAGGTAGGATTTGTTCTAGATTCCAGAGTCACAGCTTTAAAGAATTGGTAGAGACTCCAGAAAATTGACTATATGTCCAAACTTCTTTGCAGATGAGGAAATTGGGACCTGCCAATGAGTTCCAATTAGTCCTTGGTTCAAACAAATAGTTCATGGCAGAATTGGGATGGCATCAGGCTTTTCCACTGTCTCAAGTAAAGGTGATACAGCACTTAGTGACTTGGAACAACCTGGATCTGATGTTAAAACCCAGTGATCTCCTCATACGGAGATGCAGAATCTTTCCTCTACAAATAATTGAGGCTCTTGAGTAACTAGTTGAACCCCTGGGAGGCCAGAGAGGGACTATTCAGGCTGAGAATCACCAATGGATTTTTGTCATTTTGCTATTTTCATTAAATTGTATTATCTATAAGGATACTGTTTAGAAAACACGGCCATGGCATAATTCTTAATTGCTTAAAAAAAGAACTCATACCTACCATTTATTAATCGTCCATTATGTGCCAGATATTCTATTTAAATTGGATAACTTAATCCTCCCACCAACTTGGAAAGTTGGTACTACTCTACGATTTTACAGATGACACCTAACTTCAGAGAGGCTAGGGAAGTTACCTAAGGTCACAGAACTGGTAAATGTCAGAGGCAGGATTCTAAGCTAGGTCTGTAAGATCGTGAAGCCCAGGCTCTTCATACTCTTTATACTTACAGTAGTGGGTATGGATGGCTCAGAGACTAAGACTGGTTGTTCCAATGGTGGCAGTATCTTCAGTTCCTAGCCAGTCTGAGAATAAGACTTCTGCACAAAATTAGCTGCCCCAAACCAGAAATGCTTGCTTAACATGATTCACACTAAGATTCTCTGTTTCAGGGGTGCCTGGGTGGCTCAGTCAGTTAACCATCTGACTCTTGATATCAACTCAGGTCATGATCTCATGGTTCATGAGATCAAGCTTCCCGCTCTCCCACATTGGGCTCTGTGCTGGCAGCATGGGGCCTGCTTGGGATTCTCTCTCTCCTGCTCTCTCCCTGCCTTTCTACTCGCGTGTGCATGCACATTCTGTCAAAATAAATAAATCAATGTTAAAAAAAGTTACTATTTCACACAAGTGCTTAGAATCCTTCCCTTTGGCAGTGAATTCCCACTATTTTGACCCCAGGTCTCCAGATCTTTTCATTCGATTTTGTCCTCTTTTTGCAATTTCCATAAACACTTCAGGTTCCTTCCCTGAATGTTGAAAGGAAGGAAGAGGATCATGATATATGGACAAATATGGGAACTTTGGTTTGAATTAGCATAAGAGGTAGAGATTTGGGCAAACACTCAAGTGACATAGGATTTGGTTACTGCTTAGGGTTCAGGCATGACAGTAAATACTTTCTGCATAACTAACAGAAAACAGACCTTTCCTCTCTTTTTCCTGGGAACCATACACATACTTGAACATGAAGCAAAGGATCCTGAAAAAAGAGGTGAAGAAGTTTTTCACCATTTGACACTTTGGCTGAAATAAACTTACATGTAGAACATACAAATTATGCTTTTCTTTGGAAAACATTTTTCCATGAGCTGGGCATAGGGGCCATGAAGAGGGAGGGCAGATGACTAAGATGGAGTCAGAACATCTTTCAGTCCTGGCTCTGTAACTTCTGACTGTGCAGCCTTTGGCAAGTCACATAATCAATCACTCTGATTCCTATTGGGTGAAATGGGGCTTATAGGGGTTACCCTTGGTTACAGCACAAGCAAGGTATGAGGGCCAAATGAGACAAAAGATGGGACAGGGCTTTCTAAACTGTAAAGGTGCTGGGCAAATGCAAGGAGTTAATATCAACCACAAAACTTCCCTGCTTCCCTGAGGGCGGTGGCTAGGGAAGGTGGGGTGAAAAAAGTGTTGTGCTAAGGAGGACATTTTCCATTCATATGCTAAACCACAGCTGCTGGGCAGGCAGAAAGCCAGGGCAAAGCCTGCTCTCTAGAGCTGCACTTGAGATTCTAATTTCCTCCCTTCTCTCTTCATTCACTGACCTGTCTATGAATAGGCAAGTATCAGGCCCTCCTCCTCCCACATCCACAGGAAGGAAGGAAACCAGCCCTGAGCCACAGAGAGGTTGAGTCACTAACAATCACTACTATTTACTGAGTGTTTACTATGTTCCAGGCATGATGCTGAGTGTTTTACATACATGATCTTATTTATTTCTCCTATAAGAAAATGACACATGATTAGTATCCCCATTTTACAGATGAGGACACTGGGAGTCAGAGAAGTCAAATAACATGCTCAAGATTGTAAGGAGACGGAACACTCCATCAAGGATCAAATCCAGGTGGTCTGATTCTAAAACCCACATCCTCTAACCCTAAGCTATGCTGCCTTCTTAGGAGCCAGAGTAATCTCTGGCTCACATCCATCCTCATTCAGCTTCCTGCCACCAACATAACTCCATTGGTGGTATCCAGGTTTTGAAGAGAGTAAACATGGAGAGGGGTACTAATGATGGTCTGGCAACTCCGTTCCCTACTTATTGCATAGACCCAGTTCAGTGCTGTGAAGTCCTGTTCTGTGCAGGGGGCCAAGCTTTGACCTGTTAGCCTGTCTCTTTTTGCTCCTGGAGTTTCTGGCTCATAGATGCCAAAAAGGTGTCTAACTCTAGTTTTGGACCAAGGGAGGATTAGAGTTGTAATTAAGGCAGGGTTTGACATCGGGGTCATAGCTGAGGAACACCTGTGACCTGGGGATGGGGGCCGTTGCTAACAGCGGCAGCAAGTGGTGCCACACCAAATCCCTCACCTCCGTGATCTACCACATCTACAACAAGATCCCTAATCTCCATCTACAGCAAATATTTCCTGAGCATCTTAGAGTGCCACACCCAGTGCCAATGCCAGGCGCCAGGTACTTGTATGTGTACTTGTACCCTCAGGAGACAAAGCAGTAGGAGGCACTGAACCACTGAAAACAGATCAGTGGTTCAGAAAGCAAGGGAAACTGAATTCTGACAAAGAGACAAGTTGGGGTAGAGCAGTCAGAACGGCCTTTATGAGGGAAGGAGAGAAATGGACTGACAGAGGGGTGAGATCCGACTATGAGAAAAGGGGTGGGGAGGGAAGGGAGAAAAGTGAGAGAAGATGCAGAAGATAATAGTGCAAAGGTAGGTTCAAGACAAGTGGGAATGGGTGCTGGTGTGGAAGGATGCTTTCAGCTGGTTGAAACAGAAATGGCTTCAACAAATGGATCCTTTCACATAGTGCAGAGGTTGGATGGACTTCTGCAGAGGTTTGGCTGATCCAGCAGCCAAACAGTGCTAGTGTCTTTCAAGTGAACTCTGTCTATAGTTCACAGAGTCATTTGTCTTCAGTAAGGCAATATATTCCCTTGTTCAACAAGAGAGAGATTGATTTATCTTTCCCAGAAATTCCCAGCTAGCCTCATTTTATATTTCATTGGCTCAAACTGCCTTTAGGTCTGCCTGATCCTAAACCCATCACTGATGAAGGAAATGAATATTATGATTGGCTTACAGCAGTGGATCTCAAACTTTAACCTTCCTTGGAATCAACTGGAAGCCTTCTAAAAAACACATATTGCTGCCCAGCCTACTTTAGAGTTTCTGATGCCATAGGTCTGGGGCCAGAATTTGCAATTCTAACAAGCTGCCAATTAGAATTTGCAATTCTAACAAGTACTGCTGGTCTGGGACCACACTTTGAGGACTACTATCTTAGAATAGTCATTTGGGGTGGAATAGAGGTTGGGGCATCAACCACAATGTTTCTGTGATATGGCCACCAAATATCCTGGTTTGCATGGCACAGTTTCTGCTTATGTCTGTTAAGCCAGTGTAATTATGTCCCCTTTCACTTTCAAAAGTGATCATTTTCACATATAAATCACATGATTGCCTTACTGTAGGGAGCTATGAGTTCAAGTTCAAATCAAAGACCCTTATTTACAAGTCAGCACAGGCTGATGGACTGGGATTCATCAATAAAATGTGTTCCAATTTGAAGATCTCTTCTTTGCCCTGTGTCCAATGATGTAAGAGAGACAGAGAGAGAGAGAGACAGAGAGACAGAGAGACAGAGAGAGAGAGAGAGAGAGAGAGAGAAAAGCCATCATTATGAACTATATTTTATGCTTTTGGATCCTGACTGATCTGTGTTGGAAGCTTTGCTCTTAATTTGTATGGAAACTATTCTCTACTCATCATAAATACAGCTGCTGATATCCTTTTTGCTGAACATTTTTAACAGTGTAACTCATTTTACTTAATAGTAAGGCATCAACAGAAACTAACTCATTTTGTCTTATGTTAATATAATTTTTAGGGAAATATGAAACATATTTTATATGAAGCTAAACTATCGTATTTTTAAAACTTTGACCATAATGCAGCTCACAGTAAAACAGAGTTCAGAATTAATAAATACTGTTGGTTGCCAAGTATTTTGGTTCATCCAGAACTAAAGTTTTTTACTGAAAATTTACTACATCTGGCAGTCATACCAGGAGGCCATGTAATTTCTGGAATAAAAGTAGTGAAAGAATATTCCTATTTTTCTTTCTTAATCTAGTTTCTCTCTCTTGGCTTTTTCTACCTAGAGGTTATCAAACACTAGGTATGGAATGATATTACATATTAGACACCTCCAATCTTATTCATGGAATCCAGTGTGGCCTCTTCGAGTTCTTAAGAAACTGATAACACACAGTGTTTGGGATGCAGTTTAAGAATTTACTTAAACCACTTCCTCCCAAGCCCACACAAAGTCATAAACCCAAGCAAATCCAGATGAGAATCATAGACATATCATTGCTCTCTGCAAAACCAAGAATTGTGAAATTTTACTTAATCCAAAATTGTTTGAATTCTGTTGTTTTAAGCCTTTTACTAAACTTTACTTATGCCAAAATAACCACATATGGTTTTAATCCTTCGAGAGGACAGTTTTGGGTGAATCTGGTGGAAAAGCAACATTTAAAAAGTTTAAATATGGTAGAATCTTTGAGTTGCTGAGACCCTAGCAGTCTTCTGTTCTAAACTTCCATTCACTATAGTAATCTCCTCCCCAACATCACTCAGAGAATGGTCCTTTTAACTGAATTGTGACTTCCAGGGATAGAAAGGCCACAGCTTCAGGGGGTGGGCAATTGGTTTCATGGTTGAACAGCTTCAGCTAGAAAGTTTTCTCACAATGGGTTACAGCATACCTCCCAAAGTATTTCCTTTAGAGGGCTACAGACTGTTCTGTGGACTAAACTGTGTCCTCCCAAAATTTGTATGTTAGAGCCCTAACCCCCAAAGTGATTGTATTTGGAGACAGGGATTTTAGGAGGTAATTAAGATTAAATGATGTGATGTGGGTGGGGTCCTAATCTGATAGGGTTGGTGTCCTTATAAGAAAAGGGAGAGAAAGAGCTCTCTCCATTCCAAGCAGTGAGAAAAAAAGGCCACGTGAGCACACAGTGAGCATATGGTCATCTGCAAGCCAGAGAGAGAACTCTCCCCAGAAACCAAATAGGCTGGCACCTTCATGTTGGCCTCCTAGCCCCTGGAACCATGAGACATAAATTCCTGTTAATTAAACCACCTCATCTGTGGCATTTTCTAGAAGCCTGAGCTAAGACTATGTGTACTGCCTTTTCTATACCAGAGCTCTCAGCTATCATGCCCATTTAACACTTAACAGTCTTTAAAAAGAAAATTCATGTGAGTTCCAATTTTCTTTTTTTTTTTTAATTTTTTTTTCAACGTTTTTTATTTATTTTTGGGACAGAGAGAGACAGAGCATGAACGGGGGAGGGGCAGAGAGGGAGGGAGACACAGAATCGGAAACAGGCTCCAGGCTCCGAGCCATCAGCCCAGAGCCTGACGCGGGGCTCGAACTCACGGACCGCGAGATCGTGACCTGGCTGAAGTCGGATGCTTAACCGACTGCGCCACCCAGGCGCCCCCCAATTTTCTTTACCTGATAAAATTTCCAGATTGCGTCTAGACTGCCCATTTTGAGATCACTCCAGCTTGTGTCTGTCTTGTCAAAATAATGTTGTCTAGAATGGAACATAGAGTATTCTACATTCATTCTGCCCAAGTAGTATACACTGAAACATTATTTTCTATGAGCTAGATTCCATAGGTTCTTATGGGCTGTATATAATATAATGTTGGTTTTGGTTTTTCAGAAACACATCATATGCCAGTTTAACTTGAGGTCACCTAAAATTGCATTTTTTTTTTTCTTTTTAGATGAGCTTCTTTCTGGGCCCTGTAATCGAGGAGGCTCTTAGTTTACCGAGTATGAGATCATACAGAAAAATGTAGAACATTAAGGAAAACTGATATTTCACTATACAAATGTGAACTCCAAGGACTGGTTCATTGACGGAATGTAAAGTCAGTTATACACTAAGTTGGCAGGTGCTAAATGCTGTGAAAAACATGAAAAAGTAGCACTTGGTAGGGGGTGTTGGGCCTACATTCTTCTGGTATCCACAGAGGAGGAATCACTGGATCTCATCAACATGGTTGTTGCTTTTTCAGTTTCTGCTGCCTCAGTTCTAGATATGTGACCCTGACCATACACCCAAGCCATGAGTAAATTGATTAACTTGAAAATTTATTACATATTTTACATATTTAATATCTCTAATGTAGAGTTGTTGGAGACTATGGTAATTAATTCAGCTTAGGAAGTATTCACCGAGTTAGAATTTAGAATACTAGCCTGTGATTTTATTTATTAGTGGTATATATGATTTTGAAAGTGCCTTCATTTAATCAACTGATTAATCACCCATCATCTCGTCAACAAATTTTTATTGACTGCTTGTTATGCAGAAGTGTGGGTCATATGTACATATATTAAAATGAGTGTTACAGAATTACTAGTTCTAGAATTCCTGGGTGTTTATAAAGTTTGAATGAGACACCTAGAAATATTATTAAATTTATTTATTTATTTATTTATTTATTTATTTATTTATTTAATGTTTATTTTTGAGAGAGAGAGAGAAAGACAGAACACTAGCAGGGGAGGGGCAGAGAGAGAGGGAGACACAGAATCTGAAGCAGGCTCCAGGCTCTGAGCTGTCAGCACAGAGCTGATGCAGGGCTTGAACTCACAACCTGTGAGATCATGACCTGAGCCAAAGTTGGACACAAATGACTGAGCCACCCATGCGCTCCAGAAATATTAAATTTAAAAAGGCAGTATTTTCTAATCAAAAGAATATAACTGTGGTATGAACATTTTTCTTTTCTTGCTTTATGATTATGTAAGAACATGTTAGTTGATTTTATAATACCTCTCTAGTAGATAAATTAGCATGTTTTCCTAACTGTATATGTGGGGAAACTTGAGATTCCAGGAAGATAGATGGCTTACCCTTAGTCACTTAGGGAGTTAGGGAGTGTTAACATTGGAACGGAAACCTTAGATTTGAGTGTCATTGTCTAGCAACATCTAATCTTGATCCAATTAGTGTAAGAGGTTGCACACCTTTGGCTCCAGACCTCTCTGTGATCCAGGGGGCCTTAACTGTAATAACTCACTCAGACCTTGCTTATTTTGGGGGTCCACATCCTTGGTGTCAAAAGGCCTCAGGTCTGAGAAGTTCTCAGGGTGCTATAGGCTATCTGTCTCAGCCAGTAGGGTTCAGGCCTCCTTCTGGTCCAGGTATCAGCAAGCACAGAAGAAGGTATGTGGGTAAAAGTTGGGGCAGGGGAAGAGGCCAAAAGAAGGAATCAACCATGTTTATTTCAGCTCCTTTATCTTACTGCAGCTCCCGACTTTCTATGTAGCCTTGTCCCATGCAGTTAGAGGTGGGAGAAAAAAGAAAAATGATAATCACAAAAGAATTCTAGATATGTTGACCCTGACCATTTCGCTTTTGGGAATGCCATGTCCAGGCTTTAACTTTAGGACATTTTTATCTGGGGATTTTCAGCCTAGTTACAAAATGGGCAGAAGGAGTATTACTCCATGGAAATTTATCATAAATATGTGAGGGAAGGGTGTGGAAACATGATTTTCTGCCTCTTACCCCTGCCCCCCACCCCACATCCACCCCCGCAAAAGGATCTCATGCAGGCAGTTTCTTAAACCTGGCTACATGTTAAAATTACTTGTGGAATTAAAAAAAAATTACCCAGCCCTGGGTCCCACCTCCAGGCACTCTGAGGTCTTCGGTCTGAGGTACAATCTTGATATATTTTTTTAAAGCTCTACGTGTTTTGTCTTTTTAAAAAAGTTTGAGATAGAGAGAATGTGAGCAGGGGAGGAGCAAAGAGAGAGGGGTAGGGAGAGAATCCAAGAAAGCTCCATGATCTCAAGAAACCAAACCACGAGATCATGACCTGAACAGAGATCAAGAGTTGGATGCTTAACCGACTGAGCCACCCAGGCACTCCTTAAATCTCCATGTGCTTTAATTCTTTTATTTTTAAAAATTATTTGTTTTTAATGCTTATTTATTTTTTTGAGAGAGAGAGAGAGAAAGAGCATGAGTGGGGCAGGGGCAGAGAGAGAGGGAGACGAAATCTGAAGCAGGCTCCAGCTCCAAACTGTCAGTACAGAGCCTGACATGGGTCTCAAACCCACAAACTGTGAGATCATGACCTGTGCCAAAGTCGGACACTTAACCAACTGAGCCACCCAGGCATTCCTCCATGTGCTTTTAATATGCAGCTAGGATCACTGCCTGGTGATCCCCTGTAACTGACAGGAGAGGGTCCCATCCCCAGCATCTTGCCACCTAGAGTGTTAATGTGGAGAAGAAAGCATGAGCGCGATCCAGCCAGTCATGCTCAAAGTGTTTCACACACCACCAGCATCAGCATCACCTGGGAACTTCTTAGAAATTTAAATTCTCAGGCTGCACTCCAGACATATTCTCAAGGGTATAGTCGACAAATCTATGTTTTAAAAGGCCATCCAGGTGATTCTGACACATAGTAAAATTTGTGATCCATTGTCCTAACTTAACCTAGAGCATTCTGAACTTGTAACTTGAATATAACCAAGTTAAATACTTGTCCTTTATGATAAAGAGAAAATTCTAGTTATAAACATGAGCATAGATAGGGCTTTGTTTAGCTAAAGATATTAAGTGTAGCACAGAAATGTCAGACATTAACTAGGGAGGACTCTGGGTATAAGGGCAGAGGTTGTGTGTGTGTGTGTGTATATATATATATATATACACACACACACACACACATACACACACAGTTTGTTTGTTTTGAGATATTAGCTCCTTCTCAGGAAATCACATCATATGGGCAGCCATCTTTTCACCTTGAGCTAAAGCTCTTTTTGCATTGACTATGAGTTTATATTTTAACCTAACCTGGGCAGGCTCTTCCCCATAATCAAATAGTGTTTTCAAAGGCAATGAAGACCAGCAAACAAGGCCCAACACTAGACAAAGGGACTGGCAAACACCCAAAGCCACCTCACCCAAGATGTCTCATGGGAATCTCTTTGGTTTTTTACTACAACAATAACATAGATGATGTCATGCCAGAATCCTGTGGTCATGAGAGTCAGGGCAGAAGAGTGAGGTGGTGTCATCTACCATGCCCCTCAGTGACCCCTGTGGCTTTGAGAGAACCTTTAGATATGAGGCTGTGGGGGAGGGATGACATGTGGTTTTGGATATCCCTCATATCATCTTATTTCCAGCTTTCAATCACATCGATGAGGATGTGAGCAATGTCCGAAAGTAGGAGAACTGTGGCATCGTAAGAAAAGCCTCCTGGTTGGCAAACGCAAATGCAGGTTCACAATTCTTTCTTATGGAAGAATCCATTATAATATCAGAGACTCAAGGGTTAGATTGCTTCAGAGCTCACTTGTTTCAAAGATCTCATACATTCCTGAGGGATAAATCACTCTTACTGGGACCGAAAACATGCTTAAAGTAAGAATGTGATAGTAATGATTCACTCTGAGATTTCATATCAAAGCCACAGGAACTAAAAATGCAAGTATATTTCCCAATATGAAACGTGGCTTGCAATCTTAATCCATGTTACTTCCTCATATTGCTGTATTACTCAAAACAGCCTATTTCTTCATTGAACACAGATGAATTTCTTCTGTGGCAACTGTCACCATTTGACCCACTGATATGTCCATGCTCTCCTCTCCACCTGTGTGTTCTCTTTTAAGGAAAAGTCATCAAGGAAGCAGAATCAATCTGGTTAAGAGCATGTGCTTGGGACCAGACTACCTGTGTTCAACTCTGCCAACATAGCTTGTTAGGGGTGTATATTTGGATGGATTTCTTCACCTTCCTAAAGTAGTTTCTCCACCTGTAAAATGGGGAAATAACACTACCAACCTCACAGTATTAGCAAAAGTACAGGATTTGATATACAGGGAGTGCTCAATAAATACTAGCTCTTATTTGAGGAGGCTATAGCATAATGGTCAAGAGCAGGATTTGTCTGGTTCAAATACTTAGACAAGTTTCCTAATCTGTGTTTCTCTGTCCTTGTGTGTAAAATGAAGATAGTAATATTATTACACAGGTTGCTGGATCAAATGAGGTAATCTGTGGAAAGTGCTTAGAACAGTAATTGGCACATCAAGCCTGGATTAAGTATTAGCTATTATTGTGATATAAGAATCATGACATAGAATTCCTGTCAGGAATAGTAGTGAGTCAAGAACCTGATTGCAGGTAGAATCAGACTAATATTACAGTCCTTAACTTCACTACCTGGTTAACACTGGCTAATTCATCAGAGCTGGAGTTTGAAAAGGAGTCCAGGGACACCTGGGTGGCTCAGTAGGTTAAGCATCAGACTCTTGATTTTGGCTCAGGTCATGATCTTATTGTTCGTGAGTTTGGGCAGCGTAGAGCCTGCCTGGGATTCTCTCTCTCTCCCTCTCTCTCTCCGCCTCCCCAGGCTCTCTGTCTCTCTCTAAAATAAATAAACATTTAAATTAAAAAAAAAAAAAAAAAGAAATAGGGCCTCTAAGAAATAAGTAGTGTTGAATAAGGTACTGAGGTGGGGCCCTGATCTGATGGGATTAGTGTCCTTATGAAAAGAGACAACAGAAAACTTGCTCTCTCCCTCTCTGCATGGAGGAAAGGCCATGTGAAGACATAGATGGAAGGTGGCCAACTGCAAGCCAGAAATAGAGTTCTCACCCAAAACCATCCACACTGGCACATCACTGATCTCAGACTGCTAGTCTCCAGAACTATGAAAAAATAAATTTCTGTTGTTTAAGCAACACTGAGTCTGTGGTATTTTGTTATGATAGTCCAAGCTGACTAACACAGGGGGTGTGGTATGGACTCCTGTGGCAGGGTGGAGGGGTTGTGTAGGGTGCATCCGTGGCTTGGCCTGCAGGCTCCTTGATCTGTGTGGAGGAAAGGCAACCAGAGAAAAGCTAAAGGCCCTCTAAAGAGACAGCCTTAGGGCAGGGATCCCCTTGGGCTCCAAGGATGGTACCTTTCCCCAAAGGAGCTCAGGGAAAAGTAGAGAGACTGAATTTTATTGTACTGGTCTAGATAGACTCAGTGTGGGAATTTAGGCCAAAAAATAAGTGGCCCTTGACAGTTATGGTTATGGTCTATTCTGCTAGAAATTACCCTAAGGGTCATCTAGCCCTCATTATACAGATGGGGAAACTGAGGTCTACAGACTTTCTTCAGTTTACATAAAACCTTGCTAAGACCTTGGCTGTCTGGAATCTTAGGCATATAGCTTTTTCTTTGTTAGGTTAAGCTTTCCAATTTGTGCATTAACTGCCAGAGTCCTCCTGAATTTGCTAGGACAACTATGGAGAATGCTTTAAGAATTCTTGCCTTATTGCAGCCTAGAACCTGTTTTGCCTGGGCTTGATAAAGCAAAACCATTTGGTCAAAAACATACATTGGTGCCTCATAAGTATGTTCTCTCAAACTTATTAACTAAAGAAAAAGTGGATAATAACATTTTTTGGGTGAGGCTTTGAATATTTACAGACTGTTATTTACCCCAAACAAACATATGACTAACAGCAAATACAGTCCTATGAGGTTCAAACGTAATGTTTGTTTATATTAAAAGTGTATTCAGGTCACATGAAGGAAGCACTCTGAAATGGGGCAGAGGTGGCCAAGCTGTAGTTCAGTAATGGAGCTCATATTTTCTCACATTCCCGGGGGCCTAGGGTACTGGGAGAAGGGATGGCGGGCTTCAAAAGATCACAGTGTAAGGCAGTAGACTTAGACTACTTAGTAGTGTTGGTATCTAACACACCTGTCGTTCTCTGCAGCTTCTGTGCTTCCTTTGACAATAGAGGATCTATTCTACAATGACAGTTCTTCCAGGCAGGGACAAAGGTCTAATTATAATATAATTTCCCTTTATCTGGGTATTTTCAATTTCAAATGACTCCTACGCATTTGAACACACTTGAGCTGACCGGCCATGCACTTTTATTGTTCCTATGTGAGAAGTGACAATATTAAGATTCAGAGAGCCTAATTAAACTATTGGCCCAAAGTCATACAGCTGATAAAACAAGAGTTGAATTCATGTCCTCTGGCTACAATTCCTCTGTAGTATGCTTTAAAAATAAAACAGTCAGAATATGAATCTATCTTATTAAGACGTTGGCTGTACTTACGGAATAAAATTATTTTCTCTCAGTAGGGCTCTAAGTGTGAACATCCTTTGCTCAGAGCTTGGGCAGTCCAGGTGGTTCCCAGCTCTCTCTCTTTGATTTCCAGAAGGAGAGAGTAGTGACCCCTTTCCCTGTGAAGCTCTGCCTTTCACGGAAATGATCAAGGGCTGTAGCTGATGCTCTTAGGTTTGAACAAATGAGACTGGGAGCGTACCTCAACCAGTATCCAGCTTATCTCTTGAAAGTAATAAAAGTCATCCCAAATAATCCTGCTAAAACAAGTAATTCTTGTAATTCTGCTAAGTAATTCTGCTTTTATTTAATGTCCATTGCCTTTTTCCTGGTTGTAAAAAAAATCTTAGAGATTTCTATGTGGAAAATGTATACAGTGAAGAAAAGTGTAAAGAGAAAACCAGGTTTACCTGTAATTTTACCTCTCTGAGATAATCACTGGAAGAATCTTGATGTGTTTCCTCAAGTCTTTCTGTCCTATATTTAGAACACTTTGATCATACTACAGATACAGTATTTTATAGCTTGCTTTTTTTTGTCATTTAGCATATTTTATTGCATTTTCCCATGTCATTTGGAATTTTAAAAGACATGTCTATTTTATGGTTGTACTACCATTTAATGGCATATTAAATAAAATCACTTAATTTAAATGATTTTCTGTTCTTGGACACTTGGGTTTGTTCCCAATTGTTCAATTTTATAAATAATTCTGTTATAAATACTCTTAACATGATTTTTTATTTCTATCTTTACTATCCTTAGAGTTGAATCATGGAAGTAGAGTTACTGGATCAAAGACTACAAATCTTTTTAAGATTTTTGATACTTGGAATCAAATTGCTTTTCAAAGAGGCATTACCCATTTATTCTACCACTGGTGGTGTAAAAAGTGCCTTTCATTACCTCCTCTCGACAGTGATTCCTGCCTGATGGTTCATCCCTGGTATCAGGCTCCGGAACTAAACTGTTTATAACTGAATCCCAACCGGACCGCTTCCTAGCTGTGTGGACCAGGAGAACTTGCTTAGCTGCTCTGCGACGTGGTTTCCCTTCTATTACATGGGCATAACAATACTACTTAATTTGTAGAATTAAATTACAAGTAAATATTACAAATATATTTTACAAGTAAATATATTATTTATTTGTAAATATATAAATATATTTTACAAGTAAATACTTAGAAGTGCCTATCATACAGTAAGTACTTGGTGCTGTAACTGCTGGTTTATTATCATAAATAAACTTCTCTTGCAATTTGATAGAAGAAAAACTATCTCGGTGCTGCATGACACTACATGCTTTTAATAGGGATGATAAAGGTTTTTTATACTTAATGGCCAATTTGTATGTGTATATGTAAATTATCTATTCCTGCCTATTGACTACGTTCAATTGTGGTTGGTGTTTTCTTGTTCTAAACTTGTTAGAGACCTTTGTATATTAAGAGTATTAACCTTATGCATGTCATCTATACTGCAAATATTACTCACTGTGTATGATTTGTGCTTACATTTCTATGTGGCCAAATACAATCTTTTCTTTGGTATTTTATTCTACTGCTTTTGTGCTTAGAAATCCAGCTCTCCTCCCACATTGGTTTGTAATACATATTTATCATTCATAAATTGAGTTTTTATATGTTCTAAGGTCTGTTTTGAGATTCACTAAAAGATTTCATTTTTTTGCATGAACACAAGTGTTTTAACTATTCTAGCTTTATAATACGTTTTAATACTTGATAGCTTTTCTCTTTCAAAATGTTTTAAGGAATTTTTGAATGCTTATTCTTTTAGTTTAACATTGTGTTGTCAAGTTCCCATGTATAAAAAAATCCTTTAAATTTGTATTAAGCCTATGAGTTAATTCTATTTTAGGAACATGGAATATTTCATTGATTACAATTTTATTTTTAAAATTTTACACATTTGCTGTTTTGGTTTTTGTGATTGTTTTCATAAAGGCCTATGCATTTCTTGCCAGGATTATTTCTATAGTGTATGATATTTTTGTATTATAAATGGACTTGTTTCCCACTCTATATTATCTAACATTCCCAGTATATCGGGCATATACAAATTTCTGGATACTTTGTATTTGACAACTCTGAAGAACTTTCTTAGGAATCTAAAAGGTTGATTGTTGAGTCAGTTGGGTATTCTAAGTACATAATCGGACCATATGGAAATAATGCTAATTTTTTTCAAATAATCTTATCTCCTATTTCTATTTCATGGATATTATCAGTTGCTGAAAATGTGTGGAAGATGTAATGTCTAAAGTAATCTCTCCTTCCTTTTTCTCTCCACGCCCACAACAACGAGAGTGGAGGATGAGTGGGGGCCAGCAGGAGAGAGTGGGGAGAGACAGTGCTTATCTGAGAACAGGTAAAGGAGGCCCCTGGGGAGCAGTTTCTGTGGCTCCGAGCTGTGGCTCCAGATGGACTGTGATCAGTCATCTGCCACCTTCCTACTCTCCCTTCCCTCTGCCTGAGCCCACTCCTCTCTCCCCCTCCTCCCTCTGTGACGATCTGGCAGCACTGACCAGTGCTCTGCACTGAGGACAGAAGTTGCTAACAGTAGGAACTTGTTCATCTTCGGCTGGAAGATTGGACTCCAGGTCACATGCAAGGGGCCTTTGTGCACCTGCCCTCATGCATGTCCTCCCTCCTCTCCATCCTTACTCCCTCCCTTCCTTACTCGCACTTTCCTCTGAGGAGCTAGCAACTCCCACTTTGATTCCTACAAGAGGTTTCTGAATGGCTCCCCACCAATCCCTTCTCCTCATAGGCTGATATTTTATTTTTTTGTTTTTTTTTTAAGTGTACTTATTTTGAGACGGGGTGGGGGGCGAGTGAATGAACGCACGAGCAGGGGAGGGGCAGAGAGAAGAGACAGAACCCCAAGCAGGCTCCACACCATCAGCACAGAGTCCCCCCACCCCCCATGTGGGGCTCATACTCACAAACTGTGAGATCATGACCCTAGTTGAGATGAAGAGGTGGATGCTTAACCGACTGAGCCACCCAGGCACCCAGGCTGATATTTTAAAAACCAAAATTGGAATGCACTCCCTTATTAAACCCCTTTCAGTCGCTTCCTGTACCACTTAGGAAAAAAAAAAACAAACAAACTCCTTAACATGGTTTGGTCACATACTGTCCCCAATACATTATACCATGTCTCTTTCCCTGATTCTCTGGGCTCCCACCACTCTGCCTTCATTTGTGTCCCTAACACACATCAAGAGCAATCTGCCTAAGATTCTTACTCCAACCCTGGCACGTGTTCACCTCCTCATTATTCAGGGCTTGTATCCAAGTTCCAAATCCCTACTCTCCCCAAGCCAGAGCATCTCGTTTGTGCTCTTCATGGCACTCATCACAATCTAAAAATTTAGTTGTTTCCTTATTTGCTGTGTTTGCCACCTGGAAAATAAACTCTACAATAGCAGGAGATTCTGTTGTGTTTATATCTGAATCCCTGCTATCTACAACTGTGGCATGGAAGGGACTAGAAAAACACTGCTTTAGCCTGAGTTCCTCCTAGAAAATGGAGTCTGCTTCCAGGGTTTGCATGCATTTTGGGAAATGAGCCCCATGGAGGAGGAATGGAGATACTAATATCCATTCTTATGTGGTCACTACAGTGGACCACTCAAGATGGGGGGTCATGGTGCCAGGCATCTTCTGTGCAACTATGTAGACTCTATCTCAGAACTGTCCATTTAAGGGACAGAGGAAGCAGGTACCTACCCACCAGATTTGTTCTGCAGCTCTAGTCAAGAGCTCACCTTTCCATGGGCACAGGCAGGATCAAATATACAAACTGGGAGCCCCAGTGCAAAATAAAACAACAGACCCTTGTTTTAAAAAAGTATTAAGAGGGGCACTTGGGTGGCTCTGTCAGTTAAGCGTCCAACTCTTGGTTTCAGCTCTGGTCATGATCTCGCATTTGGTGAGTTCAAGCCCCATGTCGGGCTCTGCGCTGACAGGATGGAGACTACTTGGGATTCTCTCTCTCCCTCTTTCTGTCCCTCCCCTGCTTGTACTCTCTCTTTCTCAAATAAATAAATAAATAAATAAACATTAAAAAAAAAGTATTAAGAAATTCCAGACAGTGATAGCAGAGCCTTAAACCAAGTGTGGGGCCATTTTGAGCACAGGCCCTGTGCCATTGCACAGGTCTCATGACCAAGCCCTCAAGCCTTCAGTACCAAGCCTTGGGGGCCAAGCAGTTGCCTGCAGGCATCCCACTGTGCGTCAGGCTGTGGAGAAGATCCGGGAGTGGATGAGCTCATGATGAGTTACAGCTGAAGCAGGACCTTGCACAGGTTTCTTATGCAAGCAGGTTGCTCAGCAGAGCCTGGGGCAAACGGTAGGCAAAGACGGTGTCAGGCTGGGCCACCAGACTTATCAGATCTGCGAAAGAGTCAATGAGTTCATTGTTGATGCTGCTCACTGAAATATGTCTAAAGTTCCAGAAAACCTAAACGATAATTTGGACATTAAGAATTCTTTTATTTTTGATGGTAATGGATATGTCTCTTTTACTTCACTATTAAATATGATCTTGGCATTGGTTTAAATGAGATTGTGCTCAATGGGAGAAAACACCCTATTTGTAGCATTCTGTGCAATTCATTGTTAAAATATTAAATAATAAAATAGTGTTGTTCTCTTCTGTTCTGGTTACTTATTGCTATGTTACAAAAGGACCCAAAATTTAGTGGTGTCAAACAACTCCCTTTTACTGTAGTTCATGATCTTGTGGTCAGGAATTTGGGCAGGGCTTGGTTAGGTCTTTCTTCTCCTCTATGAGGTATCAATGGAGTCACTTGATGCTATTCACCTGTTGTGTAGGCTGGTAGGGGGAGAACCTAGGGTTTGCTTCCATGTCTGGTGTCTTGGCAGGGTTGACTAGAAGTCTGGGCTCATCAGGGACTGTTAACCAGAGAATCTACACATGTCCTTTCTAGCACAGTGGTCACAGGGTAGCTGAATTTCTTACATGGTGATTCAGAGCTTCTAGAGAGAGGGTTCAAAGGAACCCAGGTGGCAGCTGCAAGACTTTTTGTGACCTAGCTTCAGAAATTACAGAATGAGGGGCACCTGGGTGGCTCAGTCGGCTGAGCATCTAGCTCTTGACTTCGGCTCAGGTTATGATCTCACGGTTTGTAGGCTCAAGCCCCACATTGGGCTGTATGCTGGCAGTGTGGAGCCTGCTTGGGATTCTCTCTCTCCCAATCTCTCTGCCCCTCCCCCACTCATATGCTCCATCTCCCTCTCTCTCTCTCTCAAAACAAATAAACTTAAAAAAAAAAAAGAAATTATAGAATGTAACTTTGACACATTCTATTTGTCAAGGGAGTCACTTAGGCCAGCCTAGATTCAAAAGGAGGGAAATTCTCAATGGGAGGAAAAGCAAAGAATTTGTGGCCATTTTTAACTTAGCATACTCCTATTAAAATTTCCTATAAGTCACAAGATAGGATGACTGATCCCTTTAGTGTGGAACTACTGGTATCTTTAGTTAGGGTTGTCAGATAAAACACAAATATTACATGAGATGTATTTATACTAAAAAACTATTTGTTGCTTATCTGAAAGCCAATGTAACTGGGCATCTGTTTTTTCTTTCTAAATGCAGCAACACTGTTTTCATCATTCCTACATATACTGTAGATGTATCAAAGTCCACAGTATACATGGTAGCAATTCCTCAGCTTAGACAAGGGAGATGAGCCCCTACGAAGATCAAAGAGAGAGGAAGTCTACTATATAGCAATCCCAGAGCAAAGTGCATGGCAGGAAGGGCTGGTTTACTTTTCTGACCAACTGAGAATTAGCTAGAATGCTTCTGTTTTTAGACCTAGTTTCTGCAAAATGTCTTAAGGAAGGATAGCATTCAGTAATAGATAAAGGTCCAGGTTATGGAGTTAAGCACATCTGCACTCAAGTGCCAGCTTGCCCTTGACCAGCTGTGCCACTCCAGAAAACAAGTTAACTCCTCTGCATGCTGTTGCCTTATTTATAAAAGAAGGATAACAGCACCTTACAGGGTTGTTTTCAGGGTTACATGAATGCACGGAAAGTACATAGCATGGTGCACATAATGAGTACTGAACCTGCTATTATTATTTTAAATCTTAATAAGCAGAATAGGCTGTATAACACAATTTTTCTAATTATTGAAATTTGGATGAAAGTCTATTTAGGCAAGACTTATAATTGTTTAAAAAAACTCTTAGTATTTTCATGGAGATAGGCACAGAGCTCAACAAATACTTGCTTATCAGCCTCACTCACTTATACATACATTTTAAAGAGAAAGGGGAGTTAATGGTTCCAGTGAGTTCACTATGAGGTAAATGAGAGACTTTTCAATCTTTAGAAAAATGCCTCTATAGCATTGGTTAGTGCTATTGGTCATGTGTCAGTTTTTAGCTCTCAAACCCCAAACACCTACTCAGCCTCAAATGACTGCTTCTTTTTAATGCTTGCAAGAAGATAAGAGAGTTAATCTTCTGATTTTCCTCTTTCTGAGCTTTATTCCCCAGGGCGTGAAACCAACCATAGTGTGGTCAACCATTGAGCCTGCTTTAAATATCAATTGGCTAGCACAGAGATAGTTCAACACATTATTCTTCAAGGATTAAAAAGCGTGCGCACAAGGGGCACCTGGGTGGCACAGTTGGTTAGGCGTCTGACTCTTGATCTCAGCTCAGGTCATAATCTCAGTTAGTGGGTTCAAGCTCTGTATCAGGCTCTGTGTTGATGGTGCGGAGCCTGTTTAGGATTCTGTCACTCCTCTCTGCCCCTTCCCTGCTTGTGTGCGCTCTCTCTCAAAATAAATAACTAAATCAAAAAAAGAAAAAGTGTGCACAAAAACACAAAACAAAACAAAAACAGTGGGCCACTAAATGAACAAATTTGCAAAATAACCAGTACTGTGGGTTACATATAAGTGTAAGTACTTTAATAAGCATTAGCACAATTTTCTGATTCCTAGATGGCACTCTGTCCAACAGAACTTTCCAAGATGATGATAATGGTCTAGGTGTGCTGTCCATTAGGGTGGCCAACAGCACATGTGGCTACCAAGCACTTAAAATATGAGGAACTGTATTATACATTTCATTTAGTTTTCAAGTTTGTTTGTTTATTTATTAGTAATCTCAATGTGGGGCTCAAGATTACAACCTGAGATCAAGAGTTGCATGCTCTACTGACTGATCCAGCCAAGTGCCCCAAATTTCATTTAGTTTCGATGAATTCAAACTGCTACATGTTGCTAGTGGCTCCTCTATTGCAATGCAGTGACTGACAGTAAATGACATTTGGATATTCTACCAATGTTAAAGTCATCAAAACTTCACTTCAGCTTCTCTATGAACTTCATTGACTAAGTTATTACAAGCTTGCTTAAGTTTAAGGCATTAGAGTCTAGATCCACAACAAGAAGTTCCATTTCTCTATCTTGTACCCAAGGTGACATGGAACATGGCATGTTTTGCCTCTGAGCTCAGAAGCAGCTTTATAATCTTTCTCACTATTAGGCTCTGGAAAGCCATTAGTCATTGAGAGAAGTTAACAATAAGCTAATACTTACTGAGGGCCTACTATGCGCTGAACAGTTTATCACAGGTCACTCAGGATTAAATCCTGATCATTCCAACCACAGATCTGCACCTTTTTCTTTGTGTCAGGAACCAAGATGTTCCTCCTCATTTTTTCCACTACTCTAAGAAACATTAAGTACTGTAGGGACTTATTCTCAGAATGAATAAAAAAGATCAGTAGGTATTTACTGAATCTGCCCCAATAAGTTTATAAGCATACAAAGGAAAAGAGATTAAGTATATATTCAACATACATTTGCACAAAATGATTAAAATCTGCTAAAAAGGTATGAAGGCGCCAAGTTTACACCTCTGAATTCAAAAAGCTGGGGGAGGGTCAGACTTGGTGAGAAAAAGCATAATTATGAATTTAAGCTGTACTGCTTGAGGGAGAACTGCAAGACTTATACAAAGCCATCAGAAAAAAAGGAGCCACTGTGCTCTTTCATATCTTGTTCTTAAAAAACATAAGTGATCATTCCTGGAACTCTGATAAGAAAGGTTCCAGTAGGCAGGTCAGCTGAGGTTCAGCCAGGAAGGCTATTTACTTAACATTGTGCTGCTGGGATTGAAGGGAAAGAGACACTCTTAGTTTCAAACTCAGACTAGGCTATAACCCACGGGAAAAGGATTCCCACATTTTCTAGGGAGAAGTATATGTTAATAATAATAATAATAATAATAATAATAATAATAATAATAATAATAAACAACCCTGCATAGTTATCACTGTTTAAAAATTCATGTATAAGAACTCTTATATTCATATATGATAAATGACATTTTCTTTACATAAAAGGTAATAACACATTTTCTAATTATCAAATAGCTAAAAAATATCTGATTTGTCAAAGCCTAAGTTAGGAAATGAATTCTCTGGGGCTAACAGGTACCTATTTGAGGCTCTTACATGTACAGGTTTCATTTCATTGCAACAAATAGTCATCAAGTGAGTGCCAGGCACGGTGCCAGATGTACACACTGGGGGAAGAAAGAGACACAGTCCTTATAGTCATTGTGCTTAGAGTCTAGTGGGGAACCACACCTAAAAAATAAATACTATAATAAATACCTAATTAATGTCTTAAAGGAAAACAACAGCATGTTATAGGAGACAAAAATGAGAAGAATCTAATTTGGGTTTAACATCCAGGGAAGTATAGATTCTGGCTGCTCTTTCATTTCCAGTTAGACAGACCCCATTCAACTGTCTACCAGGGATTTCTCTAAATAAAATAAAATAAGTATTATTTCAGGCTTTTGTGGTCAGAAGGATTATTAAACTTCCACGCTTGACATGTGAGTCAAAAACTTTTTTTTACTCCCGAACCACATAAAAATAACAACATAACCCACATGTCATTCCCTTCAGATCTAGATAAGGTTCCTAAAATCTCCCTCATTCCATGCTCTGCAGAAGTCAAAGCCCATTCCAATACTTCTGTAAATTCCTAAGGAGTTTATGGTCGCATGGTCATCTCTGGCCTTGAACTCCTGTTTTGCAAACAGGTTTAGATTATGGAATATGTTGCTTCCTGCAAATGTGGTTTCTTTCTTTTTTTTTAAGTATATATATATATATATATATATATATATATATGTATATTATTATTGTCATATATTATTGTCAATTTGGTTTCCATACAACACCCAGTGCTCATCCCAACAGGTGCCCTCCTCAATGCCCATCACCCACTTTCCCCTCACCCCCACCCCCGATCAACCCTCAGTTTGTTCTCAGCATTTAAGAGACTCTATGATTTGCCTACTTCCCTCTCTGTGACTTTTTTTTCCCCCTGTTCCCCTCCCCCATGGTCTTCTGTTAAGTTTCTCAGGATCCACATATGAGTGAAAACATATGGTATCTGTCTTTCTCTGCCTGACTTATTTTACTTAGCATAATACTCCCCAGTTCCTTCCATGTTGCTACAAATGGCCATATTTCATTCTTTCTCATTGCCCAGTAGTATTCCATTGTGTATATAAACCACAATTTCTTTATCCATTCATCAGTTGATGGACATTTAGGCTATTTCCATAATTTGGCTATTGTTGAAAGTGCTGCTATAAACATTGGGGTACAAGTGCCCCTATGCATTGGCACTCCTGTATCCCTTGGGTAAATTCCTAGCAGTGCTATTGCTGGGTCATAGGGTATTTCTATTTTTAATTTTTTGAGGAACCTCCACACTGTTTTCCAGAGTGGCTGCACCAGTTTGCATTCCCACCAACAGCTTCTGTTCCATGCCACGCTAACCCAGACATGAAAGTTGTTGTCCTTTATGATTGCCACAGAATTCCCACTCTCACAGCACATTTGTATGTATAGTAGACATTTTTGAAAGTCTGAGAAGGGAGTGGGGGAAGAAGTTTGCATTGGTCAGGATAAATCAACTGCTATAACAAACAAGCCTCTCCTGTAATAACTTAACAAAAGTAAAAGGATATTTTCTTACTCATATCATAGTCCAATGGAAGTAGCAAGGGGCTTGATCCATACAGTCCTTCATAGACAGAGGCTTCTTTCATCTAGTGGCTCCATCATCTGCTGGGGTCATGGAGTCCTTCACCTGACCCTATGCAGCCAGCCTGCAGGAGAGGGAAGAGTGTGGGAGTTGGATAAGCCAGGCCTGGAGGTGGTGGTGTCATTCCTGCCAACTTTCCATTGGTAAGAACCAGTCACATATGAATGTACCTAACTGCAAGGGAGGCTGGGAAACATAGTTTAGTTGTGACCCCAGGAGGCAAAGAAGATGGGTTTTGTAGAACACCTAATCTGTCTCTGTCATAGGATCTAAACCACAGCAACACCAACAACTTCAACTTTAATGTTACATCTCCTAATTTTAGGAACCCTTTGGCCTTCTCACTACTGGGGATTTTTAACATAATGTCCAGGCTCACAACGACCCTTTCTTCTCTCTCACTTTACTCCTTCCATCCTTTTTCCTCTTTCTGTAACCCAACACTCTGGTTATTTTTTCTAAAAAGGGTTTTTAACTCTCTCTCATTGTCTTGTATCCCACAGATTCCTAAGGCTCTCACTGTCCATCAATAGTCCTATCAGAGAACAAAGATAGTCTTTCACTAGGGAATTCTTCACACGCCATCAAATTTGAGGCTGTCTGAGATACCGTATGACATATGTCTGTGCTTCTCAAACTGACGTAAATGTATTCCGAAGAATATGAAGTCTCAAGATAAAAATAATATGTTTCTGGCTCAGAACAATTCCCACAGGAGACATGTCTGTGCTCTCCATCTTCTTTTGGGAGAAGAGTTCCTTTATGCCCCATTGCTCCAATATGTCGTCTAAATCTTCCAAATACAATTGGTGTGTATGTGTGCGTGAATGTTACCTTCTTTCTTTCCTCTTTTCTGGTCAAACTGAACTGTGGGTCCCCAAATTCTGCCATGTCCTTCACTTGCAGAGAAAAGCAGAAGCAAAAGGCAGAGAGGAAAAGTGTACGAGGGGTCTCAGGCCCTTGAGTCACTCTTTCCCTCATCCATCCTGGTTATATGAGCCAATAGATGCCTTTCTCTCTCTGACCTAGTTCACTTATGGTCTGTCACTTACACACAAAAGAATTCTGACTTATATAGCATACATGGCAATTTTCCTGAAGAATCATTGTTTATCAAATTTGCGCAACTCCCAACATCATTTTAAAATCATACACATGCCCACACACATAAATTGAACAGAACACCTGCCTGTAGCTAGGTCCCCAGATCTGTACATACTCCTCCCTACTTAAAGGAGCTTAGGTGGCAAAGATAAAGAAACACTCCCTATTTTTACTTAGAGGAAGGATCGAAGTCCTTCTCCATGGAGGAACTTCCCCCTGCTGGGGACCCGTGAAATAATGAGTTTTTTATGCACCTCCTAGCTGGATGTTCTTTTGGGATTTGGGGCAATAGAAGCAGGGATGTGCAATAGAGTAGCAACATCTGAAAAGTCTGCTAAGCCATCTGGCATCAGGAGAATTTGTCCAGCTTGCTTCCTGGAGGTTGTGATAAAATTTATAAATAATTTATAACACAAGGATTTCAAGAGAGGCTTATAGGAAAGAAAACACAGTGCTATCTCAAGCTGTTGGAAGCAAGCTGCTAGTCCTCAGCTACCTCCCCCACTACAAAAAAGGGCCAGTTTTGAGTGGAAAGGAAACACTTGTAGCTCCATTTCCTCCCTCTCGGGCACAAGCAGCTCTAAAAAAAGAAGCAATGTGAACAGAACGCCTCAGAGAGAGCTGTAGCGATGCTTTGCAAAATGACGAGGAAGAAATAGTGTTAGAAGTAGTTTGAGATTAGGGCAAGCAAAGAAAAGTGCAACCTAGAAAATAAACTCTACAGGGACAGAAACATCAGATATGATCTACCTCACTACATGTTTTGTTTTGTGGTGTTTTTCCCGCCTTTGTCTCACGGTTGAAATTAGCATTATCTTCAAATCTAACCAATACCTACTTCTTCTGGCTTCTTCTTATACCTGGGAGTTTCTATTTGTATTTTACCCACCTTGAGTAGATGATCAGCCACAGCAGGATATAGCTTTTTTTTTTTTTTTTTTAAGTGCGATTGAGCTCAAGGCTAGCCCCGCAACTAATCGGTCTGGTTTCCAACAGAAACATCTCCCTGTGATTTTCATTTGTTTTCCGTAGTTTTTCACAATAAAGGGATCCAGACTCTGTGAGGAGCCGACTGTCAAGTATGTCATTCATTCACTTTGGATCTTGTTTTCCTTTATGTACAACAGGTACCAAATTTTAGGAAAATAACCAAAATGACCTATCCTGGAGTTGGTTAGGATCAATGGATTTATCATAACAAAACTTGTTTTTGATTTCTGATTTGGGGTTGATTTTAAAAATAATTTGTTAAGGGGCACCTGGGTGGCTTGGTAGGTTAAGCGTCCGACTTCGGCTCAGGTCATGATCTCACGGTCCGTGAGTTCGAGCCCCGTGTCGGGCTCTGTGCTGACAGCTCAGAGCCTGGAGCCTGTTTCAGATTCTGTGTCTCCCTCTCTCTCTGACCCTCCCCTGTTCATGCTCTGTCTCTGTCTCAAAAATAAATAAACGTTAAAAAAAACACAATAATTTGTTAAATGTGACGTTGTGTCAAACATGATGTTTCAGCTGTTAAACATGACGTTTTTGGGAAATCCATAGGTTGTATTCTAATCCCCATTACTAGAAATGATTTCCATATTATTCTGATTACAATTAATCTAAGAGACGAAGTATAACTCATATTTTTAAAGAAAGTCCTAAAGTCGCCACATTTGAAGTGGTGGTTTTAGTCTGACAAACCCTGAACACCACTACCACACGGCCCATGTCCTGGGATCTGTCACATGTTCCAGGGCACAGTGGGTTCCTCCTGTACTTCTAGTCTGCAGAAACGTCCATACGCTGTGACGAAAACCAGGGAAATAGTAATGGTAAGTTGGCTAGTCCCAGGTGTCCAAAGTGCAACTCAAATGGGTTATAGAGTAACTAGGTTGTCCAGCATTATCTATGTACTGGTCTCTCAAACAGGCCACACATCATAAACACCCAAGGGGGTTTAAAATGTTTCCCAATTTATTTTTAAATTTAAGTAGATTAAAATTCACTTTTAGGTGTCAAGTTCTATGTACTTGGACAGATGCCTGTTACCAACATCACAGGCAAGATGCAAACCTGTTTCCTCATCCCTCCCCAAATCCCTTGTGCGACCTCTTTTTACCCCCAACCTGCCCCCACCCTTAAACTCGAAAAATCACTAATCTGCATTTTCCATAATGTAATATAAATGGAATAACGTATGGAAAGTGGATTCCTTCACTTTGTGTAACGGACTAAAGACTCATCCTTGTTTTTGTATCAAAAATTTATTCCTGTTAGTTGAGTACTATTCCATTATAGGGATATACCACAGTTGGTGTTTATATGTATAATTGAGAGATATTAAGTTATTCCTAAGTCTGGATGATGACGAATAAAGTTGCTATAATCATTCATATATATCTCTGGTGGACATACATTTTCATTTCTTTGGGGACAAGAATAGCAAGGAAAGGGATACTTGGAAACTTGTGGAAAACTTTTGTATGTTCACTGAATTACAATATCTCCGGTGTAGGACCTTGGAATATGTACTTTGTTATTATTTTTTTTAAGTGTATTTATTTTTGAGAGACAGGGAAACACAGCGTGAGCGGGGGAGGCACAGAGAGGAAGATACAGAATCTGAAGCAGGCTCAAGGTGCTGAGCTGTCAGTATAGAGCCTAATGCGGGGCTCAAAGCCATGAAATGTGAGACCATGACCTGAAGCAAAGTCGGACACTTAACATACGGAGCTACCCAGGCACTACTTTTAAAAAATGGTTATTTATTTATTTTGAGGAGTGGGGGGAGGGGCAGAGAGAAGGAGACAGAGTATTCCAATAGATGTCGGCACAGAGCCTGATACAGGTGGGGCTCAATCTCATGAACTGCGAAATCATGACCTGAGTCAACATCAAGAGTCGGATGCTTAACTGACTGAGCCACCCAGGTGCCCCAGAATATGTACTTTTAAAATGCTCCCCAAGTATGACTTCTTAATGGGTACAGAGTATCCTTTTAGAGTAATTAAAACGTCTTAGTATGGATACACAACACTGTGAATGTATGAAATGCCATTGAATTGTACACTTTAAAATTATTAATGGTTTACCTCAACTTAAAAAAAAAATGTTCCCCAGGTGATTCTGATGTTTGGAAATCCAGATCTTGGGAGGTTGTATCTAGGTGGGTTTCATGTTCATGATGTCTGTACTTGTTGGAGGCTGGTCTCAGGATAATGGACTTGGTCTTGGGACCTATCTTCAACTCATGAATCTGTAACAAACTGAATTTTCTTTAGAAAGTTTTGGAAGTCTTAACAATTCTTGGTGGTTAAAAGGTAAACCTGTAGTTTAAGCACCCTCTTGGAGGTTGCTTCTGGCTTGAGCAAACCCAGAATTCTAGGTCATCACAATTCTGCTCTGGTCTAACCCGAGCTCTAAGGAATCAGCATTAAGCCTGCGTCCGGCTTCTGGAATAGAGCATCGTGGCTGAGATTCTTCTTACGTAGGATTACCAAGGACATGCCAGCCCTAGAGTCTGTGGAGACATTTTACATAACCATTTTGGATGCTTGGGATTGGCTGGCTATCAGTTCCCATTACTCTGGGGTTTTTACTTTTCACCAGTAGAGAGACACCTGTTTACTGCAACATTTGAATAGATCACACATTACTTTGGCACAAGATATGCCATACATGACTATATTCATAACCCTGACTGTACCTGAGTATGACTAGCAGTGCAGATGTGAGCCAAACCAGCCAGACAGGGTTGTGAGATTTAAAAAAGCATAGGACAATGCACTGAGTGACCTTAGTTCTGGAATTACTGTTCTCTGTAAAGATTAAAGCAGAGGCACAGAGAGAAGTCTCTTCTGGGTCTGTCCAGTAACCCATCCCTTACTCAAATCTTGCTTTAGACTGTTTCCCTAGATATCCCTATATCCTTATGCTTCCTGCTTTTGTCTTTCCTGTATAACTTGTATTTCTAGCTACCTTTGAAACCAGAAGATCCTACATGAACACCTTCTTGTGGGATTTGTGTTCCTGGCTGCTTTGTGAATGAGGGAACAAGCCAACAAAAGAAGATAGCTGCGAACTGGAGCTCAGAGTCAAGCTCAGTCGCTGATGGTTTCCCTAAGCTACCACTGCAGTGGGCTATGGGAAGTCCCTCTGAAAGGCAGGCATCATCCCAAGCTCCAGGCATCTCAAGGAACAACTGAGTCTTATTATCTGAAAGAGACACACTTTGGCCTTCTTATTACTTGCTCCAGAGGACCCTGTCCTAGTATTCCAGGGGAGTCTTTTCTCTACCTTCTCCTTTCTCCCTGGAATGGAAGCCTCTTTAGATAGATTGGTATGAGTATTATAGAATTTTTGACACTTGTCTTCTCCACTTGCCTGGCCATTGTTGCCTTTTACTCATTAGGTTTCACGAACTGAAACATGAAGAGGAGAAAGGCAGACACGACTGCATTCAAAATAAAGCAGAGGCAGAAGGCCCAGAGGAAAGGTATTTTGTAAGATGTGGGGGAGGGGTAAGGAGACGTGTGAGATCACATGCAGGTTACATGTTAGACCTAAACCAGTGAAGAAGGGATCAATGACTAAACTTCCTGTCCTCCTAGATTGCATGTGACAATGAACAAAAAGGAATTTATAGCCCTCTGCATACACCTTGCCTTTCCCGCCGGCTCAGGAGTAATTCCTACAGACTTACAACCTTGACAGACAACCAGGCAAACTTACAGGTAAGGTAACTTGTTTGCCTGCCTCTTTATCTTCCTTTCTGGATGTCCTCCCTCAGAACTTGTCCTTTTTTTTTTTTTTTTTTAATGTTTATTTTTTTTTGAGGGCGGGGAAGGGACAGATAGAGAGGGAGACAGAGGATCTGAAGCAGGCTCTGCACAGAGAGCAGAGAGCCTGATGCAGGACTTGAACTCACAAACTGTGAGATCATGACCTGAACCAAAGTCAGATGCTTTAATGACTGAGCCACCAGGTGCCCCAGAACTTGGTGTCTTTATAGACTCCCAGGGTGGAGAGTTTTGTGGCTGTCTACCTCAGCAAGACTTTATGTACTTGACCTTTTTTGACTACTCCTCTGTCCCTAATCTTACTTTTCTTGTATCCTATCTTCCCTTTAGAACTAGTGTGAAATTGGGTGTAAAGTATGGTGAATGGCAGAATCTTAACATGTTCACTCTCTCTCTATCCTTGCTATCACCTGAAGTGTGAGGAAACATGGTAGAGTGGTTGTCAGAGATGTATTTTTGGATGGGAGAACATAATGCATAATACATAGGAAATTGACTTGAGTGTACTGACTTGCATATACGAAAGGTCAAAATTCCAGAGCAATGTATGGAAGCAGATAGTTAACATGCTTATCCATCCATTGAAAATAATTATGTAGCCCTCCTATGCACATACTATTGTTCTATATGATTACTATATTATATGCCGGGGAGGAGAGGGGGAAGAGACAAAGATAAGAAAGATAAATGACTGCCTTAAGGCAGTTATTGTCTGGGATTTATCATGTGAGAGAGAATTTTGAAAATCTTGGCATATACAATGATGATCCCTAAGGAAAACAATACAAGTGCTTCACCAGCTGTAAGGGAGACCAAGAAAGTAAATAATGACATCTTGGCAAATTGTACCTCAAGGCACATTTCCCACAAGGTTGTGGTTATCTGGGTCCACACACCCCTTAGTTGTAAGAGTGGCGAGCAGGCCATGTTGTGTCATTAGTAAAAGCTTTTTTTGTGGGAACAGTGGTGTACTTGTGGACAGAAGTTCATGCTGAGTTCTATTTATAGCTTCTGATGACTCATTAATATGTTACCTTAGCAAAGGCTAGCTCCAGAGCCAGGCTTCTTGAGTCAAAAATATTCTCACTGGAATATTCTGACGACATAAAAAACAAATTGTCTGTAAAACACCCGAAGCAATTTGCATGTCAGCTTTTTAATTGGTATAATATTAGCCACACTTGGACTCACTACTGCAAAACTACAGCTGTCAAAGGTACCTGCATCTCCCAGTGTTTACCAACATGTAGATTTTGTGTTAAGGAAAAAAAAAAAAAAGAATTCACTGGTAGTCTTCTGAGGAGTTAAACCAGTAGTTGATCTGGAAAATATGTCAACCAACCTTCAAAAGTATTTCCGTTCCCGGAAGTCTTCACACCCTTTGTGACTATGCCCTTTGTGACATTTCCACACATGTGACCTTCACAACTCACCACTTTGATTCCAACAGACAAGTCGTGGTCAGGGCTTTATAGAGACGTTAAGGTAGGCTTTGAAGCTGCTGTACTTCATCAATTCAGTTTGAAAAACAATCTCTGTGGTTTAGTATGTTAAATCCCCCTTTGCTTTCATAGGAGCTGGCTGAAGGTTGTTGCTAGGAAGGCTTGCAGGGGGAGACCAGGCACTCTCACGGAAATGAATTCAAAGGAGTTACTTATATTCTGTGCATTGATTGATTGATTTCAAATAATTATTTAAATTATACTTAACATATATGGTAAAACTGATTTCAGGTGTAGAAGTGAGTGATTTATCACCTACATAAAACACCCAGGGCTCATCACAACAAGTGTCCTTCTTAACGCCCATCACTTATTTAGCTCATCTCCCACCTCCCTCCCTCCAGGAACCCTCAGTTTGTCTCTAAGAGTCTCTTATGTTTTGTTTTTCTATGCATTTTAGCATAACCTCATAATTAGCTATCACTTTATGCTTTGTTAAAACTACAGCACATAATGAAGACTACCAATGCCAAGTGCTAGCAAGGACTTGAAGAAACTGGGACTTTCATACACTGCTGTATAGTATTGGTACAGCTACTATGGAAAACAACTGGGCAGTTTCTTATAAAGTTAAACATACACTTAACATATAAAGTAACAATCTCACTCCTACGTATTTACCCAAGAGAAATGATAACATATAACCCTGGCAGGGAGTGGTGTATGTGGTGGAAACAGAGCTTTCCGACAGAGGAAGTGGCACCTTTGAGAACATGACAAGTTGGAGGAACTAAGGACGTGCCGGATGGAGGGCTAGGGCAGGTGACAGTAGTGAAGCCAGAGACATAGTCAGTGTGGGGCTTTGTGGGCTGTGGTAGGCAGTTTGGTCTTTATTCTGAGATTGATAAAGACTATTAAAACGTTTTGTGCAGGAGGGAGACATAATCAGGACTTTCAAAAAGATGAGTCTGGCTGCAGTGTGGAGAAGAGACTGGAGGCAGGCATGTATGACTGTGGGGAGCCAGAGAGGATTCTCGATGGGCCATGGGCTGGCTTGTGGCCTTGGTGATGTTCTCGTTTATCCCCAAACACCCTTGAGATAGTTTGCACTTATGCCTTTTATAACATAATATTTCTAATGGAAACAAAAATGATGAGTTGTTCCTCTTAAAATTTGTTATTATAAAAATGCTCATTAAAAAGAATTCATGTCAACATTAAGGTAGATGACATAAGAAAAAGTATTCAGTCATCTCCTTATTTCAAGACTACAATGTTATCATTTTGAAAACCTTTACACAAGACTGTGCTCAATTTTAAAAAGCAACTGAGAACTCTCCTTGGAATGCAGTGATATCAGGACTTTCTAACAATCAGAGCTTTTACACAATAGGAGAGGCTGCCTCTGGAGGCCATGGGAGGCCAAAATGCTGTCTGTTTAAGGGTGTGGAGGAAGAAATCCCAGAAGGGGAGGAAAATTGGTAGTGACTTGGCAAAGATGCCCATCCCAAAATTTTCTGCCACAATGCAACAAACAGAATAAATACATTAAGAGCAAAGCTTTCCAGGGGGCATTTAAAACCCTGGGGTGTTGGCTTCTTAAAGTTAAATGTGGAACTGCAGCTACTTTTTTGGTAATCCTTTGATATTTGGAATAAGATGGAACTGTGTGCATACATACATTCATATACATAGCAATACATATGGCTGATGTATTTTGAGTTCCTGAGCTCTCAAAGCAGTGGATTAGGAGCAAGATGAGGAGTTACATGGTCTTTTTGAATTTAAAGAAACAGTTAGAGTAACTCCAATTTCTATTCTGTAGCACAGACTGGCAGGCAACTGCTTTTGAGCCAAATACTGCTTGTTTTTCTATGACCCATGAGCTAAGGATGGGTCTAATTGACCCATTTTGTCTGACTGACTCAACTTTTATTTACTTTTATTATTTTTTAATTTTGTAAATGTTTTTTTTTAATTTTTAATTTCTCATTTTAGACAGAGAGATGAAAAAGGGCAGAGGGAAAGAGGGGAGAGAGAGAGAGGGAAAGAGAGAGAATCTTAAGCAGGCTCTGCACTCAGCATGGAGCCTGACATGGGGCTTGATCTGATGTTCTGGGACTCAATCCTATGACCTTGGGCTTGACCCTGAGCAATGGATCATGTCTTGAGCCAAAATCAACAGTTTGATATTCAACCAACCAAGCCAGAGCCACCCAGGGACCCCCAATTGACTCAACTTTTAAATCTGAGTTAACTGTAGAGTCACATGCAGTTAGAAGAATACAGAAAAAAGTTAATAAACTGGTTTTATTAATATTAAAAACTTTTGTGCATCAAAGGACTATAAAGAGAGTGAAAAGGCAACTCACAGAAATGGAGAAAATATTTGCAAATCATATACTTGATAAGTTATTAACATCCAAAAAATATATTTTTAACCAACAACAAAACTCCTCAAACAATCCTATTAAAAAATGGGCAAAGGATTTGAATGGACATTTCTCCAGAGAAGATATAAAGTTGGCCAATAAGTACTTGAAAAGATGCCCAACATCCATAATAATTAGGGAAATACAAATCTAATCCACAGCAAGAGACCCTGTTACACTCATTTGGATGGCTACTGAGGAAAAAAATCAGAATATAACAAGTGTTTCCAAGGATATGAAGAAATTTAAACTCTTGTGCACTACTGGTGGGAATGTAGAATAGTGTAGCTGCTATGGAAAACCTTATGGTGGCTTTTTTTAAAGTTTATTTATTTAAGACCAATAGAAGAGAGCTGAGGAGGGCGAGAGAGAGAGAGAGAGAGAGAGAGAGAGAGAGAGAGAGAGAGAGAGAGAGAATCAGAAGCAGATTCTATGCTGCAGCACAGGGCCCGACTCAAGGCTCTAAGTCACGAACTGTGAGATCATAGCCTGAGCATAAATCAAGAGTCAGATGCTTAACCGACTGAGCCACCCAGGCACCCCATGGTGGTTCTTCTAAAAATTAAAAATATAGTTACCACATGATCCAACAATTGCACTTTGATATCCAAAAGAATGGGAAACAAGGACTTGAACATATATTAGCACACTTAGTATCATAGCAGTTTTATTCACAATAGCCAAGACAACTAAAAGTCCATCAGTGGATGAAAAGATAAACAAAATGTGGTATATACATATAATGGAACATTATTCAGCTTTAAAAAGGAGTGAAATTCTGATATATGTTAGAACACGGATAAACCTAAAAAAAACATTTCATTTAAATAAATCAGACACAAAAGGACACAAATTGCATGACTCCACTTATTCTAGGATATTTAGAATAGTGAAATTGATAAGGTCTAAAAAGGAGCTGCAGGAAGGGAGGAATGAAGAATTTTTTTAAGTGGATATAGTTTCATTTTGGAACGATGAAGTTTTGGAGATGGATAGTGGTGATAATTGTACAACATTGTGACATACTAAATGTCATTCAATTATAAACCTAAAAATGGTGAAAATGATACATTTTATGTTATGTGTATTTTATCAAGATAAAAAAAAAGGAATTCAAAGAGATCCCATGTATACTCCAGTTTCCCCCAGTGGTAACATCTTACTAAACTACATTATAAAACCAGGAAGTTGACATTGATATAATCCACTGATTGTGTTCAGATTTCCCCAGTTTTACATGCACTCATTTGTGTGTTTTTTATATTTTTTAATGTTCGAAAACAGTCAAAAGAATAATATTGTGTGACAAGTGAAAATTATATGAAATTCAAATTTCAGCATTCATAAATAAAGTTTGATTGGAATATAGCCACACTCCTTAATTTGTGTCATGTCTACTTTTGTAGCTCTGGTGGCAGTTAAGAAGTTGTGACAGAGACATATGGCCTAAAAGGCATAAAATGTTTACTATCTGGCCCTTCACAGAAAAAGTTTACTGACCTCTGTTCTACAATATAATTAGATGCCCCTTAACCCTCCCTCCCCCCCCCCCAAAAGCAGTGATCATAAAATAACTTGGGGAAAACTACTGAAAAATATGTATCACTTTAGACAAATGAAGCATAATGAAAATGGTAGACTGTCAAGGGTGGCATTTATAAAAAATAAATAGGTACTACTTGGCTTTGCTGGGAATCTTAATTGTTCCCAACAAGCATACTCTTATCTCTTCTCACCAAGGTGAGCACTGATTTTTTGGTTCTTATATTTTTGGTCATTATACCAATGAATATGCTTTTGATTTAAGAAACAGAAAATAGAACTGAATGTCATCTACATAATAGGAAAATTGTATTGCCTTTCATTAAAATTTGAGAAGCAAGGGTACTCCAGAGTTGACTAGTTCAGTCGCTCAAAGATGTAATCAAGAACCCAGGTTCTTTCCACTTTTCTGCTGGGCCATCCTCAATTTATTCTCAGGCACACCCCCTCATGTTCTCAAATGGCTTCCACAGCTCACTGTGTCCTAAGGTTGGAAGAGGGAAAGAGGCAGGTCCCTTCCTCATGTGTCATGGTGAAAATGATCAAAACTCTTCCAGAAGCCCCATGAAAGACTCTCTTCCTGAATTGCTTCCAAATCCTATACTAGCCTTGATAAGAGGAAAAGGATACCATGACCAGACTAATCTAATCAGGATCTGTCCCTGGAATAGGGAAGAGCGCTATGTTCTGAAACACATGGTCATCTAACGTGAACAAAAGTGGGACTTTGTTAGCAAAGAAAAATGTGGGGGAATAAATACTGGAAGGTAAAAAATAAGTGTGTCATAGACACAGTTTGGATGGCTGCAACCTTAATTGTGGAGTGGATGAACCAGAAAGTGGGCTTTCACCAGACATCAAATCTGCCAACACCTTGATCTTGGACTTCCCAGCCTTCAGAACTGTGAGAAATGAATTTCCATTGTTTATAAGCCACTGTGTCTATGAAACTTTGTTATAGTAGCCCAAACTGACTAAGACACCATTCACTGTTGCTCTTCATCTGAGTCTTAGAGTATTTCTGAATGCTGACTTTCCTTTCTTAGATGACAAAACTCAATAGTAGTCCTCTCAATTTGTGGGTGAAAATAAAACACTCACATCATCCTGATTCATGTAGGATTTCAATTTTACCCACAGTCAACCCACACCCTCTTTTTACAAATAGGAGGAAAAGTATGAGAAAGGTATCTCTGATTGAAATTGAGTACAGAGGTCAGCAGTATCAATGAGAGGGCTTCTAGGAAAGGGAAGTATGAAGGGTGGGGAATGCTACAGGAGGGCAATCTGGGAGCCACACACCTAATGGTAGGGACATCGGGGGGAAAAAGGACATTAGAACTAGAAATTTGGAGTAATGGTAAGTGTTTCTCCTTTAGAATCAGTTGTCATTCTGACCTGAATCTGAAATCCTGAGTGATTAGAAACTTAAAATGGGGGTTATTAAATTCAGACAAGTCCAGAGGAAGACTTTCCCGGCTAGGGTTCATCCTAGCCAAGCTGACCCTTGTTCCTGGTAAGCAGGGTAAGGTTGTCCCCATCTTCAGGCCATGTGGGCCTATCAGCCCTTGCCTGCTTCTTCTAGGAGGCCCAGTGTCGCTGAGATGATAGCTCAAGTCTTGCCAAGGGTTCTGGGAGGTTGGGCCTACTGCTCCCACAGATTTCTTTTCTGTCTAAATTTACTTGTGATGGCATTCGTAGGGCCAGAATGCCCTCATCCTCTTTTGCAGACTTCTGAGACCCTTCCCTGAAACTTCTTTTGTATCCATCTGTCCTGAGTGCATTTGATTGAAATCCTGAGTACAATTTCAATCTTGGTAACTACTCTCAGAGCATCAGGGACTTTTCAGAAATGAGGGTGCAGAGAGATGGGGGAAGGACAAATTTGGAGTGTGGCTATGAGGAGTCAGAAGGAAAGGCCACCATTAGTGCCCCTTGACATTAAGGAGCAGAACACTGGGATGATGCAAAAGGCACACCTAACACTCTTGGTGAGAAAGCACAAGTATGAGCGTGAAGACAGGAAAGTGGGAACAAACAAGAAGGATGCTTCGAAACTCAATTACTTTCCCTTCAAAATCTTTTGTTTGGTGTGGTAAGTAGAGAATTTTTGCTTCTAATTCATATACCTAAGATAAAACTCTAACCAGAATGCTCTGGAAAGAATGTTTTATGAATTCATATGCCTATTCTCTCAAGAAAGGAGACATAAAATCCAATAGTATAGCATGAATAATTACTACAAATAAAGGGGAAAAAAGACAATCTAAAATGGAGCCAGGAACGTAACTATAAGAGCACGCCCTGAGCACTAGGCATGACTCAGCTGCACGCTGAATCCCAGGCTTACCAGCAGCCAGCTCAAAGTGGAGAGTACCACTCACAGGTGTTCACATAGCTGTTAAGATAAAAAGGCCAGCGGCCAAAAATAAGTCAATCATTCTTGGTACTGTTGGAGAAATGGATAAAGTACACCAAAGATGGCTGATTGGACTAAAACAAACTCTAGCTTAGAGACCCCCTCCTCCAGGTTCTTCTTCCTTTGTTTGCTGCGCGCAAGAAAACCACCTTCCCTCCCACAAATTTGGAGGCTGATAACTATAAATTACCCTTTCCGCTCACATTCGGGGCTCACATCTTTGGAGAAACGGTCTCCTCTGAGCCCGCCGGTGTTAAATAAATCTCCAATCCACCAAGGTCTCCGAGTGCTGCTTGGTTTTTCTGCCAGTGTTCCAGCCTGATTCTGTAACAGTACTAAGACCAGACAAATGCTTTGGAGAGTCCCTTGGAATAGGACAAGGTGAAATGCTGAACAATGTGGTCAACCACATCTATAGGAGATCCAATGATAAGCTCTTTCTAATAGCATCCTTCATTACAGCAAATTCTGCTGAGGGGAAGGGTGGGTGGTGGTGGCAGTTACTTTGAAATAACATGTGTTCTTAACATTGGAAAGTCAGAAACGTATTGCCAGTTTAGGACACTTCAATGTTTCAGTGAGAAAAAACACTAATAAGAATTCATCTTCAAGAAAAACAAAGTCCTATCTTTGGAAGCCCTCCTATCACCGTTCCCTTTCTCCACCGACAGACAGACAGACAGACAGACAGACAGACAGACACACACACACACACACACACACACACACACACACACACTTCTCTTAATTCTTATTCCATGGCTTCGCTCAATAAAGGAAAGATTATACTATAATAACTGTTTTAAAATTAGGAAGCCACCAATTTAAGAAACCAGGCAATAAATTAGAGTGAAAAATTATTGATTCTTATATAATAGTAGTAGAACCAGATTTTGTGGGCCCTGAAGCTTATACAATTTGAGGCCCTCTCTTTAAGGACAATAATAGAAAATTATGAATATAAAAATTGTATGAACATAAAGACAAAATAAATCACAACAAATTACTGGCGCCATGCAGATTTGAGTCCTTTTCTTCTGAGATTAGGCAATTTACCAGAAATGCTTACAAAGAAAAGCTTCCTGATTGCAACCTGCCCTCTCCTTCCCACCAGCAATGAACTCCCAGATCTCACAGGGGCCTGGGCAAGTGAGGGGCCCTGCAGCTTAACCTTCATTAATTCATGGCTTTATAGAAAATCATCTGAGTTCCCGTCACTAAGTCTACCAGCTTTTCCTAGAAGAGGAAGCTTCTCTCTTCCTTTGATAATGCAAAATTTGAACTGTTATTGACAAGACCCCAAAGAAATCAATGTCTTTATTTCTTTGAAAATGACTCCCTACCCATCTGGAAGAAATAATAGCTTCTAGTCTTGTTCTTTTTAAAATGATCGTTTGCCCTCACTCATATGTCAGGCTCTAAATAAGGGGTATCCTTGGCCGTCATGCAAGAGAATTTCCAGAGAAGTGTTTGGGGCCAAAGAGAAGGAATGTGAGATCTGTTCTCTGAGAGGCAAACAGCAGGAAGTTGGGAAAGTCTGATATTTCTGAATGTATTTTCTGTACATCTTGTCCTTTACTCAAATTAATTTTACTTTGCTTGCTTGGATGAAGATCTGGGACAATTTTGACTTCAGCTTTATAACTAATGAATTTGAAAGTAGAAAAGCCAGATGGAAAAACCATCTCCAATCTAAAAAGAAAAATTTACTTCTAGAAAAATATTGCATGTGACTCAGAAAAATTAGTATTATTTAAAAATGAAAGCTCAAGGACACAGGTTTTGCTGAGAGTGTTTCCTCTTTGCTTATTGTAATTTTACTCTGGAATTTGAGCAGTGTTAGCATTTTTGGTACACAATGGATTTCCTGTAGTGAGAGGAAAGAGTCATAGGTTGAGTTTAACTGAAGGAAGGCAAGGCCCTTTGATGATTAACACAAGATGTAAAGTGGTCAAATTTTTAAAAAGTCAACAAATGGTTTAACACAGCAAGATTCCCTTACATGCATGCTAAGGTGCTTTTGACTAACTGAGCTCCAGGCAGTTGCTTAATGGCAGTGATTTCCTCCAGGTCCCTGGAAGGTGGTGTGTGATGGGAAACTGGGTGAGTGGGAGTGCCCAGGGGGAGGCCGGGCTCTGAGCCAGGCCTGGAAAGCAAAGCCTGGGGTTCTCAGAGCAATTATTCAACCTCCTGGCCAGGGGGCTCTGGAGAAATTAGGGAAGCCTTTTAGAATTGATGTCTTTGCGTAGGAGGCTGTAGAGCCAGTGAGAACCTATCAAGTTGACCCACAGGATCCCTGTGCACAGGAAAGGAATGGGGAATGATGCATAAGAAGAAACAAAGGCAAGAAAAGAAAGCAAATATAAGTTCAAGCCTCCTGTATGGAGAACACTGACAGACTGTTCTGAGGCATATGACTACAACGAACTCTCAGTGACAAGAATAGTGTCAAAGGGGTCTGATGTGGATGAAAAGAAACTATAAGTTAATTTTTAAAGGAAACAGAAATTTATTATTTTAAGGCATATTGTTTCATAGTTAAATAGCTGAGGAGGCAGGCAGAAATCCTCCTGGGAGTGTTTACATGGTTAAAGGGGGGGAAAAGAGTAACTGGGTCAATTAATTGTTATTAAACAGATGTTGCTAAGATTACTTAAAGTACTTGAACACGGTTTGTTTCCTTCAGAAGACTAAACATGATTTCAGTGTTTCACAAATCCTGTTTTTCAAAATATTGCTTTGATGGAGTCTATCTCTTGAACTTATTCTATACTCTTCAGCAGGTGAGAAAGAATGTGGTCTTATTCTGGGTGGAATACATTAGTGTATTGCAGCAATAATAATATAACAATTTATTTTGTATATACTATATACCATGCTCTCTACAGATCTCTTTCTGCATGTGCTTTTTGAAATTTTATTTTAAAATTCTTTTAAATTTCTTTGTTTTGAGAGCAAGAGAGCGAAAGAGTGAGAGACTGAGAGAGAGAGAGAGAGAGAGAGAGAGAGAGAGTGTGCATGAGCAGGGGAGGGGCAGAGAGAAAGGAAGAAAGAGAGAATCCCAAGCAGGCTCTGAGTGGGGAGCCTGATGTGGGCCTCAAACTCAAGAACCACAAGATTATGACTTGAGTCAAAGTCAGACACTTAACCGACTGAGCCACACAGGTGTCCCTGAGAATTTTTTAAATTGATAACCTCCACCCACTAAAAATTTTTAAAGAAATTTAAGGGCACAGAGTGAGATGTACATAAGGTTAAGTCTTCAATTCTGGTTCCCTAAACATTCAGGCCAGAGTCACCACAGTTCACTAGTTTCATATGCTTGCCTTCCAAGACAGTGTGCTGAGCATTAAAAAATGCTCACCTCATGGGATGGCTGGGTGGCTCAGTCAGTCAAGCATCTGACTTCAGCTCAGGTTATGATCTAGTAGTTCATGAGTTTGAGCCCCGCATCGGGCTCTGTGCTGACAGCTCAGACCTAGAGCCTGCTTCATTCAGATTCTGTGTCTTCCCTCTCTAGCTGCCCCTCCCCTCCCCCCCTCTTTCAGATTCTGTGTCTACCTCTCTAGCTGTCCCTCCCCCGCTCTCTCTCAAAAGTAAACATTAAGAAAATTTTTAAAAAACACACACATCACCTCATTTACTCCTCACTACAACCCTACATGGTGACTACTATTATTATTTTTGTTAACAGCTGAGGAAACTGCAGCACAGAGTGTCCTTGCCCTAAATCACAAGATAATAAGAGAACCGGGATCAGAACTCACATCCGTTTTATCACTGCTGTACTTCCTTCCCATTATCCCCACTCCAGATGTCCTCCATGCCTGGACTCTATTCTCTCCCCCATTTGTTTGTCTAAACCCTACCCATTCTCCAGGGCCTTGCTCAGGATACTACTATTAGCATTCATTGAGTGCTTGCTGTGTGCCAGGCACTTGCACACGTGGTCTTACTTAATCCTGACAGAAGTTCTACAAGGTATGTTGCTATTATTATCCTCATTAACAGAAGTGAAACCGAGACTTCAAAAGTCACACAACAGAGGCAACACTCAGCCAGGACAGTCTCATCTGAGGCCCCTGCCTCCCAGCTGGGACACACCCACTCTGCAAAGCCCTCCCAGACCCCCCAGCTTGCAGGGATTTCACTCCTCTGGGGACAGCCTTCACACTTCTCACCAACCAAGGTGGCATCTATCTGCTTGCAATTCATCCTGGCAATTCAGCATTCTAGATTCTTCCAACTTTGCTGTCACTCTCAGAAAGCAAAGACTCTATTTTTAATGCTTGGTCCTAATGCTTTGTAACTGCTTGGCAAACATGAAGTGTGCAATAAACAATTGGCTTACTGTAAAAAAATTTTTTTAGCTCCATGTGAGCATTTGCAGAAATCCTAGTGAGACTTTACAAAGTGGAACAAGAAACTGGACTAATGAAAATCGAACTCTTTAAACTTCTGTCTGGAATTATGTCATCAGCATATTTAACTTCTGAAAAATCAAATATATGTGCACTAGGAAAAATGAAAGAGGAAAAGGACAATTGAATGGTGTGGTGATATTGCCTTCCACTGCTCTCCCGGCACCCTGGCCTCCATGTGGGCATGCCGCTGGGTGCTGTGAATCTTCCAGTAAAGCAGGGAACCTGCATGGTTCCCCCTATAGCTGCCAGCACAGCCACATGAAGCCTGGAGCCCATAAAACATACTGAGGGAACATAGTGATGAAAGCAGGGGGTGTGAGCTAGAAATCCTGAGGTATAGTTTCCTCTAGTCCAATATGAATGTTGGAGTTCTGACTCTTCATTATGGGTAGTAAGCAACCAGAAGCCACCGTTTTTAATGCAATTAAAACACTCTCCTAACTTCCATGAACTCAACAGCCTGTCAGATTTATCCCAGAAAAACAACCTGTGTTCCAAGTGATGGAAGGTCCAGCAGCACCAGCCCCCAACCCTCTTGCCCCAGACAGACAGTCTGTCTCCAGGCAGTAAATCGTTCACCCCGGCTGCTCCTGCCAGCAAACAAACAAAGTAGAAGAAAAGAAAGAAGTCATTTCCATTGATTCAACTGAGAAATAGGTGGGATTTTGGCCACAGTCTCTGCCATAATGTCTATAGGGAATTGTCTTGGCTGAGACACTCCAGCCAATCAGTGAGGAAGAGCGGGAGCTACTTCTCATTTCAGAGGGAGGGGAAGAGGTGGGCAGCCTGGGGCAGGGAGAGAATGGAGTTGGTGGCACATTGTGGAACAGCTGTGTGTTTAAATCAGAGGCCCTGGGCCAAGGGCAGTCAGAGAACATGAAAATTCCAGGCACAGAGAGGATTCCTAAAAGGGTCAACCCCTCTTTAGGCAAAGAGAGAACTGGAGGAGTAGTGATGAAAGCAGGGGGTGTGAGCTAGAAATCCTGAGGGATAGTTTCCTCCATTCCGATATGAATGTTGACTTTGGTACAATGGATTTCCGTGTGTGTGTGTGTGTGTGTGTGTGTGTTTTAAACAAGGAAAAATCCAATACCTACATTTCTAGTGCTGCAGTTGGTCCCATTTCATTCTTCCCAAACATGGTAAAATGTCTGATAGGTAATAAAGGGGAGAAAAGAGAGGACTTAATACTTTCATACAAAATTCTGAAATTAGGGGTCAGTTAAATGTTTTTTATTTTTTGTTTCTTCCTCTAAATAATTGTTTCCTGTTTTCCCTTTTGTCCTTGGGGCTCTCCTCTTTGCATCTCCCCTGCCCCCATTTCCCACCCACTTCCACTCTCTTTCTCTACTTTCACTTCAGTGGCTGACAAAACCAGAACGTTATTTGGCTTTGAAATAGTCACTGTGGAAGTTTATGAAATCTTTTTATCCAGAGGTTTTACTAAGACAGGCATTAGCTTCTCTTTTTTGAAATAGCTCAGGGAGAGTATGCATGCTCGCGTGTGTGTATGCACGTGCATGCTGGGAGAGGGGCTGGTGCTGGTGTACCTCCTTGTGGTAGGGAAAAGTCTGATCCCTAGAGTAGGGGCAGAGCACAGGAGTAGGAAAAGCTTCTCTGTTTCCTCCTCAGGATCCAGTGGGAAGTCTGGCCATTTGGCACATAACTTGGCCACCACTTTATTATGCGGTTGATTTGGAAAGCAGATTGCTCAGAACTGCAAGGAAAGGCAGAACCTTGAAAACTGCTTTTAAGCAAGGGCCCTCCTGATGCACACTCTGGGATGGTCTATGTCACCTGTGAATGGAGGGGTACTTGCAGCCTTTTGGCGTCCGCTATGTGGGGTGGACAGTCCCCTTCCTGTGCAAAGCCACACTGGTTCTGAGGCAGTTTTGGCTTTCTGAGAACATGTCATGAAAGCAACTAAGAAACAGGAAACCATCGCTTGGGCTGTAGAGCAGATTGGTGCTTTATTGAAGCCAGTGAATACAGAAAATGGTCTTAAGAATCACGAAACTAACATCAACCTGAGAGAGGAGGGAGAGAGAAAAGACAAGTGTGCATCTTCAAGTCTGGATACAGTACACTGTTTGACTGTGGTAGTCTACGAGTGGACTGCACATGCCCCTTCCGGACTTCTACCTCTACTCAATTTTCCTTTTCCTTGCCCTCTGCTTTTCTGAGGTCAGCCCCACTTCTTCAGTAATCCTTTCCTTGGGCCACCAGATCCTCTTGGGCTTCACAAAACCCTCCCTTCTCTGCCCTTCTCCAACGTTCCAGTGATTGGAGGCTCCCTAGGTACACAGCAATCACACTGATGATCCGAGGAGGTGCCCAGGATTTGTTGATAGCTGTGATGGTCCCCACAATGCTCAGTGAACTTGGCTGAGGTCTGCCCTGACCCTACATTTAGTGCCTGAGAGTAAGACCTACGTTCTATTTGATTTGATTCGATTCAGTTCTGAGAGAGAGGGCACAAATGAGCAAGGGGCAGAGAGAGAGGGAGAGAGAATACAAGAATCTCACAAGGGGCAGAGAAACAAAGAGGGGGGGGGGAGGGAGGGAGAGAGAGAGAGCAAGAGAGAGAGAAGTGGGATTCACTCCAAGTGGGGCTCAAGCTCACCCGGTGCAGGGCTTGTGTGCACCAGAAGCAGGGCTCGGATTCATGAGCCATGACATCATGACCTGTACTGAAATCAGATGCTTAACCAACTGAGCCATCCAGGTGCTTCAAGACCTACTTTTTAAAGGAAAGAAAGAGAATGACTGAATGACAAGGTTTGTTTTGTCATGTTTTCTATTTATAAGTGAAACCACATTCAGAGAAAATTTGTGACCATAAAGTTGGCATCTATCTATCTATCTATCTATCTACCTATCTATCTATCTTTTTAGTCAGTCTTCTGTTGGGGAATTTTTCTTCTATTTTTTAAGAGAAAATAAAAGCCAGTGGAGAGAAACTCTCTCAAATTCTTGCCACATACCTTTCTTCCGCTCCCTCCACCATAGTTGAAGAGATTGCTCACTGCCACAGTCAATTCTAAGGCTTTCCCTTGCAGTCTGATAGACTTAGCTCCATTCTACATTCCTTCTCCTTCCTGTTGCCTCTCTCCAGGTTAGCTAATTCCTAGAAACATGAAACAATTCACCCGGCAGTGAATCTGTCCCATGCAAACTAACACATTCGGAATCTGTACCCTAACCATCTCTTTTCTGTGGTTCTCACAGGGCTGTTACACTTGGCCCACTATCCTCCTACTCTAACTACCACAGGATTGGGTAGCAGACAGCTAGAGACAGGCCCACTGCTTCCAGAGCCTGCTGGTTATTCCTGCTGGCCGGTCCTAAACCTGTCCACGCTGCCCTGCCTTCCTATAAAAACCAAAATAAAGCCTTCTGCCCATGTTTCTCCCCATCTCCCTCTGTTTCCTGACTGACCCTGGTACTTCCCCCATGTGGCCCTGTGTGGCCTGGTGTACCCCTCTTCTATTGAATTGTAATAAACTATGTTTTCAGTGGCAGGGGTCTCCTGATCTGTGAGCTTCCTATTATTGGAATAATAATGAAACCTAATTTTAGACCATCTGCTCACGTCCTTATCTGGTTCCTTTGGTTTCAGTCAAGCATATTGAAATAGGTATCTACACTCTCCATCACCACTTCCCTACCACCCTCCACTCTGAAATTCTCCTAAAATTTGACTTCTCTCCCAATATTCCCCTAACACTGCTTCTGTCAAGATCACAAATGATCTTGTTGCTGAAATTTAAGGTGGCTTTTCCGGCATTACTTGATTTAAGCTCTAAGCAGCATCTCATACTTGGTAACCCCTGTGCTCGTGAAAATGACTTCCTTGGGCTTTAATGATATCTATCTTTTTCACCACAATGTCTGATAATCTTTTGTGGGTTCCATTTTGGTTTATTTGTTCACTGCAGAATCCATAGAAAACTCAACAGTATACTTGTCATTTCCACATGGACATCCACTAGCATTTTAGAATGGGGACATCCTAAAATTTTTTTAAATATTTATTTTTGAGAGAGACAGACAGAATGTGAGTGGGGGAGGGGCGGAGAGAGAGAGAGAGAGAGAGAGAGAGAGAGAGAGAGAGAGACAGCATCTGAAGCAGGCTCCAGACTCTGAGCTGTCAGCACAGAGCCCAATGTGGGGCTCAAACTCACAAACTGTGAGATCATGACCTGAATGGAAGTCAGGTGCTTAACCAACTGAGCCACCCAGGCTAGAATGGGGACATCCTAAATCAAGATCACATCTCCATCCCAAGCCCACTCTCCTACTGTATTTTCTTTCTCAATGAATGGCATTGCCATCCCTGTAGTTGCCCTAGTCAAAACCCTGATGGCATCCCTAGCCCTTCTCTGCCACATTCCCCATATCCAGTCAGTAAGGCCTATGACTTTTACTTCTACTTATTACTTTTATTTCAAATCGATTTCTTTCTATTTCAATTGTTCCGACATTTAGTTCAAGTTATTTTACCTCTCACCTGGTTAATCCAACAGTTTCCTAACTACTCCCTGCCTCCATCTTTGTCCCTTTCTTTCCATTCTTCTCATTGCAGCCAGTGCTCTTTCTAAGCATTCACATCAGAGCAAACAACTATTTTTCCCCACTTAACACTCCTTTGCTTGTGCCTCACTGCCCTTAAGACAAGGTCCAAATTTTTCCACATGGCCTTCAAGGACTTTGATCTTGAGTTCCCTGCTTGCTTCTCTTGTCTCTGATCATCCTTACTACGACCCCATCATACTAAACTATTGCAGTGTTCTGTCTGTGCAGTTCCATGAACTCTCTTTCCTTCTCCTGTTCCTGGCCAACTCTAGCTCATAATTAGATCCCAGGTTAGAGATATGAATCCTGCATTAAAGCCTTTTCTGATTTTTAGGTGCCTCTAGAGCCAATAGAATACCTCCCTCAAAAGTATTAATACACTATAGTCAGTGCCTTCTCCTTGCCTGTTTCCCTGGTAGTTATAAGCACCTTGAGGGCAAGACCATCTCTGGTCAACTACACAATTTCCAGTGTCCTACACTTCCAGTGTCCTATACAGTGCTGGCATAAATACTTGTTGAATAAATGACAGTAATTCCAACCAATGTTTGTGGGCAAGAGTGGTTCAGTGACATGGCCTGTTCTGAGCACACTAACATTATTGTCCTCACATTCCTTTCGTCATCAAGAATAATATTCATTGAGTGCTCACTGTGTGTCATGCTATTTTCCAAGAGCAGGGGAAAAAAGCCAGACCACTTCCTTATTTATTCCATTGAAATGGTATTTAAATAAAGTCACTTTCATTTTTCTTTTATTTCAGTGGTGATTAAAACTGAGATCATTCTTGTAGGGGCTGCTGTATAAAAGCCCAAAGAACTAATCATTGGCCTTAAGCAACACTGACTTCAGGGGGTAGATTTCTTAGTTATCCATGATATATTTTGACCATATGCATCTAACCATTCATTAGAAGACTAAAAATGTTTAAGGTCAAATCATCACCACTTAAAAACATACTTACTTGTTCAGGGATTGTTTTCCAACTGGTTGAACTGGACCACATGTTTATCATCTCTAATTAATTCCCATAATTAAATAATTGACAAACTAAAGCCATCTTTTGGTTTGCTTATAGAAATGCAATTGTTAATATATGTTGATATTAATGGCTAATATTAGCAATTAATTGCTAATATGAGGAAAAGGAGGTCACTGTAGGGCACAACAAAGTCACTATTTCTGAGTTAGTGGAATTTTTGACGATTTCCTAGAGCAAACAAATGTTTATATGTCTGACATTTTGAGCATATCTGGCAGAGGCTATAAATAATATTGCAACTTATGTATCCGACATTTGGCATTGCCATCTCCAGAGATTCTGCCCACATTTGTTATCAGTTTGCAAAGACCTAACAGGAAGAGCCAGACATTCCTGGATTAAATTATTCCATTTCATCTTCACAGAGAAGAAACTGTAGCATTTTCATGTGACTGGGCAGGAAAGGTGCTGCCTTAGTCCACTTGGGCTGCTATACCAAGTATCATAGACTGGGTGGCTTCTATTTCTTACACTTTCTCAGTCTGAATAGACTAAGACAAATGGATCTTGCCCAAGAGAACTTCCTAGAGAGGGGACCCCAAAAGAATGGTGGGCAGTTAGTATCATGGGGCTGGTAGGAAGACATAAGCTGCTGGCCAGAGGAGAGCTGTTCTCACCAAGAGAGACCAAGTTAGATAAGCTAGAAGCAGTCCCACTGGAGAGAGGCAGCTATGTCACAGCTAGCACCCCAGGGAGGGAGGAGGGAGGCAGAGGCCAGAGCACAGCCTTGAGGATGCATCTTTGCTCCCTCATCCCCTCTCTCCACAGGGTGGCCCTGAGGGGTCTAACACATGTGCCAGGAAATTGGAGAAGAGGTAGATAAAGAAGGGAAGAGGAAGCTAACAACACATCATGGCAGACTCCAAGCCTGAAGCCAATGTAAGCTACAAGTTTAGAGGAGAATTAGATTGGAGTTGAGATGTTAAACTGTTCTGCACTTTTAAAATGAAAGACTGTTCTTGGGCCTGAAAAGGCCCCAGGTTCTATGGGACCTGCCTGAGATTTTATCTAGGACCTGGAAAAATGGTCTCTGCTTACTACGGAGTGGTGGGCAACACTAAAACTGCTTTCATGTGCACAGTTTATTGAGACTGACTTCTGAAAAGAAATGAGTCACATATACATTTTGGAATGTTTGCTAAAAAAATTCTATGGCTTCTTTTTTTTAAATTTAAAAAAATTTTTTTAAGTTCATTTATTTTCAAGAGATAGAGAGCATGAGCAGGGAGGTGCAGAGAGAGAGGGAAACATAATCCGAAGCAGGCTCCAGGCTCCAAGTTGTCAGCACAGAACCCCATGTGGGGTCTGAACTCATGAACGGTGAGATCATGACCTGAGCCAAAGTCAGACGCTCAACCAATTGAGCCACCCAAGCGTCCTGACTTCTTTTTTGTGTATATGGGTATGTACATACACATATAACATATATACAGAATCATGGACTTTTACAGTTGGAAGGATACTTAAAGATGTTCTAGTCCAACATGCTCATTTCACAAACGAGGAAAATTCAGTTTCTTTAAAATCTCTTTCAGTCCCAAAGTTCTGTGATTTTGCAATATTGACAGCTGCTCATAGAAGATATTGAAATAAACCACACTTTTCTCTAACAGATATGCACTCGACTTTTATTTTTTTTAATTTTTTTTTAACATTTATTCATTTTTGAGACAGAGAGAGACAGAGCATGAACGGGGGAAGGTCAGAGAGAGAGGGAGACACAGAATCCGAAACAGGCTCCAGGCTCTGAGCTGTCAGCACAGAGCCCGACGCGGGGCTCGAACTCACAGACCGTGAGATCATGACCTGAGCCGAAGTCGGACGTCCAACCGACTGAGCCACCCAGGTGCCCCTGCACTCGACTTTTAAAACAGAGCCAAGTAACCTGTGATGTCAGAAAGGCACTCTGAATACCAGTTGGTTCATTGCTTCTGCAGGAAGCTTGCCTTTTTTTTTTTTAATAGATGGGGGATCTGTCAACCTAAATAACTGCAATATTTAACTAAGAGCCAAGCCTCCAAGTCCAAAAACAGAGTCCAAATTTGCCCTTGTTTTAGATGAAATCATTTCTATTCACCTTCAGAGAACCTTTCAGTCCTACCTGTCCAGAGATTTATGCATATAGGCTTACAAGATGTCAGTCTTTCCAAAAAACCTTGGTTCTGCACCCCTGAGCTTTCCCCCTACCCCGATGGCAGAGGCAAAGGTAGAAGGAAGTTTCAAAGATCTTCAGGCAGGGAAACAGAAGAGTAGGCAATGATCACAGTCCATTAATTTCATTCCTTCTGAGTTCTTGTACCACTCATGAGCCTACCATGTGAACCTCCAGGGAGTGGTCCCGCCATCTTCTAGGACCTCAGAGTTCTCCATTGGGGTCTCTGCATCTTATTCGTGGTGAAGGAACAGAGAGAGCATGAATGGCTCTAGACCTGTTAGGGAGGTCAGACACATCACAGCCACTCACATTCAAAATCAGCCCATGCCTCACCTGCTGTAACAGCCTGGGAAATGTAGTTTTGACATGTGCGCAGGAAAAAAGGACATGATGGTGTTGGTGGCCATCGGTGGTCTCAGCAGCAGCCTGATATCTCTGTGCCTGATATCTCTGTGGGGGATCAGTGTGTGCAGGGACTATGCCCCAAATGGCTAGGCAGGGAGCCTGGCCCTGCCACATGGAGCTGTAAGGCACAGTGATGGTACTTAGCTCGTAGGACTGTTGTGAGGTTACACAAGAGGACTCTTCAGAGTTCTAAATTTAGAACAATGGCTGCTCAGAGTAAACGACTGAGGAATAATAGCTATTTTTGAATGGAAAGCACCTCATCAGGTCTGACAAAAGAACATTAGAGGCTATTGTTTCTCCTTTCTCTTATTTATGGCTTCAACTAAAAATGTTATTTTCTAATGTTTGAGGTCCTTCAATGCCTTCCACCTGCTTCTCCTTTTCTTTCCAGCTTTCTTCTTTGCTGCAGCTTTGGATGGCTGTTTCCTTTCCGGATTTTTATTTCCTCCATCACGCACCCTCTGGCTGTAAAAGTCTCCTTTGCTTATGCTCTGTCCTGTGGCCTCCAGTTCCTTCCCCACCATCGAATACCTCCTGAAAACTTCCTCTTAATGAAACCTTCTCTTTATTGCCCATTTAAAGATTGTTTCTAAATTAAGTGGAGTGCTCCCTTCTGGTTTTCTACTTTTCTCCCTGTATATTTTATCAATTCTCACAGGAAATAAAACCCAGGAGAAACAGAGCTATTAGCAGCAGCAATACCAGTAATTGGCAATCAGATTTTATGGAGTTTCTTGGATACTGATGGAACAAAGTCAGAAAATAGAACCCATCTATGTCACTGCTTTACCCATGTAATCCAACCTGGAGAATTTTGGTTGGCATCCTCATCGACAATGAGCTTTACAAAAGGAGGCGTTTTGTTTTATTCCAACTGTAGCTTCCTCACCCTCGAACAATGTACATGATGGGTATTCACAACTTTTTTGCTAAAATAATCTTCAATTGGAGAAGGGAGAGTTAACAGCAGAAAGTGGTACATGAAAACAAGGTAATATTTATTAAAAACTACTTAGTTTCTTCTGATATTCCCTACCACAACTTTTTAAGGAATTTTTAATTATAAGATTAAAGTCATTATGAAGAAGTATTCTTCTTACAATCAAAAAGTGTATTTACAGTGTTAGAAGGGCTAGCACATTTCATAAAAATGTTGGTCTTAGGGTCTAAGTGGCCATTCTTCATCACATTATTTTCTCTTAGAAACTGTTAATAAGATGGAGCCCCTGGGTGGCTCAGTCCATTAAGCGTCTGACTTCGGTTCAGGTCTGATCTTACTGTTCATGATTTTTAGCCCCGCAGTGGGGCTCTGTGCTGATAGCTTGGAGCCTGCTTCAGATTCATTCTCTCTCTCTCTCTCTCTCTCTCTCTCTCAAAAATAAATAAACATTAAATTTTTTTTTTAAAAACTGTTAATAAGACACCCTTTCCAGATTCAGTTTAAGTGAAAGAAGGCATTTACCCCTATGTTCTTGACAGTGAAATTTTAAGGTAATTAAAAAACTCAGAGCAAAGCATTATGTCCTGTTAAGTTAAGCCTTATTTTAAAATGGTTTGCACAGATACCTTTCAATTGTTGAAGATAAAACACACATAGAAGCTTCCTGACATTTTGTTCTAAGCTTCTTTTCTCGTAAGAACCAGTATTACATTGAAAACACAGAAGAGACAGATGATTTTTAACTTTATGCTTTAATGTCTGCACGTGCACATATTTAGGTCTATGCTACTCAAAGCCAATTCTCTATCATCAGGGGACTGCTTTGAAAGTTGACAGATCCTGCAGGCCTCTTTCCCTCCTTCTCATTCTTCCAGAGTTCATAAGCATACCCACAGATGGGCTAAGAGGTTAAGAAAAATGGAATCAGAGAAATCGGTTTGTTTTGCTTCTTGTGTGCAGCTGTGTTGAAAAGGTTTGTGTGAAGAGAGAGAAGGTAATAGATAATCCATTAAAAGAGCTGTGCCTCAGGAATACCAGAAACACCTCTCTACTTTTTGCTGCATTAAGTACCTCTGATCCTCCTGTCCCTCCACCCTGAGAAACTCTCATCTTGGCCCCTGGGTTGGGCTGAGAATGGCAGGGGCTGGGACTGGTGAAAGCATTAGTTTCAGTGTCCCCCCCCCCCCCCCCATCATCTTCACACTTCCTACAGAGTCACAGAAGTTGGCTCTCTTTTCCTGAATAGATCTACTGATGAGGAAATACGGTCAAATTAGCAAGAAGTATCATTTTGAGAAAGAAATACTCAGCAATGCCAACGCTTTTGAGAATGGAGCAACTTTGTCAAATACGTAAATTGGTTTTTTCTTCTGCTGAACCAGTGAGGTTACCACTTTATAAGAACTAGTCCAGATTTCCTCATACTCTGACCCTATACCAGCTACAAAAAGACCCTGGCTTTCATCTTCAGGATCTCTAAGAGGTCCAATGTCAACACTCTGGATTATCATTTCAATTTGAATTCAAGTTTGTTCATGTCTAGAGTTTTGTTTTTGATTTTTTTTAAGTTCTGAGATTGTAAATCTGGGGACTCTGTAATTTAGCATGGAAGAATAAAAGTAGCTTCAGTAGAGAGAGGGACGAGTCTCCGGAGGCTGTCTTGTGTAGTGCCCAAAGAGGCAGAGCTCTGTTTCTACAGATGCCAGTGGTCAGACATGCTCGTGCTCACATGTTAGCCTTTCTCCAGGTCCGACCTGCCTCAGGATGGTGGAAAACACAGCACATTCACCTGTCACCCAACCACCATTGTGGTTCCTAGGCTTCATCTCTCAGCTTGACTGGTGAGAGGGTTGGCAGTGTTTTGCTCCTGGGCTTAGTTCCAGCTGCTGGTTTGGACCATGGCTCTGTGACGGACTACTCCCTGGCTGCAGCCCTCACTTTTCATAGTTACTGGGGCCTTGGACAAGTGGTTACTGACTATGTTCGAGGGGATGCTTGGCAGAAGGCTGCCAAGGCAGGTGTTTTGGCATTCTTGGCTTTAACCTTTGCTGGGCTTTGTTATTTCAGCTTTTATCCTATGGGCATCTGCAAATCTGTTGCCATGATGTGGAAGCTCTGACCTCTTTGACCTAATACCTTGAGAATGGACTGTACACCTCTTTTCCTCTGCTCTGTTAAGCCATTTAACTCACAATAAGGAGGAAATAACAGTTAAGCCCACTGGTGAGACAAATCTCTTCTCAACACCTGGTTATTTTTAGAATTTAGTCTTTGAGGAAAAAGTGTGAGAGGAATTGTATCCAAGAAATCTGGAGACTGAGTTCCATTGTATAACTAAGCATTATATATGAGCTTTTCCCTTTTAGTTTATCCTAAAGGGAATTCCGCTTTGTTCTATCAATACCTGATCAAACTTCTGTATTTGTCCTGGGAATGATGGAGAAAGGGAAAGATTGTTACTTTCTTTAAATGTTTTTTTTTTTTTTAATTTATTTTGAGGGGTTGGGAGGGACAGGGAGGAGAGAGACAATCCTAAGCAGGCTCCATGCTGTCATTGCAGAGCCCAATGCAGGGCTTGATCTCACAAACGGTGAGATCATGACCTGAACCAAAATCAAGAGTCAGATGTTTACCAACTGAGCCACCCAGGCACCCCAAAGACTGTTACTTCTTAAGTAAAGACTTCCCCAAAATTAGTCAGTGTTCAATTTTTGAAAACTTGCCTCTCTGTTCATTCAATACCAGTAACTGATGGTTACATGTTCTATGGAAACTTTAAAAAATCAGGATATACTGGGGCACCTGGGTGGCTCAGTCAGTTAAGCATCTGACTTAGGCTCAGGTCACTTTCTCACAATTCCTGGGTTCCAGCCCCACATTGGGTTCTGTGATAACAGCTCAGAGCCTGGAGCCTGCTTCAGATTCTTTGTCTCCCTCTCTCTGACCTTCCCTCTCCTTGCTTGAGCTCTGTCTCTGTTTCTCAAAAATAAAGAAACCTAAAAAAATTTTTTTAAATAAAAATTAAAAAATAGGACATACTGTTATTTCACATTACTAATTTCTTTCTTTTTTTATTTTTGAGAGGCAGAGGGTACAAGTGAGGAAAGGCAAAGAGAGAGAGAGAGAGTGGGAGGGAGAGACAAGGAGAGAAAGGGGACTCACCTGAGGTGGGGCTCATGTTCACCCAATATGGTACTCAAACTCATGAACTGTGAGATCATTACCTGAGCTGAAGTCAGATGCTTAACTGACTGAGCCACCTGGGGGCCCACACATTGCTCATTTCTAACTCCTGGGAAGAAGAGCCTGAAGAGCTTCTGAAGTGTAGAGAAATCCCGTGTAGGGAAGAGGTCCCCTTAGAGATGTCTCAAAAAAATTACAGATTCTACTGGGGACTTAATCCTCCTAATATATTTATTGTACTTACCCTAAATGTATCCTTATGTATTTATTTTACCTGTCCTAAAATCTCTGTCCACAAATATAACACTGTAAGTAATAAAGCATTATTTTTCCCACTGTGGGAATCTCTAGTGTGAAAACATAGTTTATGAAAATCAAGTTTTTTAAAACAATAAAATACTATACAATAAAAAAGAATAAAAGTAGAGAAATAATTTAAGAGTTAACATTTGGTTCTACTTGTGAAAATCCTTAAAGGAAACCTGATTTCAAGTGTAGTCAGGAAACCCTGAAGGGGGAGCTGTCATACTCTACCACTTGCCCTTGTTTGTAGAGCCCACCAAGAAGAAGCACAGCTCAAATGTCCCAGTAGGAAGAGGTTTACTTTACTACCCGCAGTGGGTAGCAAGTTTTCTCCTTGCCCAGGAACAATCCAGCCAATGACAACTGCAGCAACTCAGCCAATGAGAAGTTGTCACAACCCCAAACTCTTGTTTTCTTCCAAAAGACTTCAGTTCCAGGGCGCCTGGGTGGCGCAGTCGGTTGAGCGTCCGACTTCAGCCAGGTCACGATCTCGCGGTCTGGGAGTTCGAGCCCCACGTCAGGCTCTGGGCTGATGGCTCAGAGCCTGGAGCCTGTTTCCGATTCTGTGTCTCCCTCTCTCTCTGCCCCTCCCCCGTTCATGCTCTGTCTCTCTCTGTCCCAAAAATAAATAAACGTTGAAAAAAAAAATAAAAAAAAAAAAAAAGACTTCAGTTCCCAGCAGCCCTTGCCAACACCTTTCTTTCCCCTACAAAAGGCCACTCCTCTCCTTAGTACTCTGGACTTGCCTATGGTTGCTGTGGTTTGCATGTCAGGAATTGCAATTCTTCTATTCCCCAAATAAACTCCTTTTGCTGGTTAACTGGCTAGTTTATTTTTAAGTTTCACATATTAAGGGATAATCTATTGGTTTCAAATGACCAAAACAGAGAGCATACCGTTTAAATGACTTTTTTTCTTCTAATAAATACAGGAAAATCCTCACAACTTAACCTCATATAAATTTGTTGTACCCTTAATATTTTAAACATTATTTTTCCTACAGCATCTACCACAGGGCAGTGAAAACATGTTTGCTGACACAATGAACGACAGCATGAACGCATTACAATCAAATGCTTCAGAGCCAGAATGCACTAAAAACAGAGAATAGGTGCTAGAAATGGAAATAATTTCCAGATCTGGACATTAGAATACTTAAGAAGTCTTCCTGCCCGAGTGATGTCAGAGTTCTTGGGTCACATGATTTAAACTAACCTTTTTCTTTACCAACAAACAGTGATTGGTTATATAACCAGCCAAGGAATTCAGACCCATACACATCCATTTCTGTACAAAAGATGTATGATTTGCCTGGCTTATAAATATAAGGAGAATACCTCCTTGATTCCAGGAGAGTTGACCTAAGGAAAGGCACTGTCACATCCATTTCCTACCTACCATGATTAGTATTTATCTTTTGACTGGGAGGGCAGTTAAGGGGGAAAACATACATTTCTTGAGTATTAGAGGGTGTTGGGGTAACTCCAAGATCAGGCGTGAAATTAGAGTGCACTGCCTACATTACCACCAGGATACCTACCTTGAACAGAAAAACTGATTAAACTGAGCTGTGAGCTGTTAATAGGCTCACGGTAACACGAAGAAACAGTGTTCATCCATGAATACTCATTAAGGTGTGATGTGGCTCATGATGTGCTCTAAGGGGAAATCCCATTCTGAGTACAGTGCTGAGTCATGCATACACGTATTATATGGGTTTCCTTAACCCTTGGATTATATTCTATCCCATGAAACATCACAATTTAATACAGTAAAACCTAGGCATGATTCCTGTGCCCCAGCATCAGTGCTTGCAAAAGGATATGTCTTAACAATATTGCAATCTGCTGCACAGTTTCGGGTATCTGTCTCTTGCTTCAACCCTGCTTGGAAGGAACAGACCCCAGGAGGCCGCTTCCTCCAGTCTCCCACCACCCCGCAACCTCTTTTGCAGTCGCAACCTTCTGAACCACCTTCTCAGCCATCCTGTGCCTCCCCGAAGAGCCAACACCGATTTCCGCACTTGGCCCCTTTCCTGTGCACCAGCACGAGCTCCCACATGCGTCAGAATTATGCCACCCGGGTGGCAGCCGCGTCCACCGCCTGGCCCACCTGCCTCTGCGCGTCTCCCGCACTCACCTCTGTCTGGGCCGCTGTTTCCACGGGGAGGACGTGGCTCTGTGGATGCAGGCCACGTTGTGAGCTGAGAAGCTCCAGGGTCCCCGCGTAGCTGGAACAGGCCAGCCAGGCGGGGCCGCAGCGCTTCTTCCAGGACGTGCAGGAGCCACGCACGTGAGCTGGATCGACCTCGGGACGCCAAGGCAGCGGCCCCGGCCGGGAGGATCCCGAATCCCGTCCTGTGCGTCCGGGGACGTGGCCTCTGCCCGCACCCACCCACCCGCGTCTGCGGGCCACCTGCGGGACCTCGGCCAGCTGCGCAGGTGCCGCCCATCGCGAAGATGGACACCACCTGCCTGACCCCGTGGGCCGGCCCACCGGCGGGGCAGGGGGCACCTCCTCACCTGACTCCCCCCTCAGGCACCGCCTTTCTCCGAGGGGCCCCCTGGCTCTTCCCTGGTGTCAGAGCTTCTGCCTGAGCCTCTTCCTGAGGCCACCAGGCAGCCCTTCAACCACCCTGGAGCCCTCTCCCAAGCCATAGACCAAATGGAAACAATAAAGCTTTTGCAGCAGATAAAATTAATTCAAAGAGTTCTTAAATCTGAAAGATTACCCCCCCCCCCCCAATGTTATACACAGTGGTATGGTGGTAAACCAGATCTCAAATAAAAGAAAACCCTGATTTGTAGTGTTTTCCAGTTTCCATGGTGTAAATGTTTCCACCAGGGCCAATTTCAAGCCACCAATGGTGGCTGACAAGAACTGGCTCTAGCACATCCAAGGAAGCAAAATCTTACTCACTGTATAAGCCTTTGTTAGAATAGTACAAAAGCCTTTTGAAACTTTGACTCTTCATCCTGCCCGGGTAGAATGTGGCAATGGGGAGGTGATGCTCCCCAATCTCACTGCTATGGAAACTGAATGGGCTAGCTCTCAGGAACTAGAGAGTCAAAGGAGGGGAAATTCTTTAAATCTTTTCCTTTTTTAAATTTGCATTTACATTTTTTCCTTCCCCAAAGTCACTTGTTCAGAGACCACTGGGGTAGATATCTTAGAGTTAGCTGCGTTGACACATGAGAACATTGCCTTGTGTTTTTTAAATTTTTTAATTTTTTTTAATGTTTATTTTGAGAGACAGACACACACACACAGAATCCAAAGTAGGCTTCAGGCTGTCAGCACAGAGGCTGACATGGGCCTCGAACTCAGAAACTGTGAGACCATGACCTGAGCCGAAGTCAGAGGCTTAACTGACTGAGACACCCAGGTGCCTGAACATTGCCTTGGTTTTTACCTTTTCTTGAATTCAAAGGCTTTCTTGGCTTTGTCATAAAGATTTGAGAAAAGTCTGATAGGCTTCTCCTACCTGTAAACCACGATGCTGACTGGCCTAGCCTTCTGTTTATTGTTATTCTCTAACATACTTCCAGAAACTTCTCATCTAACTCTGCAGCTTGAATGAATAGCTTATACTTTCAAATATGGTTAGTGTTTGGCTCAGTGGTGATCTCCCTGAAGTCTTTTTTTAGGCCCTTAAGCTTCCTTTTTAGCCTGTTGGAGCATAATGCTTGTAGCTCTGTATCTCATAGATAGGTATGATTCAATCAATTCTAGTGTTTGAGCCCTGATGAAGTAGAGGAGATACCATTATGTCCTGGGACATCATGGAACAATGTCTTAAGTGTTAGTAAGGCAAGTGGGTGTCATCTTGTGAGAGTGAGACCAGTCCTTAATTTGTCTATTGCAGGGAACAATTCTTTGGGCTCTAAGATGTGGCTTTGCTTCCTCATAAACTGTCTTTTTATTATCAGTAATAGTGAATATAATTGGTTTCTTTTTAAAAGCTTTCTTGGAGTACTTTTATATATCACATTAATGGAAATGATGGAGATAATTTCCTTCCTTCATTCCTTTATGTCACTCACTGTTATTCGCTTTCAGTGCACCAAAGATATTGTTCATGGTCATCTGTATCTGGGCTCAGCACTTGCTTTCATTGCCAAAGCACAGCCAACTACAGTCTCCTATACCATCCACTCCACCTTCTCACCTTATAGCTGGCGCCACATCTCCACATCTCCAAACTCCAGTTTCCCATCATTGAAGTCAACACGTTAGATTCTACCTTGTCCCCCTAAGGGAACTGGCAGTCTTTCATTTGCTCTCCTTTTTCCTAGTTGTGGATCACTAGCAATTGCAAGGTAATTTACATTCAATGTAAATAAAATTTTTACTAGGGACTTAATAATTAACAAGCTATCTCCTATTTTTCACACATTAGTGTGAAAACGACCTTTGTCCTTCTGATGACAGTTGTGCATGCTGACTGAAAACTTTTGAGCTTTTTTTTAAGTTTATTTATTTACTTTGAGAGAGAGAGGGAGAGAGAGAATCCCAAGCAAGCTCCACATTGTCATAACAGAGCCCAATATGGGGCTCAAACTCACACACTGTGAGATCATGACCTGAGCTGAAATCAAGAGTCAGATGCTTAGCAAACCGAGCCACCAGATGCCTATTGAGATTTTGATACAATTTGTTCATTGACTTTTCATATTTGGCCTTTGGGGATTTCTTGGAACTTATCTGCTTAAAAGACCAAGATTGGACAAAATAGAGGTCAGAATCAGAAGGCATTTTCTTTAAAAACATAATAGTTTGATAGAAACATACCATTTATTGATAGTCTTCATCTACCAGTATTAATGTTTCTATGCCAATGTCTAGGGAATTGAATCTGATGGAATTTCCTGATTTCAAAGATCATTTTCAAATAGTAAGCATTTTAAAAAATACATCATTTTCCCTGAAGGCAATAAGAAAGGCTAGCTACTACATGTGAGAGCTGCTACCATGTTTTTTTTTTTTTTTAATTAATTTGGTTTTTTGTTTGTTTTGTTACTGTGTGTGTGTTTGAGAGACAGAGCATGAGCAGGGGAGGGACAGAGAGAGGTTGGGGATAGAGGATCCAAGGTGGGCTCTGTGCTGACAGCAGCGAGCCTGATGTGGGGCTTGAACTCACAAACTGTGAGATCATGACCTGAGCTAAAGTCAGACGCTCAACGGACTGAGCCACCCAGGCACCCCTTATTTAGTTTTTAACTTGAGTGTTATATATCATGCTAAGGTCAAATATGCTCCTTCCTAATTACCCCATTTAATCCCTAGTGTGGATTCCAAATGGTTCTTTTCAAAAACCACTTTTAAAATGCCAGGATGCTTAGAGACATGCATTGGAAAATTTCAAAGAGTAAGGGCCAAAGCAAAATCAATGGTTATGTTTGCCTTTGTGGGAAGGAGGCACAATATTTCTAATCAGTCACTTAGTGAGATTTTCTAAAATTGTGTATCAAGCTGTGATTTAACAGACTTAGAAAGGATAATAATCTGGAGTCACAGAAAGCTATTTATATTGGCTGAATTCTATGAAGATAAGAGCATTAGAATTTAGTGTTTACTGGGAGAAAGGACACCTGTGTTAAACCAAGTGATTACTGAAGGAGAAAAGGAAAAATTGGGGGAAAACCTGGCTTCCAACAACTGTAACTGGTTAGCACAAATTACTGAATTGGTCTGCTCTTTCCACAAATATTAACCTTAGCTACACTATGCCTGTACAGCGTATAAGCTAAATAAGTAAATTCAGAAAGGGAAGCTTTGCCAAAGATGTATCACACCAATGAAATTTCTGGAACAGGAAAATGATGATTTGGGAATTATGTATGTGGACTATGGGACTAGAAAGACTTCACTGCTAAGGCCTGTTCTGCCATTAGTTGTGTGACTTTGGGAAAATTAGTTCTTTCTTTGCCTTGGATTCCTTGTCTGTACTTGGACAATATAGGTTGATTTGATATAATGATTCCAATGAAATAATGTATGCAAAGTTATGATGTTTATGTGTGTAAATAAATGAGTCCTTAGCAATGAAGGGAAATATAAGTGGCAAAATAAGAAAATAGTCATTTTAGAAAAAAAAATTTTTCTTGACATTTTTAAAGTTGGGCACAAGTTGGTGAATACCTACCTAATATCTGATTTGGTCAGTAAAATATTGGCTGAGGATAAATCTACCTCAAACAAGCAACTTTACTTGGTGGCAAAACGATAGCTCCTCTACTGATTTATTTATATTTTTTATTTATTTTTGAGAGAGAGAGAGAGAGAGAGGATCTGAAGCAGGTTCTGCGCTGACAGCAGAAAGCCTGATGTGGACCTCTAATTCATGAACTGCAAGATCATGACCTGAGCCTAAGTCCAATGCTTAACTGACTGAAACACCCAGGAACCCCAAGGATATCTGCTCTATTTAAAAAGGTGGTATTGGGAAGCATATTACTTCTTCATAGCTAGCAAAAGATCCTTAAATCAACTTCGATAGAAAGGCCTAGCATTAGAGAATGCTATGTGTGTATATATGTGTTGGGAGGTGGTGGCTTATTCCATAGCTGTACACAGGTATTGTTTTGTTTTTGTTTTTGTTTTTTAAATTGTTTTGGCCTCTTAGCTATCCATGTGGTAAAGAGAACTTAAATGATCACTTAGGGACTGAGCTTTGGTTAGTGTGATAATCTTTTGGATAGTTCATAAATATTCCAATTCTCCCCTTTTCTGACCCATGGGAGGACTTTATTTCCTTACCCCATTTGGAGTTAGACATGTCCATATGCTTGATCTGGTAAATGAAATAGGATAGGTGGTGATAAGACTCACATCGCATTTCTGCTGTTTTTGTCACCAAGGAGGTGCATGTTGAAGTGGAATCTACGTGAGCCAACTGTGCCAGCTGGTATGGAGCATGTGTTGTGAATGAGAAAACAAAATTGTCAGCCAATGAGATTTTGGTGTTATTATTGAAGAAGAGGTGAGCCTATGCTGACTAAGCTAAGCAGGACAGGGCCAGGTGTCTACTATGTCTACTGTGGATGAACACAGATTCTGAAGTAACCAGGTGACACAATAGAACTACCTAACTGATACTTAACAGAGAATGATTCTTCAAAGATGCAGCCCACAAACAAAACAAAACAGAATAGAAAACCCTTCAGTATCGATGTCCTGGGAGCTCTTCCATTTGCACCAGGATTTGCCCTCCCTATCAACTACTGTCTAGCTTGGGTGATTGGTCACAGGCTTTTTCTTATATAATCCCTAATTCAGACTACTATCATTGTCAAAACAAGATTTTTATCACTTTCTACATCTCTCGATCTTGCCACCTCCCCCTCTACATTCTGACTTCCGTCCCTTCCTTCTTTTATGGAAAAAAACAAAACAAAACAAAACTGAGTGCCTACTATGTGCCAGGCACTGTACACACTTCCATAAGCACAAAGCCAAAGAACTATGTTTTGGCTTCAGAGGAGCTTCTATTTAGTTAATGGCATAGTCTGACCTCTCTAAACAAATAATGCTAATATCAAATGGTAAGCATTGTACTTGAGATATTTACAGATAACATGTGGGCTTAGAAATAACATGGAATGACTATAATCTTATATGGCTGGGCCTTGACATTTAAATCAGTCTCAACAACACATAACATCTTAAGTAAGATCTACAGTTAGTAGTAGCCTTTCAAACTTTACTAAGTCATAACTTTGGAAACATTTTGAGTGGGCAGAGACCATTATTTTGAAACATAAAAAAGAATGATTAAATACATAGAGTATTTGAGGAATGTATGAGAAGTGCCGATTTCATTCTGTTAGGCCAGGATGTAGACCCTTCCAACTCACATGATCTTCTCACTATTAATCACATCTGAAAGTGACAATAGGTGGAAATAATCAAATAACAAAGAAGATACATAAACATTGGCAAATGATTTGGGCTGTTACCAGGATCAGATGTTAGAAAATATTTTACAGAAGCTTGTACATTTAAAAGCCAAAAACTGTGACTAAACTGTGATTAAAGGAATTTGCTACTTTAATTTTAATTAAGTTTCATCAACCAAGGGTAGAATTACAATGAATGTGAAGAAAACTATGGAATATGCTTTTTGTTGTTTTTTTTTTTTTTATTCAGCAAAGCATACATTTTTAGAACATAAAATCGTTCAGGAAAAAAAAAAATCTCTGCTGATACCACAGTGCAAGCCAAACATAGCTGTTTCCCTGCTGATAACATATTCTGACTTTTAGTTTTGGCATGTAGAGGTCAGAGCAACTCACAGACTTAAAATATATATATAATCAAAGATTCCAAGTGCTTGTTTGGGAAATGTCATTAGGAAGGAGTTGTAAAACTGTGAATGGCTTCTAGAATGCAATTTACTGAATCAGTCTTTGTTCTCACAAACTAGAGTAATCTCATCCCTTGACAGTTGAAAATATATATAATCCCTATTTTTACAGTCAGTGAGCCACAGCTAATTCTCATCATTGGTGGGATTGACAAAGTTTTCACTTTCTTTGCCTGCTGTGCTGTGTCCCCGTTGGCTTGGAATAGCAGGTAGCACTCGGTTTGTCCTCAGAGATTCTCCAGATAGAACTGAGGAGAAAGAATAGAAGGAGAGACTTTCAGGGTTTGCTTCTGTGAGAGTCTCAGGAGAAATGGTGGGGGGAAACAATGTTATGTCTTAAGGAGTGGAGGCATTTCTAAGAAGCTTGTCTGGTGAGAGCCTGGCTGCAGGAGAAAGCTGTATATCTGTATCTATTCAGGCTCACCACGTGCCATCAGGGATGTCAAATATGTACAAATACAGGACAGAGCCAAGTTTGATCAAAACATGATTGGGCTGTACGTTCCTGGCAGAGCTCTCTTTTCCTGGGGTGGAGCAGCTGTTGATGGCCAAGTCAGCACAATGCTCTAAATGAGCCCCAAGACATTTGTACTGCACTTCTATGCAAGCCTCAAAAGGTTCTCGGTTTCTTTTAGGAAAAGCACTGTGTAGCTTTCCATTTCTTTTTCGCAGAGCTAAACTTGATCAAAGTCTTTATCTTCTCTTCCCTCCTTAAATTTAATTGTGAAGACCAAAGCTCCTGGGCTCTGCCAAAGAAAATCCCCTCTCTGGCTTCTCCAAGCCTCACCAGGATTCGAGGCTGACCGGCTACTTAATTAGATGTTTTTGTGAGTACATTTCTGTTTAAAGACAAGGTCAGGCTTGAATTTCATCCAGTGATTGAATTCGCACCATCCAAAACTCTCACTTTACATAAATCAGAAAAAGCTGAGGAATGCATTTTGGTTTCTGCTGCTAACTCTGTGTGAATTTGGACATGTATCTCCACCTCTCCCTTTCCTTATCTGCATAAAGACAGGGTAATACTAAGACCCCGTGGATTACTGATTTTACCTAAGGAATCCTAGAGCTCTCGATTGGTACCATCCAAACTACAGCCTGGGGCAGGAAAAGACGTATTGGATATTAATTTTTCAAATAGTTGCCAGTATTTTCCATATGTTATCTTGTGTAACCCTCCCAACAACCTTATCAGGCTGGCACTACTCTTACAGGCCAAGGAAGGAAATTGAAGGTTAAGAAACTTGTTTGAACAGGGCAGTTCCTAAATCTTTCAACCTCTGCAATTAAGAGGTTATGGCGAGGGATGGGGAAGATAATACATTGCGTGTCTGCATACATGTTATAAATGAGTGGGCTGGGATAGAAAGAAAAGGAAGGAAGGAAATTAGAATCCAGTGAGTATTGCTTGTTTTCATGGGGCAGCTGACTCATAGTCCTATAGTTTTGCTCTTGGCTCTGCTACTTACTACCTAAATAATGTTGGGAAAATCATGCAACCTTTCTGAACTCAAGTTTTCTCATCTGTACAATGGGAATAATAATAGAACCTGCCTCATAGTATGGATATGAAAATATACAAATTCAGAATTTCTGGGTGTGGGGATCAGAAATCTACTCTATAACAAGTACCCCAGGTAATACTTAAGTACACTCAAACTTGAAGATCACTGGCTGAATAGAATGTTTTTAGTATTTTATATTGTGAGAAATTTTTGTACAAAATATTATAAAATAGATCAACAATGTCAGGAGTAATATAGGTGAACAACATCTACTTGATTATTCCTTTCTGTTTAGGGATGTGTAGCCTCTGAGTACAAAGATGATACATATTTCCATCTGTTCATTGTAATAGGGAAACCAATGTCAAGAGACCAATCTTAAGAATTTTTAAAGCACCTTCTTAAACACATTAAATAGTACATAGCAAAATAAACTTCTGTTGTTGTTTTTATAATCCAAACATAAAAATTCCTCAAGGGAGGGAAGTATTCTTTTTTTTTTTTTTAAATAAGCATTACCAAGTTGGATGAAGCTTTAAAGAACTGTCTCTATTCTATTTTCCTGTAATTTACAAGTTTTGGCACCTGATGTTCCCTTGAAAAATGAAAGTAAACTGAAATAACAGTTAGTTGTGTCTAGACATGTTAACACTTGCAAAGGTAGCTGAAGAAGATTCATAATACTTACATTTTTGGTCTGGTAAGGGAGCTAGGTTGTTCCGGGTGAAAGGATGATCCCTGATTTGGGGTCTGTTTGGGGACAGATGCTGAAAATTTTGTCCTGGGGACAAACATAATTGTATCAATAATTTGAGACGCAACCAAGTGCAAATTGTAAAATCCAATGGATAAGATAATCATAAAATTGTTAGTGATCACTAAACTTAAGATACTAATAACAACAGGGGCACCTGGGTAGCTTAGTCGGTTAAGCGTCTGACTTCGGATCAGGTCATGATCTCAAGGTTCGTGAGTTCGAGCCCCACATTGGGCTCTGCGCTGACAGCTCAGAGCCTGGAACCTGCTTCAGATTCTGTGCCCTGTCTCTCTGCCCCTCCCCTGCTTGTGCTTTGTCTATCTCTCAAAAATAAATAAACATTTAAAAAAATTAAAAAACAGATGCTAATAACAACAAAAATAATAGTAGCTACACCTTACTGGTTTTTATTATATGCCAATCACTAGTTAAATGAAAGAAAAGAGGGGCGCCTGGGTGGCTCAGTTGGTTAAGCGTCCGACTTCAGCTCAGGTCACGATCTTACAGTCTGTGAGTTCGAGCCCTGCGTCGGGCTCTGTGCTGACAGCTCAGAGCCTGGAGCCTGCTTCAGATTCTGTGTCTCCCTCTCTCTCTGCCCCTTCCCCACTCATGCTCTGTCTCTCTCTGTCTCAAAAATAAATAAAAACATTAAGAAAAAAATTTAAAAATGAAAGAAAAGAACATCAGAAATCATTTCTTGAATAAATCAGTTTAAATATAACTTCATAAACAAGCACAGTTGGCCACCCACTCTATAAAACTTAAAAGCTTAAAAAAAAAATAGGGCATAAAGTACAACCCATCAGTCAAATCCGTGCTAAATGATACAGATAAGTAGGGGATATTCTTCCAGACCAGGGTTTCTCAATGCTGGCTACACATAAGAATTGTCTGAGGAGTTTTGCTGCCTTAGCCAAATCCCAGATCAATTAAAAAAGAATCTCTGGGACTGGGATAGGGCATCAGATTTTTACTGGTTCCCAAAGGATTCTATTGTGTGGTAGGATTGAGCGTCACTGACCTAGAAGATGGATCTGGGTGAAGTCACCTGGGAGATTGCTATTCTCTAATTTAGGCCATAAGTAATGCTGTGCTGGAACCATGTATACTGGCTCTTGGGAACCGATGGTTAAAATTTTAGGAATTTAGTGAGCTGGTTGACATCACAGTGGTGGCTCAACATTGGCCATAGTGGAAGTATTTATACCATGAAAATCAGCAAGCACTGATTTTTCTCCCAGAGAGCCAGCTGTTAAACATTTATCAAGAGACTACTGATTACAGGAGATAGAGCTAAATATCTGAAAATAGAAAAAATACCCAAGTTATTCAGGTCCTTATACATAGTTGACCAAATGGGACAGGATTAGACTTTTTGCCAACTTGGACAAGAGATTCTCCCTCTCTAAAATTTCCTTATGTACAAAATGATGAAAATAATTGTGTCTGTTTTTTTCACTTGTCCTAAAAATTAAGTAGGAGAACAAATTAAAACATGTAGCTTACAAGGTTAACACTCAATAAGCATTAGCAATTATTACATTTTTATTCTGTAGCGTGTTTAACACGATCTCTGGGAGAGTAGGGAATGTATTCATTTAATTTGTTGCCTCGTAGTCTTGAAAGAATCAGAACAACTACAGTACTGCTCATAGGTTTAATTCTTGTTTGGACCAAGTCGTCCTTAGATAAGGGGAAACAGAAAAAGCATTAGCCAAGATCCACTGTCCGTCTGCTTAGGTGAGTCCAAAGGCATATTATAGGAGCAGTAATCTGAGCACTGCCATTTGATGAAGACTGAGCAAAACTTCCAGTCTCTCTGGTGGATATTATATTTTCATTCCTTTGCATCCTAAAGGTCAAATAACTTCACAAACTATTATTTAAAAAGAAAACATTCCTCAGTAGAATAATAGTGAGTAATTACAGTAAGTAAGTAAGCACCCTTATCAACTCATACCTTATTTATCCATGAATTGAGCAGAAATTTGCAAAACCAAGAAATGAGATAATGGTAATTATGGATAATGTTTATTGAGCTATTGTTGGGGACTGGGCTCAATCCTATATGCATAATCTCATTTAATCCTAACAATCACTTTCCCTTGTGAGATAGATACTATTATCATCCCTGAGGATACTGTGGCTTGGAGGAGTTCTCAAAAGTGCTCAAGGTCATATAATGGAAAGTGACAGAGGCTGGGCTCCAATTTAGGTCTGTCTGACCTAGAACCTATCCTGCCTCCCTAGCAGCCAAAGCAATTTTGGCAGGATGAGAGAAGTGGGCAGAAACAGGTTATGGCAGTGATTTGGGAAGTGAAAGCAGAGCTCAACTTCATTCTGCACTGGCATTTGGCTCAGTTTTGAAGGAGGAGGTAGAGCTGTGTGCAGTCCATCTATGCTGCAGGCACTGAAAGGGACCTCCAGCCTGTGGGGACAGGGTTGAGGACTACTGTCCTAGACTTCAAAGGCAGAAAAGGTTTTCAACTAAATCCCTTTGTTCAACAAGTAAATAAATTCAGCACTCCTCTGTTGTGTGCTCACCATATTCCTGAGCCTAGAGTACAAAGAGGAGAAGGCAAGATGCTCAGGAGGTGATTACAGTGTACGTTGGAAGAAAAACAGGTTAACGGATACTTTCGGAGCCCATGAGCAGTGCCGTGAGGGCATCACACAGAAAAGAGGGGTCCAGACAGGTGGAGGTGTCTTAACTCCCACAGAGCTCACTTGAATGTCTGCTCTGTCACTTCCTACCTAGCTCTGTGACCTACTGAGCGGTGGGCTAACCTCTCTATGCCTCAATTTCCTCATTTCCAGAATAGGGATTAAAGACTCCTCTTCTGCAGTATTATTGAAGGGGAAGTACGCAGTTCAGTTTGCCATCTGCCCCCCAGGAGGCTCAACAAGGTAGAGCTATTCTTCTATGATTCACAGTAAGAAAGAGCCACACTTCCTATAGAGGTCAGGGTGACTTTCAGAGAAGTTTTGAGGTGGTTCTTAAAAGTCTGTACAAGTCTGTTAAGCCGACAGTGGACAGAAGCTAAAAATAACATGGGCACTGACTTCATAGAGTGAAAGGTATGGGTTGTCAGGGAACTGAGAGATATTCAAGGAACTGTTCAGGGGGATGGGGGAAAGGATTAGAGATGTGAGTCACAGAAGCTGACAACAGAAAGTGAGGCCCTGCCATGCTGGGAGGATTTTGTTTACCAGCTCAAGAATCTGGCTTTTGTCCTGGAAAAGATGTAGCACCTGTGATGGGTTTCAACCGAGGGATCACTAGATCAGCCATACACAGGGAGGAGGCTGCATTGTTGCTAGGAGATGTTAGAAAATTAGGGAGAAGGAAGTTATCTCTTAAGGGAGAAGGGAAGTGAGAGCTTTCTTGCTTTCTGTGTGATGGCTTGTAAATAACCAGGCTGGTAGCAAACACCTCAGAGCTTTCTGTTCCATTTTCTCTGAAAGCTGTTTGCAATGAATTAAGCTGATGTGCTCCAAATTTCCTCATTAGGCTAAGTGCCTCACCCCCCCATCTCTCTCCATCTAGCCCACTGACAGGTCTCAATGAATGTTAAGCAATAATCATTACAGCTCAATGTTCAGGGTGGCTGATGCAAGCACAGGTTAATGGCTGCCAGGAATTCAAACAGTGGCAGTGCTAGCTAGCCCTTATTATTTCTACTAAATCCAGGTCAGGAAAAGAGAAAATCCTATGCTAAAGCTACTATCCAAGTTTAAATCAGTGGTGCAATGGTATGACTTAGATTATCCAACTACTTTACTGTATTAGGCTTTCATATCACACATGATCTTAGCCAAAAGGCTGAGAAGCGATAGGCTTTCATATCAAATATGGCAGCTCAGTGTAGAAATCTACTGTTTCAACCTGCCTAGACTAACACTAAAACCACCTCAAGTGAGCCTCCTAATCGTAGTCCAGAGCCTCGGTAGTTGCCAAAACATTTCAAACTGAGTTAAAAATGTCCGCAAAAATAAAATCCATAAGGCAGGAAAATCTTTTTTGTTTTGGGGAGGACAACGTCATTTCTCAGACAAGTACACTGTGGGTGATTGGTAAGCTTACTACCAAACTGGACTTTCAGAGAAATACATTGCCATGGTGATACCTTCCTATTTTGGAGATCTGGGTTCAAGTACAGAATATGTCATCAATTAGTTGTAAAACTTGGAGCAAACTGTTTTAACTCTTCTAGGCCATGTGAATTATAACTGAAAAGAGCCTGATGAGGTATAATGGTCCTAGCCTCTGGGTGAGTAAGAAACTGTGGCTCAGAGAGATATGTCTTGTTTTATCAGTTGGGGCTCACCCAGGAAAAAAGAGACCTCTCTTGGTTTTTGGAACAGAGGGAATTTCATACAGAAACTTGTTTCTATTGGTGTTAGAAAAACTAAGAAGCCAAACAGAAGAGAGGGTAGAGGACAATCCAGAGATCAGCCACTGCAAAAAAAAAAAAAAAAAAAAAAAAAGCAACCATCTCTAGGCTGGAGAGATAAGGGGAAAGGATGGTGTTAAAGCTAGTGGGGGCCAGAGCTACACAGTGAGCAGCTGTGTAGAGGGAGCATGAAGGAGATGGAACAACTGTGGGAGCTTCCAGAAAAAGCACAGGGCCATTGTGGACAACTACACTGTTTTCCCTCCTTCTTCTGCTCTTCTTCATCTGCCAGTGCCTCCTGATACTTGGCCAAAAGTACCTGGGAGCAGCTGCAAGGGAGCTTGGGAAGTGTCATTCCCTGAGACATAGAATAGGGCTGGAGGGAAAAACTAGACGTGAGGGCAATCAGGCAGTTGACTAGCACATTTACTTAAGTTTCATCATCTTTAAAACAAGGTGATTCCGAGCTTGTAACTAAACCATAGTGCTTAGTATAGGGCCTGGCACATAGTTTTAAAAAACCAAATACGTTCGTGTGGGTATAACACTTTGTTCAAATCACTGTTCTAAGTATTTTACCTGTATCACCTCTTTTAATTTAACAGCAACTCACAACGCTATAGTTAGGTATGGTTAGGTATTTCCTCCCATATTTTTCAGGTGAAGAAACAAAAGCCCAGAGAGATTAAGTAACAGCACCTAAGTGACAGAACCAGAATTTGAACCCAGATGTCTTAGCCCTTGTAGTAGTCCGCCTCTTGACAAATTAGAATGGCAGACCCTCTAACCATTTAATGAATAAGGTCCTTTCCATTTCAAAACCCTATGATCTTGTAACTAAACATGATAAGAAAAGTACCTTGAAGTCAGTTGCATAATCATTTTAGCAAATCCATATCTTTTAAAACTCATTTATAGGCTGAAGATTCTTGGGAGATTTATCTTACCACAGCTCAGTTGCCTAGAATGGCTCCTAGCTATTATCAGTGCTTAAAAACATTGGTTGAAGGGGCACCTGGGTGGCTCAGTCAGTGAAGCATCTGACTTCGGCTCAGGTCATGATCTCCCGGTTTGTGAGTTTGACCCCTGCGTTGGGCTCTATGCTGACAGCTCAGAGCCTGGTGCCTGCTTCAGATTCTGTGTCTCCCTCTCTCTCTCTGCCCCTCCCCTGATTTCACTCTGTCTCCCTCTCTCTCAAAAATAAATAAACTTAAAAACATTGGTTAAAAAATAAATGCTTTGATGTAGCCACAGCTAATTATTTAAGATTCTCTTGGATAATTTTGCTTCTTTTCTACTATTCTGCCACTCCAGGACTTTTCAAGTCACTTCACTGGCAAATGAAGCTAATTTTCAAACCGAGTTTATTGAATTTCATTTTATTTCCAATAATACAGAAAGTTTCAGATAGTACAAATGCCATAATCTACTAGTTCTTTATCCACTATCAAACCTCTCTTCTCTCTTAGAAACAAAAATCCAACTTTTGAGGGACAGCCGCATGCTGAGATAAAAGACCGCAATTCCCACTCTCCCGTGCCAATAGGTGTGACCATGTGATTAAAGTTCTGGCCAATGAGATGTAAACAGATGTGTGGACTTAAGGGCAATGATGTCTTAACGGGAGCTGATTCAGCTGGGAAAATCCATGTTTCCCTTCTCTCTGTTTCTTTCCTCCTTCTCTGTTAGCCTTAATGGACCGCGAAATAACCTGAAGAATGGAAGTCATATGGTAAGCTGTGGAGCACCCAGGAGGGAGGAGCCTAGGTTTTTGGTGATCGTGGAGCTACCAAACACCTGGGAACTACCTACTTCAGACTTCTTTCCTATGAGAGCAATACATTTCTATGTTGTTTAAGCCATTGTTACTTTGGTTTCTTTTATAGGCGGCTAAGCCCATTCCTAACTGATAGAAAAAGACAGCCTCTCTTGGGAACAGAAAAAGAACGAGATTTTCACAAATTTCAAAAGATTTTCAAAAGAGGAGATATTAGCCAGGACAGGACCAACTCCAGAAAGGAGGACGGGTTGAGGCCCTGGAGACCATTAAAGTATCAAAAGAAGACTAATATCTTTCCTTCCTGATCCTTCTGCAGAACAAAAGCAAAAACATTACCTATGGCACTAACCACATACTTTAGTGCTTTGTGGAGGAAGTAAAATGTTGTGTGGAGTTTTTCTCAGACACCAGGATGTCTGTTTCTCACACATACATGTAAATATGTATGAGGGGAGTCATACTCTACCTCTACCTGTTTCAGACACCAGACCAGGCACACATAAATGAGGGAAGAGAGCCAGGCTCATGCTGCATATTAAACAGGAAGGAACATTTCTTTCTTTTTTTTTTTTTTTTAGGAAGGAATATTTCTTATTTCCAAATATATATATTCCTCCATTTCTTTTTTTTAAAGATTTTATTTCTTTATTTTCAGAGAGAGAAGGAAAGTGAAGAGTGAGTGTGAGTGGGGGAGAGGCAGAGAGAGAGAGGGAGAGAGAGAATCCCAAGCTGTCAGCTTAGAGCCCGACACAGAGTTCAAACCCACAAACTGTGAGATCATGACCTGAGCCGAAACCAAGAGTCGGATGTTCAACTGACTGAGCCACCCAGGTGCCTCATCCCTCCTCCACTTCTTACAATACACATAGCTCTCTCAGTCTTTCATTCTTCTATGTTTGACAGAAATGCGGGTTCAAGATACATCATTTTTTTTCTCTTAACCCTACTATGAGAAAAACAACAGAAACACATTAATGAAGAAAAACTGACACTCCTTGGAGAGATACTAGAGACTGTTGTGGACTGGGTTGAACTGGGGACAGTGATGTCTAGCTGGTGTTCAAGGGGACAGTGGGTATTCATATCTGGCCTATTATTACCAAGTGGAATTTGGGTTCAGTGTTGCCAGGCTTTTTAATTTTTCAGAAAAGGCTAGAATTTTCTATTTTTTTATGTAATACTTGATGATTTTTAAATATTGGCAATTAATTCACTTGAAAACAAAACAAGATTCTGTGGCAATGAACTAACTTTGGAAGCTGTTTTGCAGCCTCTGCTTTAAAACAATGTTTCCCTTTCTGTAGTGTGCATCAGAATCACCTGTGGACCATTTACAAATATATATATATATATATATATATATATATATATATATATATTGCTTATATGTGTATAAAAACAAATTCTTTAGTGTGATACACTTATTTAAAGGGGGATATATACTTACTTATACCTATTTTGTGTGTGTGTGTGTGTGTGGGTATACACATGTATAAAATATCTCTGGAAGAATAAACAACAAATAATATTAGTAGCTTTGGATGAGTGGCATTGGTTGGCTTGGGGAAGAGACAGCAGGGAGAATTACAATGTAAGCCTTTGGTATGTGTGGAAACTTGAACCATTAATGTGTGAATGTTACCTAGAAGGTATTGCCATTTCCTCTCCTCCCTCACCAAAATTTTGCTTCTGTAGGTCTGAAGTAGGGATTGAACACCTGATTTAAAAGCAAGCCATTACACAAACAAATCAACCCCTCATAATTGATATTGCCACTATCCCTGGTTAAGAATCTTAGCTACTGGAAATAGTAATATTTCTGCTTTAATCTTCCAATCACTACACATATCTGCTGGGAATATAAGAAGGCACATACTTTAACTTGATGATTGCCCTCAGGGTGGAAAAGCAGAATGTTTCAATAGCCTAGAGATCTTGAGTCCAGTAGACTCAAGGAAAAATGTTGGCCCTAATCATCCATTTTGTTCTGGCCCTGCCTTCTAGGCTACTGTCACCCCAGTTCCTAGCCCAGAACTATAGGAAACATTTCTTGGAGAGAGCCTGCCAGGAATGAGGCAGAGGGAAGCAAGGGTAATACCTGATGAAGGATTATGTAGATGAGGAAGATGTGGCAGCCCAAAGACATCCTGGTGACCAGAGCCACTGGTGAGTAATCTGTCCAGCAGTTTATCAGAAGAAGACACAGTCCCAGCCTTACAGAACACCTGGTTAGAATCGCCTCTCCAGGGGTTATCTAGCAACGCTTGGCAACCAGTTCTGTTATGCAGTAAGTCCTGCTCACTGCGGCTTTTCTGAGATCGTTGGGCCATATGATGACTACCAGAGCTCAGACCAGTATGGGAAGTGGCCCCCTGGGAAGCTGTCAGGAAGTGACTGCCCACAGTGATGGGTGGGAGACTCTGCGTTCTGATTGGTGGAAGCCCCTTGGGGCCCAGAGGCTTCTTTTCTGGCAAGAGATATTTTGAATTCTCTGAGGTCCGCTTCTTAAGGTCAATCATAGCCACCTGATCGCCTGGCCCTTCTTGGCAGTTGGTATCCACGATGCCGTCAAAGGTGGTGATGATGTCATCGACTTCCGAGGTGTGCTCCCCCCTGTGTCGATCCCTGCTGTGATCCTTCTGATAGGCTTTCTGCTCTTCTTTTTTGTTTTTGCAGAAGATTTGGTTGAGCATGCTGAATCGTCCCTCCTTCTTCTGGGGTCTACTGCTCTGGGAAGGAAAGGGTCGAGTAGGCTCTGTTCTATGGGAATGTAAAATAACAAGGACTCTGTAAGAAGCTAGGAAGTGGTCACAATCCCCCAACCAAACACTGCCTCCCTCTATTTCATCTGCTTGAGAAGGTTGTCTTAGGTAATCCAAAGACACCCCAAAGCATTTTCAAGTCAAAGGTCAGGTGGAAGAACTCGCAAAACCCTTTGTTACTCCACTCCTTGCCATAGTTAGACTATTTCTTAGATTCCTCTGAGTCCCTCAGGAACTGTCCTTTCAAAATCTACCTCTAGATCATCTATTTTCACCAAGGGATAAACTAAGTTGAAAATAGCTTAAAGCATTACTGTTCTCACTTCTCAAGCACAGTCAGTAGGGGTATAAGTTTTAAGTCACAGAGATGAAGGCTAAGGGTGAGTTCAGGCTTCAAGTGGTAGAGGCAAGGGGAGCTTGTAGAGGCAGGGGAAATGTGGTTTCAGGTTTTCTCTGAAAGAGATCTCATAAGATCTAGACATAGCTCAGACATTATCTACCTCAGGAAGCCTGCCCGTTTTATGCTATTTGAATGTTCTTTGTTTCCCTTTCAGTTTTTACTAAATTTCCTATTGGAAAATACTTTTTAAAAAAGGAAACCGAGGGAAGAAGCTTTAGTCTGGGCTTTAGCTGCCCAGGAGGAAGTGTTTGTCCCAGAGATCGGGTGTGGCAGCAGAAGAAAAGTGAGCAATGCCCAATGGGCAGGCAAATTCTAAAGAAAAAAAGGTCAGCAGTTGTCCGACGGGCTCCTCTTATGTGGACAGTTTCCCTGAGGCACGATTCTGTTTTTCTTGCTTGGAAAATTCTGTTACTCTCTTTTGAGGCCACAGTTGACTTAGTGCTTTCTGTGGTACAAGTTAATGATGAAATCTGACCCATGTGTGTGCCCTAAAAGCCAGATTGCAACATTACTCTTCAGAGTGAGATACTGTAATTTGTAATGTGAAAAACATCACCACTTGACTGTATATAATTAGTGTTTTTCTTTACAGGTCACACAGTGTGTAATTGAATCTTTATTTCCACGATGTATTTTTATCTTCATTCTTTCACCTTTCAATAGTCTTTGTGAACTATTGAATACCCCTTCTAGACCCCTAATATTACCTCAGGGGATCTCTAACATTCTTCCAAGTTGACCTCAATAGAATACAGCCCTGTGCAAATTAATGCTACTTTAGTATCTTCTATAATCTTTCCTCCTTTGGTTATAGATTGTGATTTAGGCCAGTGGGGTCTTAAAGTGTGGTCCCCTAAACCCTGTGGGTGGGATCCCCAACAGTCTTCAGTCGCTTTTGTACAATATTCATGTGCTTTTGTACAATAGAGATAGTGGGTCAAAGTATGGGCTCCTTGATACAAATCAAGACAGTATCATCAATGGACTTATGTTAAAAAATTGTCATTTAACTTATTAATGTCTGGTAAAAGTTATTAATTTTATTAAATATTGACCTTTGCGGGGTGTCTGGATGGATCAGTACGTTAAGTCCTGGCTTCAGCTCAGGTCATGATCTCATGGTTCGTGAGTTCAAGCCCCAGGTTGGACTCTGTGCTGACAGCTCACAGCCTGGAGCCTGCTTTGGATTCTGTGTCTCCCTCTCTCTCTGTCCCTCCCCCACTCACTCTTTCTCTCTCTCTCTCTCAAAAATAAAATAAACATTAAAAAATTTTTTAAAAATGACCTTTCAGTATACACTTTGACAAAACATAAGCAATTCAACTATATAACAAAATATGACGGTTGTCTTGAGGTAAAGCACTTGTATAATTGTTTGAGTTGCCAGCTAACCTAGATACTGTTTTTTCACAGAACACCATTTTTATGACCTACAGACAAACTATGGTTATTTGCAATTGGGTATTTTCAGAAAGCTTCTCAAAAATGAATAAAATAAGCCTGTAATTTCAAGGTAAACAACTGACAGCAATTACTGCCAATGACAAAAGTCCAGTTTTCAAGCAAAAATTAGAATTTTGAAAAACTTGTGTGCATACTGTAAGCTTGACAGCTTCCTGATACATAAAGGCTCTTCCAATAAGATCAGTGGTGATATTAACAAACGTGATTTTTTAATATTGTATAATGCAATGTGTCATCTGGATGATATTCCTAATTAAGTGAACCAATATTTTCCAAATGACCAAAGCAAGATACTATAAAATCCTGTATGGGTATAAGACCCATTTAAAGTGCAAGACAGACTAATGGATTTTAACACAACAGAGTATAAAAAGTTCATCGATATGCCAATAGTTCACGTTGTAACTAACATTTGTCAAGTTTGGATGTAATAGCAAAGGAAAAGTATCCACAATATCTGAAAATGCTACTGAAATATTCCCTTCTCCAACTGCATATTTATGCAAAGCCAGATTTTTTTTCAGACACTTCAATCAAAATAACATATTGCAAGAGACTGAATACAGGAACAGATGTGGGAATATAGCTGTATTCTACTATGCTTCTATTAAGATATCGAAGAGATTTGCAAAACATTGCAAAGCTCTGCTGTTCTTATTACAACTTTTTTTTGGTTTTGGACAACAAGGTTATTTTTAGCTACAAATATGGTATTTACGTCAACATGTAAATGTAATGAGGTTATTATTGCTTTAAATGAATAACTACATATTTTATTAAAAATTAGTTTTAGTTTTTAGTGCTATAAATACAGAAAGGTGTAACTCCCATAAAGAAAACCCCTCGGGGTTCCCAATTTTTGAAAGTGGAAAAGGGTGCTGAGAACAAAAAGTTTGAGAATTGTTGATTACAGAAAAAAAGAAGATTAAGAGAACATGGCATACAGGGAAGAAGAAAGGGAGAAACAGGAAAGAAGAAATGAAAGTCCAGTGGATGTTAGGGTGATGGATTTGGGCTCACTACTATAATTTTGCTCCATAGAGTAGAGAACATGTCACGATATATTAGACAGTGGCAAGCACAATATTAAGTTAGAGCTGGATTTGGGCATCGGCAAGGGAAAAGTTTCTCCAATTTTATAAATGTTTGAGAGGAAGAAAACAATGAGTGCCTCTCCTCTCCAGTGCACTCACCTACTCTCTTGGGAGAGGAGTTGGACACAGGCTGTGTGGCCACAGTACAGGGCGTAGGCCAGGGGTGTGCTCTCCTTGGTGTCTCGCAGGTTGCCGTCCATGCCCAGCTCCAGCAGTGACTGCACACAGTCTGCCTTCCCTGCAGCTGCAGCCCAGTGCAGCGGTGTCCTGGGGGACCACATGGGAATGGCACAATGGTCAGAGAACAGAAATGGCACAGGGTGCTCAGCTGGCAACAGTTGTTTAAAGTCTGGATGTGGCACGAAAAATGTGTGGCTGTTTGCAGTGTGGAAATGGTAAGTTAAGTATCAGATGGGGCTTCAGGATGATGCAAACTGTCCTCCAGCTATAAGCATTCTGGAGCCTTGTACCCTTCTCTGGCCTTCTTGACGATGTCCTAGAAGAGGAAGTAGTGCGTCAAAAGCTATGGGCAATTTTTTTTTAAGTTTATTTATTTTTGAGAGAGAGAGAGAGAGAGACAGAGCACAAGCAGGGGAAGAGCAGAGAGAGAGGGAGACACAAAATCCAAAACAGGCTCCAAGCTGTCAGCACAGAGTCCGATGCAGGCCTTGAACTCACAAATTGTGAGATCATGACCTGAGCCAAAGCCAGCTGCTTAACCTACTGAGCCACGCAGGCGACCCCAAGCTGTGGGCAATTTTAAGGCTCTTTATACATAGTGCAAACTGTCTTCTAAGAACATTGACTCAATTTCTCCCCCTACCAGCTGTGTCCCTATTCCTTCCCTAAACTGAGTGATCATCACCTTTAAAAATCTTTGCCAATTTGGTAGGCAAAATGATACCACAGTGTTATTTTCTTTTGCATTTCTTTAATAGTGAGGTGGAAGTTTTGAAATACATTTTTATTTGTCATTTGAGTCTTCTGACTGAAATGACTCTTAATGCCTTTTGGCCATTTTTTTTTTCTGTTATATTGTTAGTTTTTCTTACTAATTTATGTAGGCTCCTTATATATTAAAGATATCAATACTTTTGCAAACATTTTCTCTAATTTGTTACTTGACTTTTAATTTTTATAGTGATTTTCCATAAAAATTAAAAATAACCACATTTAATTATCTCTTTGCTTTTGTTTCTTTCAGCATTTTATACTTAGAAAGTCCTTCATCAGCCAGAAGGTAGATACATATTCCTCAATAGTTAAGCCTTTATTTAATTGTAAAAGCAGTAGTCTCTTAGGTAAAAAAAAAAAAAAAAAAAGCAGGAGGCTAGGAGAAAATATTGTCATTTTTAAACTGCCCTGGGAAAGGCTCAATCCTGAGGCAGGGAAGGAAGGCATGGAAAACTTCTTGGCTTTCTGGTGGGGCCTGAACCCTGGGCAGAAGGGTGGCCAAGCAGTCTCTCAGACATGGAGGCAGCCAAGGGGCTAGACAGAGAAGGGCTCAGTTGGAGCTATCCGTTAAGGTGCATGGGCCTTAGTACTTGGGAGAGTAGTCTTGTCCTCAGTGTGGTCAGGATCCCCATGTGTGGATTGTGTCTTCTGTCAATCAAGCATCCTCCTCCTCAGGTTATACTACTTCCCGCAATTTGAGAACACGTCATAGGACTGTGTTTCTTTTCAATACAGTGATCAATCACCCTGCTTATTTGAATAAGTGGCAGATGTGACTGATTCTATTCTACTTGAGAGAGGTCTCCACACAATTTCTATTATGAAACAGGATGAGGCTCCAGCCAGATTATGCCATCCTGTTTAGAGGATATATTGCCAATAAATTCAATAGATGAAGGGTTGGGCATCAATCTCATCAGGTTCACGGACACATGACAACTCACTCTGGAGCAGTGTGAAATACTTCTTTACAACAATTATGAAGACCGAGCGTTTTAATTCTTCTGACTGCCAACATGGAAAAAGAGATCCGGAAGAACAAGGGGAAAACATAAATTATTTTGCAGAGAAACGGAGTATATAGAAAACTCCTAACTAATACACACAGAGCCTTTGTGGGCAATCTGTAGTATGCAATTTCAGGTTATCTAACCTGTAATTCCTTTCTTATCTCTAAATTTCCGACAAACACAGCACACAAACACACCTTTACACTGTGATAGCTGAAACTATCAAAATGTGAAGGTGGAGGGCCAGGGCCCATGACTCAGAAAAAATTCATTAGAGGTGGTTGATGAGGTAGTGTCTGAAGAGCAGGAAATGATTGATATAAGCATGCAGCATTGGTTGAGATGTCAGTAAGGAATGATTTATAGGACATGTAAACATTCCCGAGAGAATTCCCAGAAGCATGTAGGGAGAACTTGATAAAAGACTGTCTTTCCTGAAGATAAATGGGTTGGTTATTAAAGTATGACCTCACAGGTTGATGAAACTTGAGACATTTATGCTACATGAGCTACTTCTGAGTTATGTGTTCTGTGCCATGGATCTTAGGCTAATTACACCATGTTTTAAATATCATACATCTGGGGCACCTGGGGGCTCAGATGGTTAAGCTTCCCACTCTTGATTTCGGCTTCAGTCATAATCTCACAGTTCCTGAGATCATGCCCCAAAACAGGCTCCATGCTGACAGCACAGAGCCTGCTTGGGATTCTCTATCTCTCACCTCTCTCTCTCTCTCTCTCTCCTCTTCCCCTGCTCTCTTTCTCTTTCTCTCTCTCTCTTAAAATAAATAAGTAAACTTTTAAAAAATAAATAAATATCACAGATCTAGAAAGTACTTTAATATCTAGGAGGACTAGTGCCTGCATATTTTCCCTCTCTCTCTTTTTTTTAAACCACTGCCTTATTTTTCTTCCCTTTGCTTCAAACACTTTCTCTCCACTAGGAGAAGAAGCATAAGGAAGTCACAATTCCTACAAATGGTTAAAGCATTTATACCTACGAAACTTCTGAAAAATTCTACTAAGACAAGCTCACAGTTTCAGTGTGAAGGTACAGCTGCAGGTTGCAGGAAACAAAACAAAACGGAGGGCAGGATTTGGCCTCTATTGGCCTCAATTGGCAACAATTTGGCCTCAATTTGCCTCAATTGGCAACAAGTGAGTTGAGCTTTGGAGCAGGAACTAGATTCTCCTGGAGATTTTACTTCACTTTGAACTCTTGTACGATCTTATCTTTTGTACTTTTTTTTCCTACCTTGGTTTTACTTTCTTCCCTGAGGCTTGGGGAACTGGATTTCCTTTGCTAAGTGTATGATAATGCAAACTGGGAAATATCCTATTTGGAACTGGTTGTGAAAGTATTTTAAAGTCGGTAAACTTTTCTCCAGCCCTCCTTTCTTAAATGTGTTGCTTTCTTCTTCTTTTTTTTTTTTTTTTTTTTTTTTTTTGGCTCATTAACCTTTTCTCTTCATGTAACTTCAGTCCTGTTACTGTCTTACCTGCTCAAGATCAATATCTGACCTTGGGAAAAGGTCTACTTTCAATGATCTACACTTCAATTTTAATTAAAGTCACCATGTTAACCATCTCCAAGTCCTGAGACTCATGTGCAACTCAAGAATTTTTCCCAGGTGTTATAAGAATTTCAGGTATAGCAGAGTAGGAGGTGCTTCTTGGTATTTACCTGAAGTTAAGGTAAGTAGGTGGCTAATTTTGCACTTCAACAGAAGAGGGCAAAAAACCCATATATAGCATGTAAGCCTTTTACTTATTTTCAATAGTCTTGTTTGTTGTTATATTATTCTTGTATTTCCATTGAATCAATGCCTAACCAAAACAAAGATTAGATAAGCAGTGTAATTGAAAAGCTCCAATAGTTGATTATGGATGAAAAGTTCTTCGTTTAGAAGAAGAGGGTACAAGTCTTCTTTCATTGCTAACTACCTCTGGGATAAGTCTCTTCCCCTTTCTGGATCCAGCTTGTTTTTCCTTGCCAATGTATTTTTAATGGTTGGGAAAAAAAGAAAAACCTGAAAAATGTCACATCTAGTTCTGAATACAAAACTTCTCTTATGCTCTTGTCTGGATAACAAGAACTTATATAGACTTTATGACATAATCCAGGAATGATGAAAAAAATAAGACTTACTGTTAAGAAATAAAAAGTGCATATATAGCAGGAAGCTGACATGCAGAAAGCCTTCTGAGAACATTTAGCAAAAAGTGGAAAGTCTGACAATACTGTACAGTCACAGCATTTCTTTCCATAACAATGATTTTTCCTGCCCTGACTAAAATAGAGCAGTTTTTATTGTCACAAGCACATGTGTGAATATTACTGGCAGTCAAGGATATAGTCATATAGGATAACCCCTTAACCATGTTCTTTATTTTAAGATAAAGAGAAGATGGCTGTTAGTTCCCAACACTTTGAGTTGCTACCAATACCTGTCGTCCACATCCAGAGCCTGCAGGTTGCACTCAGGCACTCTCGCCAGTTCGTTAATAATGTCGCTGAAGCCTGCTGCTGCGGCGATGTGCACACATGTCTTCCCACTCTCGTCATCGTAGTTGATTATGGA